>NC_043702.1:100179272-100250573 GCF_006229205.1 Suricata suricatta
TGCTTTGAACTCAATTCCTGTTCAACACAAAGTTTATCTGGCTCCCTTCCCATGATCAGAAAGGTTAGTATCAGTTCTTTTCCTTGCAAAGCTGTTTAAAAAACAATTCCTTAGAATCATATGAGGAATCAAACGAGATCACACACCTGTCTGTCACTGCCCAACAAAACCAAAATTACTACCTACTTGGTGTTACTTAGTGTTTCCCAGCACAGACCCGTCAGAAAGAGCTGACATTTAAGTTCCAAGAGGTGTGAGAGCACTTGGGGAAAAGGAGACGAACCTTCCAAAAAATGGATTATGATGCCCCCCCTCCCCACCTCATAATTCTCTTGAGAGATTAAACCAGTATTATTCACATTCTGTCTAGAAAAAAGATAAGCTAACAGGAATGAAATGACAAACAGAGAGACCCAACTTCGACTTTGGCGAGGTGCCAGGTCTTCCTTCTCCTAACTATGGACATCTTCTTCTCTGCCCACGTTTAATATGCCCCCAGACAGAGCCTCTTGTCATCAACCTTTTCAAGTGGAAATGAGAGTGGGGCGCCTGCCTGGCTGGCTCAATCAGAAGAGCACACGGCTTGATCTCGGGGTCATGAGTTCAAGCCCCACACTGGGAGCAGAGAGTACTTAGATAAATAAAACTTTTAAAAATAAATCAATAAATAGAGGGGAAATGAGATTAACAAAAATAAAATTATTTGCTTCACATCCTCTTAAGACTTACTCTTCCTAAAAGGTTGTAAGCAGAAGAAACACTACCCAGTGCTGCTCAGCTGCACAGAGGTATCTGGCCATGCCAAGGAAGACTGTCCAAGAAACGGGAATGCCCAGGACTGTCCTGACACACTCGAGCACCACTGCCGGGCGGGCAGTCTGGCCCACTGTGACCCAGCAATTCAGGCTGGGAGCTTTCCAGAACTTTTAACACACACACACACACACACACACACACACAGGGCATGAACATACGTATGCTCAAAGATGTTCAGTGCTTATATGTTTAATGCTTATAACAAAAAAAACCTAAAAACTGCCTTGGTGTTAGCAATGAGCTGTGGATAAAGAAATGATGGCTATCCATTCACAAAAGAGAATAAAACATTAAAATTATATTAACTCATAAGTGATCTAACACACTGACGTGAAAAAATCATCATGACAAACATTTAACCAAAAAAAAAAGCTCACAAAATAGCATGTGTAGACTAAATGACAGAAACTAAATATAAAACACACACACACACACACACACACACACACACACACACACACAGCATGTGTAGTATGAGCAGTCTCACATAAATATTCTTTCCATCTTTTTTCTACCAATATAAACTTATTGTTTATATTTATATATATATATATAACTGTTTTATTAACAGTTATGGCAAAAGACTGAGCAATTTTTAATTTTTTCATTGTAACTTTATGTTCAGAAGTGTTATTAGTTGGTTCTTGTTTGTATAACAGGCACATATCACTTTTACCATAAGAAAAACAAAATTATTTTCCTAAATCAGCATTTGCAAAACTACTTCAATTAGGCGGCCTCAAGAAAAGTGTTTGAAAGCAGGATGTTCCCAAGATACATATGTAAATCAAAGAGCACATGAGGCTTAAGACCCTCTGCCAAAGTAAGTCAAGCACAAAAATTTTCCTAAAAGTTCCTCCAAAGTATTTGGGTTTTTTTTCTTAAAATGTATTCTCCAATTAAATTTTTTTAATGTCTATTTATTTTTGAGAGACAAAGTGCGTGAGCAGGGAAGAGACAGAGAAAGAGAGACACACAGAATGCAAAGTAGGCTCCAGGCTCAGAGCTGTCAGCACAGAAGGGGTCAAACTCATGAACTGTGAGATCATGACCTGAGCTGAAGTCAGCCACTTAACGGACTGAGCCACCCAGCCACCCCATGTCTTCTCCCAATTTAGGGGGGAAAAATGAATCATGCAGGGAAAGAACTACCTTTTTCCAAAAGGTTATCCGCAGTCAATAAATTGTATCCTGAAGCCTGAAACGTTGAGTCCTTCATGCATCCAAACTAACGGCAAAACCTCCCACCGTGTCCTCCTCCCTAATACCCTTCCTTACTCCAAACTGCTTCTCCCCGCGCCCCCTCGGGTGCTAGCCCGTGCCACCTTCACTAGATCACTAACCGCTCAGGCCATCTTCAGCACGCAGCAGTCCTTCAGTGGCCTCCACTGTCCCTAGAGTCAGTCCCCAGGTCCTGTTGCTTCTCTAGGCACCTTCATCTGGGATCTTGCTCAGCCTCACTAGTGCAGGGTCTCCGAACACTGCCTCCAGTAATGTCACCTGCAACATGCTTCTCTGTGGAGCCACTGAGCCGTCTCTCTTCCCTCCTGCAAGAGTCGTAAGAGGTGCCTGGCTCCGCCATCGGTAGAGCATGAGACTCTTGATCTCAGGGATCAAGATATAGTCAAATACCTTAAAATATATATTATTATATGACTATATATCAATACATTTTTTTTAGAAAGAATCCTAAAGGCCATTCTTCCACAAAGCCTAAATTTAAGGAGGATTAAACAGAGATGGCGCAGATGCCAGAGATGGGTGGCTCAGTTGGTTTTGCATTCAATTCTTGGTTTCTGCCCAGATCGTGGTCTCACAGTTCAGGAGTTCAAGCCTCGCCCTGGGCTTTGCACTGACAGTGTGGAGCCTGCTTGGGATTCTTGACCTCTCTCTCCCTCTCTCTCTGCGGCCCCTCCCCACTCACATGTGTCTCTCAAAATAAAGTTTTTAAAAAAGGATAATTTACCATATTCCTACCAGCCACTGAGCCTGGCACAAAGCACTTCCTCCCCATTTACGACATGTTCCCCCTTAGTCCAAAGCACAAGCTGGTGGATTCTGTCCACAGAAAGTGCAGAAGAATGACCTAGATCTCAAGTAGTACCGTCTTGTTTCATCTGTTCTCTATGCTCGGCTTTTTCCCCCTCCTGCAAAGGGTCCTATCCTCCTAACTCCAGGCAGACACCTTGCTGTTATCCGCCTTTCTGTATTCCGTGCACAATCACTATAAAAACTTACCGCTGGCCATCTCTCCATTTCTCCATCTCTCCATTCCTGCTAGCGCGAACCAAACTTCATCACATTGTGCATCTTATATGTTCACAAGTTACTAGGTTACCTTAAATTCTTTAGGAATATAAATGTATCTAAATTAGATTAATTTGAAACCTTTTTTCTCTCTTCATAGTAGTCCCTTCTGGGGATAACTATCAAAATATATGCTTAGTTCCTGCTCTACAAATAGGCATAGGATGTATATTTCAAAAATATCTGAAGCCGACTAATAAATGAAAAAGAAATGATGGAATCAGAAAGTCACCCTATAGCAGACAACACAGTAATAATTATTTCTGGAAAAATAGATCAATGGATGCAAAAACGGGTAGGTGAAAGTTTGGTAGAAAACAGGGTGTTTACATAGTCTCAAAGTATGTCCCAGTAAGATTCCTCTTCATTATAAAAGACAGAACAAAAATAATAGCAGCTTTCGGAAGCTCTCTGGCAAAGACCTCTTTCGGCAGGGAAGAGAGGGGCTCCAGGTCTCTCCTGATGGCGCACCAAGTACACCTGCACAGTTTTCAGCCCAACACGACAACTCGATCTAACCATGAGAAACAGTCAAGCTCAAATCGAAGGACTTCACAAAATAAATGGCTTGTGCTCTTCCAAAGCATGAAGAGAGCCAAGGAAAGACTGATGACGAGCTACCCCAGATTTAAGACAACACAGATGAGAACCAAATACAACTGTGGTTCTGGACTGGACCGCGGATGAGAAAGCTGTTCTTGCTTTTGCTAGAAAGGATGTTAGGAAGACAACAAGTGAAACGTGAAGCAGGCTCACAGATGAGATGGATCTTCCTCTTCTGATCCTTACCTAGCTAACCGTGCTAAGATGATATAAGCAAATGTCCTTGTTTTTAGGAAATCACACCAGTATTTAACCATGAGTCTACTAGGGCCAAAAAACTGTTTTAAATAATAGCCTTCAATATTTCTGGTTTCTCATTAAAGTACAAAAGGAGTTGCTTATCTCTCACTCAGGACCCAGCTCCTAAAGCAATCACTGTGAACTCCAGGGTCAATCGTTACGCTCTACTTTTTATGGTCCAATAAAGAAATTAATACTGCTGCAACATTTCCAGAAAGCAGCACTGCGAATCAACTCAGACGTGGGCCCTAAGTCAAACGATTCAAACTGACGCTGCCTCCTCACGTCCTAGTTACGTGACGTGAGGTGCGTCTCTTCGCTCCTCTCAGGCGGTCTCCCCCGCTGCAGGACAGGATTTACCGCATGATTTAATGATGCGAAGCATTTAACAGTTTCTGGCCCCTACTGGGCACTTAACAAGTGTTAGTTATCGGGGCACCTGTCTGGCTCAGTCTGTTGAGCGTCCAACTTCACTCAGGTCATGATCTCACAGCTCATGAGTTTGAGCCCCGCATTGGGCTCTGTGCTGTCAGAGCAGAACCTGCTTCAGACCTTCTGTCCCCCCTCTCTCTCTGCTTGCCCACACTCTTAAAACTAAATTAATAAATCTTATAAATAAATAAATGAATAAATAAACAAATAAGTAAATGTTAGCTCTCGGTAAACAGTAGCTGTCATGTACGGATTCATCTGCCTCATTTTTGGCTCCATTTTCTCACCCCAGCTGTTTCTTTCTTTCTGCTGTGGCATTCAATTTAGGATTTCTTCCATTATGTGTTTCCTGACTTAAATTTTAGCTTTCTAAATCAGCGAGGCATTAAAAATAAAAAGAGCAAGTGAAATCCTCCTAAAACAGGGGACCTCAACCAAAGGATTGGCTTTTACCAGTAGGTTTTAAGTTGTGGCTTTTTTTAATGTTTATTTATTTATTTTGAAAGATGGAGAAAGCCGTGGAGGGGAAGGGCAGAGAGTGAAGGAGGGGGAGTTCCAGGAGGGGGACGCTGACCACACTGAGCGCAGAGTCCAGTGAAGGGCTGGAACCCATGAACCATGAGATGAAATCAAGAACTGGACGCTTCACTGACTGAGCCACCCAGGCGCCCCTGCCAGGAGGTTTTAAACTCACCCTTAGATTCCTCTGACAGCTGCTGCTCTGCTCTTTGTTACCAACAGGGCACAGCTCTTCCCTGCAAAGGATCCGAGGCCTCTGTTCCGAGCATAGGCTGACGGGGACTACAGGGAAGTGGGCAACCTCAGGCCCGCGCACACGTCCACTGCCTGCATATCTTACTCTGAGTAACTACAAAGCATTTCCACCGTCTTCCTTTCACGGACCACATGCTACACACTGACAACTACTGGCACCTTACGTACACTGGCTCAGAGTCCACATGACCACGCTGTGTAGTTGGTATCATCAGACCCATTTTACAGATGAGGAAAGTTACCTGCTCAGAAGTCAAAGGTACAAAGCCAGGACAGGAATCCAGACTATTTATACTCAAATCTGAGTTATTTCTGATACCCTCTGATGCTCTTGCATATAATATAAGACACATTTCAAAAGAAGTGCATTCATTACATACATCACACATACCATTTTTACTTGACAATCCACAGAAATTTTCTTGAAATATCCTTTCCTGAGGTGTCTGTTTTTGCTTAGCACTGCTCACTATAGCTTTTCTACTTACAACCCCAGAGACTTCTCTCTTTTTATTTTTTTTAACGTTTATTACTTATTTTTGAGAGAGAGAGAGAGAGAAAGACAGAATGTGAACAGGGGAGGGACAGAGAAAAAGGGAGACACAGAATCCAAAGAAGGTTCTAGGCTCTGACCTGTCAGCACAGAGCCCAATGCAGGGCTCAAACTCACGAACCATGAGATCATTATCGAGCTGGTTGGAATCTTAACCGACTGAGCCACCCAGGAGCCCCAAGACATCTATCTTTTTAAAATACACCCCAAGAGGATTAAGAGTACACTTATCTTAATAAGCACTGAGTAATACATGAACTGTTGATCACTATATTGTACACCTGAAACTAATGTAACACTATGTTAATTACACTGGAATAAAAATAATAAATGAATGATTGCCAGAAGTGTGGGGCAAAATGGGTGAAGGGTAGCAGGAGGTGCAAGTTGCCAGTTGTGGAATGAATAAATCATGGGAATAAAATGTATTCATTGGTGTATAATCCATGCTATTGTTAACAGCATGTGTGGGGAGAGCGTAGCTACACTTGCGGGGAGTACAGCATGACGTATAGAGAAGTTTAATCACCATGTTGTGCACCTGAAATTAATAACATTGTGTGCCAACTATACTTAAACATTTGTTTTTAATTTTTAAAGAGAGAGTGAGAGTGTATAAGTGAGAGAGAGGAAAGGAACAGAGGGAGGAGAGAGAGAAAGAATCCCAAGTGGGCGTGGGGCTCAATCCCAAGACCCTGGAATCACGACCTGAGCTAAAATCGAGTCAGATGCTAGGGACACCTGGGTGGCTCAGTTAGTTGAGCGTCCAACTTCGGCTCAGGTCATGATCTCCCAGTTGATGGGTCTGAGCCCCGTGACAGGCTCTGTGCTAGCAGCTTAGAGCCTGGAGCCTGCTTCTGATTCTGTGCCTCTCTCTTTCTCTCCGCGCCTCCCCCACTCATGCTCTGCCTCTCTCAGTCTCAAAAAAATTAAATAAGCATTAAAAAAAATTTTTTTAAAGAAAAGAATCAGTGTTCAACCAAGCCACCTCATCTCCCCTTAAATGATTTTTTAATAAATGTTTCATAAAATGTGAATGCTGAAAGAAAGCGGGGGGGGGGGAGGCAGGGAGAGAGAAAGGGAGGGAGGAAAGAAGGAAGGAAGGAAGGAAAGAGGGATGGAAGGAAGGAAGGAAGGGGAAGGGAAGGGAGGGAGGGAAGGAACGAAGGAAAAGAAGGAAGGAAGGAAGGGAAGGAAGGGCGAGCCCGCCCACCCAGGGAAACGCAGACGCTGCCACCACAAGCAACAGGGCAGGGACAACCTCTGGGGAAATGAAGAGCCTCTGCAGGATGCAGGGCTTGAGCGCAGCACCCAGCGGCCTGCCCGAAAAAGAAACAGAAGTCACTTCATCTGAATCCAATAATCTTTTCTGGCTCTCCTGTCAAGGACACAGAGAGGGAAATAAAAACCTCAATGAAAGCCAAGGTTGTAGAGATAGAGGCCAGAAACGAGGGGAATCTCCCTTATCTGTCAACACCTTCCTCCCTTCACGCCCATAAAGGGCACCTGACCCAGGCCAGAGGTTAAGAAGCTAAGGCAAGACCGAATGTTCTACGGTCCACAGAGATAGTGCTGCCCTGAGATGGAAGAACACGAAAGGGAGAGAGGCTTCTCTGAACCTTCAGGAACTCAATCTGTTTAGGGGCGCCTGGGGGGCTCAGTTGGTTAAGCGTCCAACTCAATTCTGGCTCAGGTCATGATCTCATCGGTCGTGCTGAGTGCGGAGCCTGCATGGGATTCTCTATCTCTCCCTCTCTCTCTCTGCCCCTCCCCAACTTGTGCTTTCTCTCACTCAAAATAAATAAACATTTTTTAAAAATTAAAACACACACACACACATTCTTTTTGAGTCTTCATGGCCCTGTGGAATTCTACCTCGCCATCCCAGCCTCTCCAACTAAGCGAACCCTAACATTTTCTCTTCTCCAGCCTACAGCATTTATAGACACTCCTGCGACAGATCCCTAAGCCATATCCTAATGGTATCTTATCCTACACTGTCCCCTGTCCTCTCACCTACCTTACCTGACCACCCCAGTCCCAGTGTAGACCATAAAGACCCTTAGGGCAGAGACAAAGGAAGCCCTAGGCTAACAGAGAACCTACAACTGCAAATACAAAGCAGAGTGGCATGGGCCTTGAGATAAGAGTGCCCTAGGATGAAGTACACGTGTCCCAAACTTAGAGCGAGACTGCCCAGGCACTGGTAACATGGTCAGGGTGCAGACTGAGTGAGATGGTCCCCACTGGACACCCAGGCCCCACTGCAGTACCTGGCACATCATAAGTGCTTAATTCATTTCTGCTGTTGCATAAGCACCTGGGGTCAAGTCCCAAAAGCCTTGGTCACTAGCTCTGTCACCTTGACGAAGTGATCTGACTTACTTGAGCATCGGTCTCATCTGTAGAATGTAAACAACACTATCTACCTCATATGTTAATTAGAAGGTAAAAACGAACACGTATTTAACACAATCTCTGGAACACATACTTAACCCATAATCACAGGTTATCATTATTAGTCTACAATAATAAATACAGGTCCACAAATCACTTATCCAAAACTCTGGCTACCAGGTGTGTTCTGGAATACAAAATCTTTCAGGTTTACAAGGGTAGAGTAGTACACACAGCTAACATATAGGACAGGAAATATATAGAGAACATACCTGGTGGGGAGAGCATAACATGTTAAACAGTATCTGAGGCAGCAATGCACAATCAAACATGAATATTTCTACTGTGAAAACGCCCTGAGCAGGTGAATAAAGGCCACAAGTAGTTTCATGTCAGTTGACTTTGGGTCAAACAACAAATGAAAAACAGCATGTTTGGGGGCTTCAGGGATTTGGGAACTGTGGACAAAGGACTGCGGGACTGTACTCACGAAACGCACGTGGTCCCCACCACCCACAAAACGTGCAGGTGCCACAAACATAAAGATGTGTGGGGTTGCCCAGTTCTGCCTTGCGCCACCGAACAGAAGGGATGAGTGCCTGGAAGGGGGCACAGCCTCGGCTCCCACAGCCTCTCTGGGTCAGGTCACTCTTTCTGCTCATCCCTCCTCACCTACAGAAGACAGAAGGGGAAGGAAAACACAGCAGGGGCTGGAGGTTCAAGCAAAAATCCACTCTGCCGTCATCCTTGTTCTTCAAGTTTTACGAAAGGAAGAGACCAGATCAAGGAGGGCAGCCATATTCAAATTCTGGGGATTTATTTTTAATGTCTGAGTAATCCGGAAAAGAAACAAGCGTCTCCCACAGGCACTGAGACAACATAGCACACGTACTAGATGCTTCCAGGATGAACAGCACCCCACGGGGTAGCCCTCTGGAGTTCTGGAGATGGAGGGCCTTATGTGAATCACCCATTACTCAATCCCCAGGATGACTTCTATTACCATAGAAAGTCCAAAGCCAACGGACAAAAACTGATCGGTGATAGGCTAACAGAATGCAAATTGATCGTAATAGGAGTCTGAGTGAGAGAAGGCTAAAAAGGGCAAGCTTTCTCAAAATTCAGAGAAGGTGCTGCAAAAACAAACCTACAAGAATGCTCTCCCCATTCCAAAACTCACACGCAAATCACAAACCTTATTCTTCTCTCAGATAAGTCATGAATGGTTACCACCAGTAAGGAAAAGGATTTACATACAGTAGGGGCTTCATATACAGTTTGGGACTGGCAAATTATAGGTCACGGGCCAAACTGGCCCTCCATCAGCTTCTGGAAATCAAGTTTTATTGGAATACAGCCATCTCCACTCATTTGCATGTTGCCTGTGGCTGCTTCATGCTGTATTGACCCAAACTAGTTAAATATTTGTGAGAAAGGCCATTTGGCCCACAGAGCCTTAAATATTTACTACATGGCCTTTAAGAAAATTTGTTGCCTGTGTTCTTATGAGAGGGGAGAGGCTGGGAAATCAGGGAGACCCACACTGAAGCCTGGTTCCAAAATCGCTAGTAGAAATTACTTCAAAATTCTGGGTGACCTCAATTACTTCAAGTATAAAATCGGGTACCACCATCTCCCTTGCAGGGGTGCTGCAAAGATTCAATTAGACAGGTAACATCCCAAACATACAGTAACTGAGCAATAAATAGCAGCTATTAAACTGCAATTAATGCCAAATACAAATTTGCTTACCATTTTAAGAAATAATCAACTGTAAAATGATTCAGGCACCAGCCAACTACTTTTTTAAATAAGACACTGTGCTGACATTCATCTACATTCTCTGTTAAGGAATAGTAATACTTGGGGCACCTGGGTGGCTCAGTCAGTTGACCACCCGACTTCGGCTCAGGTCATGATCTCACAGTTCGTGAGTTCGAGCCCCATACTGAGCTCTGTGCTGACAGCTTAGAGCCTAGAGCCTGCTTTGGATTCTGTGTCTCCTTCTTTCTCTGTCTCTCCCCCACTCACACTCCATCTCTCAATCAAGAATAAATAAAAATTTAAAAAAAAAGTTTTAAGTGGTAACAATACCCATGTACTATTATTTTGAAAAGCTAAATTTGTTTCCCTTTTCTATCCTTTTTTAGTCCTTAGTAAAAAAAAAAAATTCAAAAAGCCAGCCAGCAGGATTTTAATATAAAGTGAATCCTTTCAATCCGTAATGCATAAAAGATGTCAAATAAAACCGAAAATGCACAACAGGCTCTGAGAAATCCTGATCTATAACTTTAAAAGGGTGGGGGCAGAGTACTTGCGGAGCAGTCTGGAAGCCTAAGGTCACTCATGGACCCAGCATTCACTGAGCACCCACTGTGTTCCAGGCTCTGGGCGCCAGCTGTGCAAGGGCAGTGTCCCCCACATTCAGCTTATAAAGAAAGGGGGTGCTCAGTACTATGTAACCGTCAGAACCACATGACGTGGGCCAGACCACGAAGCCATCAGTAAGAGTTTGGAGCCCCCAAGGGATGATCTGGTCAAACACCTATATGGCACAGCCAGGTGATGTGATCTGTCCGTGTCGGCAGCAAACCTTGTCTTCCTGACTTCTTCCCACCAAGCTGTCGTCTTTATTTTTTTTCAGTTTTAAAAATGTAATACTGTTTATTTAACTTCAAAAATACTTCAGCATTCTAAACATACAAAAAAAATAACAGAATGTTGCAAATTGTGTTTAGTACAGAAGGTTCTTGAACTTTCATTGATGCAGTGGCTCTTCGCTTTGCTGACAATGAAGAGTTCTACAGTTTGTTTCAAAACAGTTTAAAACTACGCACTTAACTAAAAAAGATCCAAGCACTTCTCATGCCAGCTGACCCCCCTCCCTTTTCCACAGCTAAGAATGGCAACAGAATGCTAGGTCACTATATACAGAAACAAGACAACCTGAAGCTAAACGGATGCCCACTGCAGTGTCCACAGGCCCAGCCTCACAGTGCACGCCCTGAGCTACAGCCCCTCCAAATGGCATCTTCCCCCACAGCCTCAAGCCAAGCAAGGAGCATCAAGACTTTGTCTCGGTTGTTCTGTCCTTTTTACAAACTATAGATATGTACAATTGAGAACTCAGGATTTCTAGCCAATAACCATAGAGTTACCACCACCTTACAAATTCAAAAAAGAAAATGTCAGAAACATCTTTAAATGCCTTGTCACACCAACAGCAAAGTGCACAGAGTGAGGAGAACACCAGAGCCTTTTCGTTTTAAAAATGTTTGGAAATATATACAACTTTGATACAGTTTCAGGGTGCTCCGGACACCCACGGCTGCTTCATGTAAACCACTGACAATTTCTAGAGCACTTTGAAGAGACTACGATATGACCATGACCCAATTGTGTGATTAAACTTAATGAGGGCAACAGACGCGTCTCCAATAAGAGAGGTGTCCGTGACGGCGCTCCCTACTCTAAGGTGTTCACAAGGAGACAGAGGAACAGTTTTTTTTTTATTCATCCTCCTCCTCCTCCTCCTCTTCTTCCTCCTCATCTTCTTCATCTTCCTCTTCCACCTTTTTCCAGGCAACTTTTGCAGGACCCTTTGAGCCATCAAACTTTCCTTTAGACTTATAGTTTATAGTCGGTGACATCCTTCTCATACTTCTCCTTCAGCTTCGCCGCCTTGTTGTAAGGCTGCTTTTCACTGTCACTTAGTTATTCCACATCTCACCCAGCTTCTTTGCCACATCTCCAACGGAGATACCAGGGTTGGTAGACTTGATCTTGGGGCGGAATTCTGAACAGAACAGGAAGAATCCAGACAGTGGCCTTTTGGGAGCATTAGGGTCCTTCTTCTTCTTCTTGCCTCCCTTAGCTGGTCCATAATCCTTCATTTCCCGATCATAGCGCACTTTATCTGCCTTTGCCATTTCATCAAATTTAGACTTCTCTTTCCCAGACATTGCCTTCCACCTCTCAGAGCACTTCTTGGAAAATTCTGCAAAACTGACAGGGACCTCTGGGTTTTTCTTCTTATGTTCCTCTCTGCACGTCTGCACAAAGAAGGCATAAGCAGACATCTTGCCCTTTGGTTTCTTGGGATCACCTTTAGCCATCCTGACTGTATTGTTCGCTAGTCTGGGCAGCGCAGGGCATGACGCGCGGCTCCAAGCTGTCGTCTTTAAAAATTACCCTTGGCAAAGGGTCAAGTCTTTATCTTTCACACTTAGTGACCCTGAAGATGTTATTCTGAAAAAACTACCCAATCTTCAAACCCCTTGGGTTCCCTCTCAGCAGTATTACCATGTTCTTGTGGCTTCCCACCCAGTTTGTGGGTCTCTGCTCCTGCTCCCGTTATACTGTACCATAAAACGTAAAACCCTTTGCTTGCTCATCAGTGACTCCCCCACCCACCCACCCACCCGAGGCTATGAGCTCCTTAAAGGCAGGATCCAATCTTGACAACCGACTGCTAATATGGGAGTGCTTGTTTCGGGACAGGAGCACGACAACTCTACATTCTTTCATTTAGTGCTTATAATTCAGTTAGGCCAACACCACAAATGAGGGAACCAAAGCCCGGAGGTTAAAAGAGCTCACACAGTATAGCAGACTCTGTGGGCTACTTATTTAATAACCATGTTACCCCAGTCCCATCCCTAACTTCCTCTTTGTACATTAACAGAAGTCTGATACCGCCCAGAAGTCTGCTATTACAGTCAGTCCAGTGTGGTTGGAGATCTCTGTTTCACTATCTGCCTTCACGGAACTGGACACTCGGGGTTGCTTGTAAACTTGTGGACCCAGTGCTTGTCGAGCAGGAGTCTGACAGTGCTCAGATAGCCGCTGTCCTTCGCGTGGCCATATGCTTCACCCCAAAAAGGCTGGACTCTGAATGAAGATCAGGAGGTCAAGCAGGATGGGAGAAAACCATCATGGACACCACCCACTTTCCAGTGGTGCTGGGTGAGCCGACAAAGCCATTCTGGCCCATCCGATGCATGAATCTGCTGGGGAGCTTCTGAGAAAGACACAAGCAGATACGTTCCTTCCCTGGACACTGCCTGAGCAATTGTAGGCTTCTTAAATGCTTAAAGAAAAGTACTCAATCTCCTTAGACAGTCAGTCTTCAGTAACTCTCACCCAAAAGCATCATAATGAGCACACAAAGTAGTGGGACTATGATCCCAACACAGCCAAGGTGACTCTAGACCAGACCCTCTATACCTCTCCTGTCCATCACACTCCCACCATCCAGCACCAACGCCGAGCACATATGGTGCACTTGAACCTTCAGCTAAATGAATAGATGAATGAACTCACCTTTCAGAGACAGGGGAACTTTTATATGCAGTTCCAAGTAAAATATTAGGGTCTTAGGTCCCTTAATGAGTATAAAGCCTACTGACTCTTCGAGGAGACCAAGGTTTAATGCAATTGGAAAACTAGAGTCTGAACTAGATCAAACAAATCCTGTAAACATCAACTTATGGGTCCAAACCAATCTCAGAAGACTGGGTCAATGAAAAAAGCACAAGAGATTCTGTTTCTTATGAGCTCCTTTCGCAATGTTTAAGGCACTTACTAGGAGTCATGCCAACGACCCCCTCTTCCAACCCAATCTTGACCCAAAGGGTCAAACTAAAAGAGAGAGGAAGGAGGAGTGGACTGGTAGAGAGAATGACATTTCTTCAGGGCTTTAAGTCCAATCTTTATTCAGGAAGCTCAGTCCTTGAATGGGTCAAACTTTGGTCAACCTTCACAACTCATGTGGGTCTTCGAACCCCTGCCTGCACCTACTACCCACCAGAGACAGGCACCCACCTTGACCTTGAGAAGCTGAAGGATCTCCTCCAGGCCACTACATACAGGTCACAGAAGAGTCCTTGGCAACCCATACTATTTCTGGCTGGGTACCTAGGCCAACTTCCAAACAGTGACCTAAATGAAGGCAAAAGGGTCCACATACTACTGCCAATTCTATCCCCCACGGGAAACCAGTGAACACATTTGCTACTCATGAAGGGCCACTCACCAGCTTCTCATGACCCATTCACTGCAAGATATGACATTCACTTTAACTGCAAGGCTGCAAATGCTGGTAAACTTCCCATCACAAGAGCCTCTCTTTATGTGTTCACGTGGCCTTCTCGCAAAGCACTAAAGCATAAGGATCTTCCCATCTCCCAACACGAATCAAAGTAAACTCTACTTGCTTCAGAATGAAATGTCCAAAAGCTACAACCAGAGTGTCTTACTGGAGGCCAAGGAATCCTGCGCATCACTTCCAGAGGAATTACTTTTCGTAAGGACCAAGTGTGACCCACCAGGGCAGCCCGACCGCATATACGAGCACCTTCGGAAGCACAACTTACCTTGTAATTGCTAGAGTTCACCCAAGAGGTAGCGAGCCCATCCACAAGTTTATCTAACATGGTCTGGTCATGCTCAAGGTCAGCAGACTTCTGTTTGTCTGAGAAATAGTCTATAAGTTCTTGGCCAACCTGCAGTCGTTTCCCCACATCCTTCTGCAACACCTGTGCCAGGCAGGACTCCATGCGAGGCTCCATGGCAGGATTCAAATCCAGATGCAGCAGGAGCTAGAGGGCAGTCCGCTTCCCCTCCCAGTAAATGCACCCGGGAGGCTGCCTCTTTGTTCGCTGAAGGTTACTAAGCGCCTGTGTTTCAAAGATACAATCCGGGGAATGGCAACAATGCACCATGTGTGTCTGAAGAGCAGCTGGTAGGATATTAAAAGTCCAATTTAAATAACAAGTAGGAGATAAAGGAGTGAGTGGCAGAGTGAGGTTCTACTCTTGGGTCTGAAATTCTTCATAATTCAGTAGTCCATTCTGAAAAGTGAAAGAGAGCAACAGATCAGCACGGATAACATTCAAATGTTATGAAACATTAAACTGAAGACAAAGCAATTCGCACTGCAGAATCATTTATAATCACAAGTGGAGTGAGAAGCAGGGACACTTGGCAACCGTATCAGAATAACATAATTATTATTTTTATCAGGAAGAACATGGAAGCCCAAAGCAAGAGCCAATGAGCTACACAGTTGGTAGGCTGACGTTTTTTCACAATTTTCCAGCTTGTAAATGTGCCAGTCGGGAAAGCGGTCTTCTATGCAGCTGGCATATTTATCCGTGGCTTAAATTTTGCTTCCCACCAAAAACTTAACACTGCTCTGCGTCGGAAGCCCTGTGCTGGAGCTCACCGCCCTCCTCTGCATGGTCCACAAAACCCAGTGCCGGAAATGGGGTGGGCTCCCCAGGAGAACCAGTGACCGGAGCGGCCGGCCTGGAGGGGAACCAAAGACAGCACCTCCATCAGACTTGTGGCTCAGCAGCATTAAGGCAGGGTGAGCAGTCATCCCTGTCTTGTCCCCCTCCCTCCAACTAGGAAAGGGGAGTAACGGGGGAGAGGGCCGGGGAGGGGGAAGAGGGAGCAGGCTCTGTCCTGATCACATTCGGCCAGGATCCTCCACTGACGACAGCATTGTTTGGACCTGGGAATGTGTTATAAAATCAGATCTCAAGACCATGTTCGGGGTGGGGCCAAACGCGTGATGCGAGAGAAGTTACACCGACACTGCTGTCCTCAAGCTGAACCAGCAGAGCAGTCCACGCACAGCTGCCACAGCAACTACACACATGTGCTTCTCACTGCAAGGTCTCCTCTCAACGCCTCGCTGCCTAACCTGAGAAGCCCCACAGAACACCTGTCTTCCAGACGCCGCATGAAGCAGAACTGCTCCTCAGGCCCACAGGGAGTCCCCACTCTCAGGGGTCCTAGCAGGCAAGTATGGACTCATAAACCCAGTAAAATTACAATTCTGCGCAGTGCAATTCCTCCTGGCTGAGCACGGCGATTCTTCCCCTTTCCAACATGACCCCGTCCGTCCCCACCCTGGGTATAATAAGCACACTGTGCTTCCTGAGGTCTAGAATCAGAGACTTCTGACCCTGGCAGCAATCAGTTAAGTCGAGTCAGTCAATGCTGATTACCCATCTTCTACATGCAGGGGGCTGGGGGGCACGGCCGCCCTGGAGAAGCCGGTCTCGCATGGCCGTGGGGCTGGTCCCTCCTTCCACAAGGGGCTTCAAACACGTAAACGCAGCTATTCCCCTTCATTCTGGTTTTTTTTTTTAATGCTTTATTTATTTTTGATACAGAGAGAGACAGAGCATGAGAGGGGGAGGGGCAGAGAGAGAAGGAGACACAGAACCAGAAGCAGGCTCCAGGCTCTGAGCTAGCTGTCAGCACAGAGCCTGACGCGGGGCTCGAACCTACGAACGTGAGATCTGACCTGAGCCGAAGTCGGAGGCTCAACCAACTGAGCCACCCAGGCGACCCTCATTCTGGTTTTTAATCCAAACAAAATAACTGCAGTTCCTCAATCAGCTTCTATGCTGGGCTTTATAAAGAAGGCATCGGTGACACGGGAAAACTGGAGAAACTAACAGAACCTTTCCTTCTCGGCCCAATATCCGCCCAAGAAGCAAATCAAACAAGGCTGGGCTTGTGGTGAATTAAAAATGGCCACAGATTCTCTGCTTCTCCTCCCCTATTAAGGGGGCGTGGTGGTTAAGTCCTCTCCCACAGTGACTCTGGGGTTGGCCCTGCGACTTGCTTTGGCCAGTGGGAAATCAGCCACCATGAAGGAAGCGGAGATCTGACAGGCACACGCTGCCGCCCGTCCTTAGAAGGCTGCCCAGGGCTGCCATGCTGGGGGAAGCTCCTGGAATTCGGGGCCACGTGAAGGGAACCAGCACCCGGCCAACGGCCAGCACAGCCGCCAGCTGGGAGAGCGAGTCCATGGGGGAAAATTAAAGGTAAGGGCATTTCTAAGGCCACATGGCTACTTAGTGTCCTCTCCCTACCTTCCAACCCTTGCGATGACGAGCGTGGCTTGGTTCTATTCTCACTCAGGGAAAGGAGGTCAGACTTCGTACTCAGCTCACAGGCAACAGGCACAAGAACGAAGTCTCCATTGCCAGGCGAGGAATGATCCTGTTCCTCGCAGTCTCGCTACTGTAATTTTTAAAGTAGGTATTATGTAGAAAGCTCCCCCTTCCATAAGTACTGTACAGGATTTCTAACAAGTAAAAGCATATGCTTCTTGAAGGTAATTACGCAAGAAAGGCTTAAGATACTCAAACGCAGGTCACCAATTCCTATGTACAAAACCCTCAGAACGAAAAACACTGGGAGCCTCCAGGCATGAAACAGACTGGGTCCTCTCTACTCTTCTCCTAAATTAAAAAAAAAGTAACTGATGATACTCTCTCATACTTATTTTTACTAAACTGGATTTTGGGGGTACCCATCTCCTACACTCTTGAGCAGTCTCTCCATCTCTGCTTTCAGAAGCATTCAAGGAATACCAATCACATAGCTCCAAATTCACAAGGTACAAAAGTATAAAATTTTCCCCCCACGCCTGCCCCCCAGCCAACCAGTTCCCCTCCCTAACAGCAAATGTCACTCGTTTCCTGTGTATCCTTGCAGAGATATTTTTAGTGACGCAGGTAAATAAATATGTGCCTTTCTCCCTGTACCCCCAGGAATTTTCTAAACCAACAAAAATACCAACAAAACTTCATATAGCAACAGAATTATATAAAAACATTCTTTTAAAAAAAAAAAACCACATTATGTTAAAAGATCCAGAAAACAGAATATAAACAAACAAGGGGAGGAGGAGGAGGTAAACCGTCTCCTTCTTCCACCTGCATCCGGTCCAGGCGCTCTACCAGGGAAGAGCACAAGTTCACCCAGAACCCCAAGTCCCAAAGGTGACCATGGCGAGACCAAAGGAAACCCAGGTGTGTTATGTGTTAGGCACCACCGGAAGGCAGGGAGACACCATAAGTACGACTCAGCCCTGCCCAGGAGAGCTGCGAAGCAGCACAGCGTCTGTTCACAGTCATGGTTCCGAATCCATCGCATAAGAGAGAGGAGGCACCCAGAGGGCTACCTGACAGCAGTGCTAATGGCAGGGATTACTCAGACAGCTAGAATGCGTAAGCCCTGGGATGAAGCGACAGCACAGGGATAGTCAGCAGCGCTGTGAGGAGACGCATGGCAGCTGCCCTTGTGGTGAGCGCCAGCATAACGTACAGACTTCTGGAATCGCCATGCTATTCGCCTGAAACCAATGTAACACTGGGTGTCTACTACACTTCAATTAAAACAAAACCCAAAGTTACTCAGAATGTAACACTATTTGTAAGTTCAAAAAGAAAAGTTCTACTTGCACACATTTTGCAAAATAATAAAAGAAATGTAAAACTGACATAAAAGAAAAGGCAGGTGAGGTCAGAATAGCCAAGTACCTTTCCTCCTCTTAATTTATCATGCCTAGTGCTCTCCGTTAGCAATCTCTCACCACGAAAGCCATGGAGCCCACTAGATCTTACTGTATCAGTCCCCAGAAAAAGGGGCACATTCCAGGTGTCTGAAAAAAATGCCCCAACTCCTCTAAAACTCCTCCTCCCCAACTGCAAAGGGCTCTTCCGTTCCCCAGCATCCCTTTTCTCTGCCCCGCTACCTACCAGATAAGCACCTCAACCCTTTCCTGCCACCACATCTTGGTCTGTACCCAAGGAGGAAAAATCATTAGAAGTGAAGGCAATGGCCCTAGGGCCAGTCTCCTTTACACTACCCAGGAAAGCAGAAATTAACAGAGCGATGTTTACCAGAACAATAGCCCAACTCCAGCCTAACTCTGCCAGGGCCCAACAGGAAGAAGTTAAAAAATACCAGCTTCAATAGGAATGAAGAAACACACAATTAGACAGCCTGAGGCCATGAAAAGAGCAACAAAGAATTCCAGCCTCTAGTCTTGACTCAGCCACTTCCTGAGTGGCACTGAGGAGAATGTTGGCTCTTCATTCATTGAATAAAATTAAAAATGGAAAGAGCTTGCAGAGGAAATTTTTTAAAATTGGCCCCCATCTCTATGCAGTGCCCGGATGATGGCTCAGTCGCTTAAACATCTGGCTCTTGACTTCGACCCAAGGGTTCGAGTCCCACATCAGGCTCATCACTGGCAATGCAGAGTCTGCTTGGGATTCTCTCTCTCTCTCTCAGAAAGATTCGGTAAAAAAACAAAACAAAACAAAACAACAACAAAAAAACTGCCACAGTTTTAAAGCTAATAACGTCAGACCATAATTGAAAAACCAGAGCTGCCTAACTTTAAGGTTTGTATTCTTTTTTTTTTTTTTACTTTATTTATTTTGAGAGAGAGAGGCCAAGCAAGGGAGGGGCAGAGAGGAAGGGAGAGAGAATACCAAGCAGGCTCTGCACTGTCAGCACAGAGCCGGACACGGGGCTGGAACTCAAAACCAGAAGATCATGACCTGAGCTGAAATCAGGAGTCAGACACTTAACCGACTCAGCTCCCTCAAGGAGCACACTTCCCCAAAGGAGGAAGAGACAGAAATGCACACAACCGCTGTGGGGTCAGCAAGACAGCAAAGTGGGGTGTTGGCAGAAGGTGCTGCAGGTGGCAGAGGAAGGACACAAGATGCCGCCTGAGGAGAGTCAGGGGGCAGGTTGGGGGGCGCAGGGCCGCTTGCCCCGTGCGGACATGGCACCCCCTCTCCCGGCAAGCCCCGCTCTTCCCTGCTCAGCTGCGGTCACCGGCTCACGGCCCCTCCGCCTCCAGCCTCCCTATGTCCCTCCTTCCCTGCCTCAACATCCTTCAGTGGCCTCTCTCTTCAGCCACCGGAGACCTCTACCCTTCTAGGTGTCTGCTCTCATGGGTGAGCACCCCCTCCTCGTCCCTTGACCAAAGGGCATGCTCGGCAGCCCCACTTTCCAACCACAACCCACCATCCTCCAGCTCTCAGGCTCAAGCCTGTGGCTCTGGCCTCAATGCCATAAAACACCTTCCCCATCTGACCTTCCTTTTAGCCTGGAGTCAATTCCGCGGGGATGTGAAGAGCTTTAAACTACCCTCAACTTTCTGTCCTGCTGTGACAGCTGCCTGTACCCTGAAGAACTGGACACTTAACTGGACACTTAATCAGCAGCCTTTTCATTCCTGTGGCCAACAGACTACCACACATGTCCAATGGGTGTCATTTTACATGGAGAATCTCAAATATCACAAAGTATTCCAAACCAGCATCCCAATTCATGTTCTCTAGCAAGTTGGCACCCCCTTCTCTCTGAAACCGCTGTCCCGTCTTCTCCCCCAGCACCCACGTACCTGCAGCCTGCAGCCTGCACCCACCTCTCTGCTAGGATATCAATGTGCTGCACCTCCTGTCACCCTGTAGCCCCTCTGATCAAGCTCCATTGCCCGCCTGCCCCCGTCCCTGGAGCTGCTGGTGTCAGGGTCACAGATAACCTCCATGCCGGCAAATCCAAGCAATACTCTTCCTAGACTTTCTAACTCCATCTCCCTGCAGCACTCCCAAGCTGGCCCCTCCAGCTTAGGAAACGCCCCACTGGCATGAACACAAACGATTGTGCCTTCCTGCCACTTCCCCGGGCACACCGACTCAAATCTCTCTAACTATCTGCTCTGCTGCTTGAGCTGCCGACGGGCTCAGATCAGTGCTGCTCGTGTTCCAACCTTGCTCCTCCAGAGCACCCAACATCTGTTCCCATGAATTAAAACTGCCTATGGATGAGGACTTCCAAACCGGTATCTCCAGGCCAGGATTTCTTTCTTTCTTTTTTTTTTTACATTTATTTATTTTTGAGAGACAGAACATGAACAGGGGAGGGGCAGAGAGAGAAAGAGAATCCGAAGCAGGCTCCAGGCTCTGAGCTAGTTGTCAGCACAGAGCCCGACGCGGAGCTCAAACCCACAAACCGTGAGATCATGACCTGAGCCGAAGTCAGACGCTCAATCGACTGAGCCACCCAGGCGCCCCTCCAGGCCAGGATTTCTGAACTCCAGGCGTATATACCCTGGCTCCTGCTCTCCCTTCTTCTGCCTTAAGCCCTCCTCATGTGTCTACCGTGGTCTGGCTGTGGGCCTCAGGGCTTCAGCTTAAAACTCCCTCCTCAACAAGTCCTTCAAAGACCACTCATGGGAAGTCCCTTGTCACTGCGTCCCATTCCCTTCCTTCACATCATTTGTGACAGGTTGTAATTCTACCACAAGTGTGTTCATATTTGCTGTCCCTTTCCCCCACGGCTGCCAGTCTTGCAGAGGTGGGGATCTTGTTCATGGAGTTCACCTACTGCCCGTAACCATGTCACACATAAGGCACCAGAGAAATATCTGTTAAGTGACTGAAGTTTCAGCTGAAAGTTAAAAGTCATAGGCAATCATTAACTGAGTTCATGATCGTCTCGAGGAGTGGGGGTGAGGGGGTGGAGTGGGGATAATGTAAAACATATTCCAGGTAAAAAAGACTGTGCAAATACATACGAGCAAAGCATAAACCAGCAGACTGTCTCATCAGAGGAAAGCCAGCAATCTGGAAAGGCTGGAGCACTGGCTCCCATCCTGTAAACACTAACCCACCTCTGAGCTGAGAGTGTGCAGTTATTACAAGAATGCCTGAGAATGCCAAACGTGGTCCGGGAACAGAGTGAGTCCTCAACTCACACACGCACAGGTGACGAATTTTTTAAAGCGATGCTAATGTAAAAAGTAATTCTAAATTCTTTTAGTTTGATCATTTTTCTCAGTTCACAGATACTAGAAATTGCACTTACGTAGAGCTCTGTGATCTGGACACAAAAAGACTTCTTAGTCTCAAAAACTCTGGAAACAGGCACAGAGCAGAAAGACTAAACACAGACAATGCTCAACAGTCTATTTCTAGCCTCAAAAGTCAACAAGGCCTTCAGGGAGCCCTTTACAAGTCATCTCTGAACAGGAGAACAGGAGACTTTGGGTGGCATATAATTTACCTGGAAAAGATCATTAAAATCTGGAATTATTCAAGTGGGCACAAGATCGTAAGATTCTGTGGCAAGGAGGGGAAAATCAGAGTTAATCTCTCTCTAGACAGAGACAGAGATAGAGACAGAGATAGAGATAGAGATAAGATAGAGATAGAGATAGAGATGAGATAGAGTATCTCCAGTCTCCACAGTTGGATGCGGAAGCAAGATGGGTCAAAGTCAGTGGTGGTCATGGCCCTGGAGGTGGCAAGAAGGATGACAAGGACAAGAAAAAGAAATACGAACCTCCTGTACCAACTAGAGCAGAAAAAAAGACAAAAACAAAGGGACCAGATGCTGTCAGCAAGCTGCCCCTGGTGACACGTCACACTCAGTGCTGCTTAAAATTACTGAAGTTAGACGAGAGCATTAGAAATCAGGAACAAATGAAGCCTTTAGAAGAAAAGCAAGAGGAGAAAAGATCAAAGGTGGATGATCTGAGGGGACCCCAATGTCAGTAGGAGCGTTGGAAGAGATCATTGATGACAATCATGCCATCGTGTCCACATCTGTCGGCTCAGAACACTATGTCAGCATTCTTTCCTTTGTAGACATGGACCTGCTGGAACCAGGATGTTTGGTCCTGCTCAAGCACAAGGTGCATGCAGTTACAGGGGTGCTCATGGATGACACAGATCCCTTGGTCACAGTGATGAAGGTAGAAAAGGACCCCCAGGAAACCTACGCTGATATTGGGGGGGCTGGACAACCAGATCCAGGAAATTATGGAGTCTGTGGAGCTTCCTCTCACTCATCCTGAATATTACGAAGAGATGGGTATAAAGCCCCCTAAGGGGGTCATTCTGTATGGACCACCTGGCACAGGTAAAACCTTATTAGCCAAAGCAGTAGCAAACCAAACTTCAGCCACTTTCCTAAGAGTGGTTGGCTCTGAACTTATTCTGAAGTACCTAGGTGATGAGCCCAAATTCATTTGGGAATTGTTTCAAATTGCAGAACATGCGCCATCCATCGTGTTTATTGATGAAATTGATGCCATTGGAACAAAAAGATACAACTCAAATTCCGGTTGGTGAAAAGAGATATTCAACAAACAATGTTGGAACTGTTGAACCAGTTGGATGGATTTGATTCAAGGGTGACGTGAAAGTTATCATGGCCACAAACCGGATAGAAACTTTGGATCCAGAACTTACCAGACCAGGCCACATTGACAGGAAAATTGAGTTCCCCTTGCCCGATGAAAAGACTAAGAAGTGTATCTTTCAGATCCACACAAGCAGGATGACGCTGGCCGATGACGTGACCCTGGATGACTTGATCATGGCTAAGGATGACCTCTCCAGGGCCAACATTAAGACCATCTGTACAGGAGCTGGTCTGATGGCCTAGAGAGTGCAGAATGAAAGTAACAAACGAAGACTTCAAAAAATCTAAAGAAAATGTTCTTTATAAAAAACAAGAAGGCACCCCTGAGAGGCTCTACCTATAGTGACCACATTTGCCTTCAAGGAGACCATCAGGAAGCTGCCCAAGGCAAACCCCCACCCCCACCCCGTGCCCCTTTTTGAGTGATGTGTAAGGCGTCCCAGGGCTGCCGTCATGTGTCAGCCTCTTGCAGTGCCCTCTCCCCAATAAAGTGATCTCCTCCTCAAAAAAAAAAAAAAAGAGAGAGAGAGAGATGAACAATGATTACATAGAGTGAAGTCAGGGGAAAAAAACAGTTATATAATGCAAATGCCCAAAAATGAATAAAAGGAGAAGGTTCACCATATTACATTAAAAGGCCAGACCATCTGAACACGGGGCAAAATCATTAACATTGGTTAATTTCTGGTGATCACAGACTTTCTGTACACTTTTCTATATTCCTGAAATGTTTTTTTCTTAATGTTTATTTTTAACAGAGAGAGCGCAAGCAGGGGAGGGGGGCAGAGAGAGGGGGACAGAGGATCCGAGGCAGACTCTGCACTGATAGCAGCGAGTCTGAGGCAGGGCTTGAACTCATGAACCACAGGATCATGACCTGAGCTGAAGCTGGACACTTAATAGACTGAGCCACCATCCAGGCGCCCCTCGAAATATTCCCTGTAATGAATATATGTTACTTTCACAATTACAAACAGAAAAGTACTATCCAAAAGTCAGGCACTACCACTTCATGATGGAGGAAATCTCTCTTCCGGTATTATGGACTATAACGTAAAGCTGTCAATGAAGTGCAGAACGGGAAAGTCTCAGTTCATAAGAAGATGCAAGTGGTGCACCAACTACTTCCACAAAATACGTGGTGAAAAACTACAGGCTGGTGAAGAAAACTAAGTGCAAAAAAGAAAAAAACAAAACAAAACACACAAACACCCAGCACCTCCACATCACTGTACATCCACAGTGAGAAAATAATAGCACACTCTGCACCAGCACCGAGTAAGTGATTCCTAATAGTCCGTACCTGCCTTCACTAGTATTTTAATGAAGTAATTTTTTTAATCTTTCAGAGATTTTAAATACTGTTTTCTTTGTGAACTGTAAACATAGGAGATGGCCTGTTTCTGCTTCTCCTGCAGCAGGCTTACAATAGGAAGAACTGCTATTTTTATTCTGCTCCTCAAAACTTCCTCAAAACTGAAACCAGACAGATACGCACTGAGAATTGCTTAAGTTCAGTGATTAGCACATGAGGGTTGTTACACTATTCTCTTCACTTTTTTAGGTATTTAAAATTGTCCATAATTTTGTTTAAAGTACCGTACCGTAAAGCTTTAGTCCACTTGGTGGAAAACAAAATGAATTACCTGTAATAAAACTGTTCATTAACTAAACAAATTAGAATATGAAATTGTATTAAATGACACATATATATAGTTCAGTATAGCCTAAATGTAGGGAAAATTATAGAAAAAAAGAGTATGTAAAACATTAATAAAATAAATAACAAATAAATAATAATAGGTTTATGAGAGTTTACGTCCTACTTCTTAAAAATTCCTACTTTTTGGGGCGCCTGGGTGGCTCAGTCGGTTGGGCAACCAACTCGGGCTCAGGTCATGATCGCACAGCTCATGGGTTTGAGTCCCAGTTCAGGCTCTATGCTGACAGCTGAGGGCCTGAAGCCCCCTTCAATTCTGTCTCTCTTCCTCTCTCTGCCCCTCCCCTGCTCATGCTGTCTGTGTCTCTCTCTCTGTCTCAAAAATAAACATTAAAAAAAAATTCTACTTTTTATACGTGTGAAAAAGAAGACAGTGGGGTGCCTGGGTGGCTCGGTTGGTTGGGGTATCTCTTGATTTCAGCTTGGATCATGACCCCAGGATCACGGGATGGAGCCCTGCGTCAAGCTCTGAGCTGGGCATAGAGCTTGCTTAAGATTCTCTCTTTCTCCCTCCTCCTCTCTTTCCTGCTCACTCTCTCTCTCTCCCTCTAAAATAAAAAAATGAAAGAAAAAAGAAAAAGAAGAGATAAAGATTTTAAAAGTCTCAAGTGAGAAAAGCAGAACAGCATCCAATTTTATTTATTCGAGAACTAAGACGAAAACTACCTGAAAACCTCTCACTCTTTATTCACGGCTGACTTTTCTTCTCTCAAAGCAAAGTACATAACCTAAACACCAGCTGGTTCTCAGCATTAGCAGACCAAGTTGTTCCCTTAGCAAGGCAGTTACCCCAGACAGGAAATAATAATACAGATCGCAGCTTCCCACAGAAGGACCTTACATGAAGAAGAGACCTCAGTAGAGAACCAGCTTATTGGGATGAGGAGCCTCATTAGAGACAAGAGTGTGACTGATACGTTGGCTCATCTAGAAAGAGGGGATCTAACTTTCCACTCAATCTAGCAACACTTGACTTCTGTAGCATTTTTTACAGAGCTTCATTTATAGTTTCACAGTCCTGGTCAAACAGTATTTCTTCTTTCATCTGTTTACTATGCTAATGCAAAATAGATCAGTAAACCTAAGCTGCCTACAGGACTTTTTAGTAACAGCTTTCCAGAAATATAATTCACATACCATTAAGTTCACCCTCTTAAACTGGGTGTAGTTCAGCAATTTTTTATTACATTTGCAAGGCTGTGCGACCATCAGCACTATTTAACTCAAGAACATTTCCATTATCTCAATATAAAACCTTGCATCCTTAGCAGTCCCTCCCCCAAACCCCTTCCCTAAACCCATGAAAACCAGTAATGTACTTTCTGAGTGAATGGATTTGCCTATGCTGGGCATTTCATGTAAGTGGAGTCGTGAAATAGGTGCCTTTTTGAGTTTGGCTTTTTTTCACCCAACATACTATTTTCAAGGCTCATCCATGTTATACATGTAAATGTTTGGATCGTTTCTACTTTCTGGCTATGATAAATCATGCTACTATGACTATTTCCAAACAAGTTTTGTTCAGCTAGGTTTTTAATTTTCTTTGATACACAAATAGGAGTGTCAACTAGAATACAGGATACAGTACCATGTTTTAACTCTTAGAAGAACTACCAAACTATTTTCCAAAATACACCATCTTACATTCCCTGGAGCAACATAATTTGAGAGAGAGCACGAGTAGGGGAGGGGCTGAGAGAGAGGGACAGAAAATCCAAAGCAGGCTCCCCGCTGTCAGCACAGAGCCCCAATGCAGGGCTCTAACTCACAAACCATGGGATCATGACTGGGATCCGAACCTAAGACCTGGATGCTTAAGCAACTGAGCCCCCCAGGGGCCCCACCACAAGCAGTATATGAGGGTTCCACTTTCCCTACATCTTCAGCAGCACTTACTGTCTATTTATTACAGTCATCTGTGAGGGGGTGGCACGGCGGTCCACCGTGGTTTTGCCTTGCATTTCCCTGAAGACCAAGGATATTGAACTCCTTTCCATGGGCGTGGCCACTTAGACATCTTCTTTGGCAAAATGCTTAATCAAACCTTTTGCTTATCTTTTAACTGGGTTATTTGTCTTTTTCCTGCTGACTCTAAGAGTTTTTTATATGTTGTGAATAAAGCTCCTGTATCATATATGCGATTTCCAAGTATTTTCTCTCATTCTGTGGCTTCTGCTTTCACTTTCTTGATGGGTGTCATTTGAAACATAAAGTTCTCATTTTTGATGAAGTTCATTTTATGTTTTGTTCTTTTGTTGCTTATATTTTAGATACCATACCAAAGAAATCATTGTCTATTTTACCACAATAAAATATGAAAGAAACTATTGCATCATGCGAGGTCATAAAGATTTACATCTATGCTTCAGCTCTTACATTTAGGTCTAGAAATATTTCTAAATTCATTTATACATACAAGTGAGGAAAGGGTCCAAATTCATTCTTTTGCATGTGGATATCCACTTGTCCAAGCATCACTTGTTGAAAAGACCATTCTTTCCCCCACTGAATTGTCTTAACACCTTCACTGAAAATCAATGGACTATAAAATAAATGTAAGGTTTTACATCTGGACTTACATTCTACTCCACTGATGTATATGCTTATTCTTATATCAGTGCCAGACTGTTGTGATGACTGTAGTTTTGTAGTAAGTTATGAAAGTCTTCCAAATTTGTTCTTTTTCAAGATCATTTTGGCTATTCTGGGTCCCTTGTACATCCATATGAGTTTTAACATCAGCCTGTCAATTTCTACAAAACAGGCAGCTAGGATTTTGAGTGAGTGTACCAAATCTGTACAGCTATTTGGGGAATATTGCCATCTGTAACATTATTAGATAATCTGATCCATGAACATAAGATATCTTTCCATGTGTTTATTTTAATTTTTTATGTTTATTTATTTTGAGATAGAGAGGGAGAGAGAGCACTAGCAAGAGAGGAGCAGAGAGGGAGAAACAGAATCCCAAGCAGGCTCTGCACTGGCAGTGCGGGGCTCAAACTCACAAACCGTAAGATCATGACCTGAGCCAAAATCAAGAGTCAAACGCTTTCCCAACTGAGCCACCCAAGTGCCCCTTTCCATTTATTTAGATCTTTAATTTCTTTCAATGATGTTTTATAGTTTTCAGAGTATAAGTTTTACACTTTTTTGTTAACTTTATTCTAAGTTTTTTTTTAATTCATTCTGTAGCTATTGTGAATGGGATTCTTAGTTTCGTTTTTGGACTACTCACTACAAGTGTACAGGAATACAACTGATTTTTGTTTATTGATCTTATATCCTGCAACCTTACTGAACTCCTTTATTAGTTCTAACAGTTCTACAGTAGAGTCCCTAGAACACTCCACATACAAGATCATGTCATCTGCAGATACAGTCTTACTTCTTTTCCCATCTGGATGTATCTTCCTGTTCTTGTCTAACGGACCTGGATGGAGCCTCCAGTACAATGCTGACGGGAAGGGGCATAAAGCGATAGCATCTCCTTGGTCCTCACCTCGAGGAGTCTGCACTCAGTCTCTCACCACTATGGCATTAGCTAGGGATATATGGCCTTTATCACATTAAGGAAGTTCTTCTATTCCTAGTTTGTTGAGGATTTTTATCACAAAGGTGTTGGGTTTTTGTCAAATTCTTTTCCTTCAGCTTTTGAGAAGAGAATGTGGTTTGTACCCTTTATTCTATTAGTATGGCATATTACATTCACTTTCAGCTATTAGACTAACCTTGTATTTTTCTTTAATTTTTTAAAAAATTTTCTTTATGTTTATTTATTATTGATACAGAGAGAAACAGAGCACGAGTGGGGGAGGGGCAGAGAGAGAGGGAGAAACAGAAACTGAAACAGGCTCCAGGCTCTCAGCTGTCAGCACAAAGACAGACGCGGATTTCGAACCCACAAACTTTGAGACCATGACCTGAGCCAAAGTTGGACGCTCAACCAACTGAGCCACCCAGGCGCCCCATAGACCAACCTTGTATTTCTGATATAAATCCTACTTGGTCATACTGTATAATCCTTCTGATACAGTGCTGGATTCACTTTGCTAGTATTTTGCTGATTTTTTACGTCTATATTCATAAAAGATATCGGTCTGTAATTTTCTTGTGATGTCTTTGGATAGCTTTGGCTAACAGAGTAGTAACATGCTCAAAACATTCCATCTTCCTCTTTATTCTGAAAGAGTCTGTGAAGAATTTGCCTTTGGTAGCTATGGTAGAATCACCAAATGTGAAGTCATCTGAGCCTGGGCTCTTTGCTGTAGGTGTTTTTTGACTGTTAACCTCTACTTGTTATTGGTTTATTCAGACTGTCTAATCTTCTTCAGTCAACCAGAGTAGAGCCTTCTTAGGAATGCATAGTTTCATCTAAGCTAATTTGTTGGCATACAATTGTTCCCAGTATTGCCTTATAATCTTTTTTATTTCTGTGAGGACAGTAGCCATGTCTTCTCTTTCATCTCTGATTTTATTCATCTGAGTCTTGTCGCCATTTTCCTTGGTCAGTCCAGCTTCAGGTTTGTCAATTGTTTTTTTTTTTGAGAGAGAGAGAGAGAGCACATACCCGCTAGGAGAGTGGGGGTGGGGGGAAGAGAATCTTAAGCAGCTCCACGCCCAGCAAGGAGCCGGATGCAGGGCTTGATCTCAGAACCTGAGACCGTGAAATCAAGTGTAGGAGGCTTAACCAACTGAGCCACCCAGGTGTCCCAGGTTTCTCAATTTTATTGACATTTTTCAATTTTTGTTCTGTTGATTTTCACTGCTACTTTTCTCTATTTAATTTCTTTCCTTTTTTTTTTTAAAGAAAGAGAGGCAAACTAAGAAAGATTATTTATTTATTTTGAGAGAGAGAGAGAGAAAGAACACAAGCAGGGGAGGGGCAGAGAGAGAGAGAGACAGAAAGAGAAAATCCCAAACAGGCTCCACACTATGAGAATGGAGCCTGATACAGGGCTCCAACCCACAAACTGTGAGATCATGACCTGAGCCGAAATCCAAAGTCAGACGCTAAACAGACTGAACCACCTTGGCACCCTCTATTTCATTTATTTCTAATCAAGTCTTTTCTTTTTTTCTTCTGCTTACTTTGGGTTTAGTATGTTCTCTTACTAATCCCTTAAGATGGAAATTTTTGGTTGTTGTTTTTTTTAATGTTTTTTATTTATTTTTGAGAGACAGAAAGAAACAGCGTGAGCAGGGGAGGGGCAGAGAGAGAGGGAGATACAGAATCTGAGGACAGGCTCCAGGCTCTGAGCTGTCAGCACACAGCACGACGCAGGGCTTGAACCCACGAACCATGAGATTATGACCTGAGCCGAAGTCAGACGCTCAACTGACTGAGCCAACCCAGGCGCCCTGGAAGTTTTGGTTATTGATTAAAGATCCTTCTTTTGTAATAAAAGCATTTAAATATCCCTCTGAGCACTACTTTCACTGCATTCCCTAGATTAAGATACGTTGTTTTACTCTTGGCATGGAATATGCATAATAGGTTCTCAGTAAACATTCATTGTTGAACAATGAATGAGGGATAGTTTGGGGCTTTTTAAATTGGTGGTAAGACAGACATAAGATTTACTATTTTTACCACTTTTAAGTGTCCGGTGCAGTGGCATTAAGTACATTCACACTATTGTGCAGCCACTGCCACCATGGGATGGTGTGTTTTTGTTTTCAATCATCTCAGGATATGTTCTAATTGTCTTTGTAATTTCCTCTTTTATTTACTGATGAGTTAGGAGGGTATTGTTTAATTTCAACAAATTTGTGAATTTGTGGGTTTCTCTATTACTGATACCTAAATTCATTCTACTATGGTCAGAGAGAGAAATACTTTGTATGATTTCATCCTTTTAAATTTACTGAGTCTCATTTTATGGCATAATATATGATCTATCCTAGAGAATGTTCCACATGCACTTGAGAACAATGTATTATTGGGTGCAGAATTCTATATGTCTGCCCCTTACTGATTTAAGAGTCTGTCTGCACCTAGACCAGATTTAAGAAAAAAAATCTCCATGATCTAAATCTTAAATTTTTCATGGTATCCCTCACTTTTTATTCTGGCTACATATCCCATATTTACATATTTAAAAAATCAGGTCTCTTTTTAAAACTAAAAATCTCCGGTGTACCAGCTCAGTTGGTTGAGCAGGTCATAAACTCACAGATTGTGGGTTCGAGCCCCACATTGGACTCTGTGCTGACAGCTTAAAGCCTGGAGCCTGCTTCTGATTCTGTCTCTCTCTCTCTCTGCCCCTCCCCCACCCCTGTTTTGTTTCTCTCTCTCTCTCTCTTTCTCTCAAGATTAAATAAATATTTAAAAAGTAAAATAAAATAAAAATCTCAGTTCTAGTACTATATTAAGAATTAGTTTCTGAGAGCAAAACCTGTGAAAAAGGAGAGCCAAAAAGATTATTTGCATGCAAGATGTTTTTAAGAGGTTTCTAAACATGAAATCCCCAGACATAGGTGAGTAAGAGGAGGGGCAAGCATTTGATATGTCACTTGATAGCATGACAGCTGACATGGCCATCCCAAATTTCTCAAGGGAGCTGGGTTACACCCAGTTGAAAGAAGAAAACCCTATTAAGTACTGGTTATTCAATGTGAAGACAGAAGGTGTAAGAAGGCTTGGGATACAGAAGCAGGGAGAGTTTTTCCTGTTACTGCATAAAGTCAGCCCATAAAGAACACAGCAGCAGTGTAAAATGTGGCTGTCATTTCAGCAATGTAGAATAAGCAAGGCTACTTCACATCTGACACAGCACTTTCCAAGTGATTATACAAATGCTACTTTCCTTATCCAGCCACAACACCTCTGTGTATGACTGTTACTCTCACTACTTTACAGAAGAGGAATCAGATTCAGAAGCCAAGTAACTTCCAGGGTCACCCAGCAAGTACTAAACAGAATCAGGATGCGAACCTCAGCTTCTAACTCCAAATGCAGGACTACTTTCACCCAGTCACAGCTCCTGCTTCTCACTATAATACACATGGGTCTCTGCGTACTTTAGACACGTACATATATATACAATTTAGGAGGAAGATCCACAAAGGAAGAACATATCCACAGACTTATTTTTACCAAAGTAAGAGCACAAGAGCCTGAATCAAGAGAAGCAACAGGACACGGGCACAGCACCACGTACTAAGCAAGTGCTCCAACAAGAACAAACACAGTGGACGAACCATATGCATTCCCACAAGTAACCCTAGGAGAGTAATCAGCAATCTTTAGTTCGGTGGGTTTAGTATTTCCCGCAGATGCTGATGGCAAGCCAAGGGCATGATCCAAAAAGAGAGAAAAAAGGGTAATGTGTAACCACTGGGGGAAACTAGGTAAAAAATAAACAGAAACCATATTGTTCTTTCAACTTCTTGTGAATCTATAATAATTTGAAAATGTAAAGAAAGAAAAGTTACACACAATGTGGCCAGGCTCGTGGCGCTAGATTCCTAAATTCACTAAATACCCCTTATGCAAGCCAATCTGCCAGGCTCTGCCTTCAGCAAGCTCCAGGTTCACCGGGGAAAGAAAGACAAGTGAGCAATCTATTCTAACACAGAATATCAAAGTGCTTTCCTCGAAGACTATCTACTTTTATGGTAACTCCCCAGTAAACAGGGGGAAACGAAAGACTGCAACCATAAAACAAATATAAGGGCACAGCTCTGTCTTGTGCACTGGAATGAAAACACATGCTTTGCTTACGCACACCCTCCAAATCATTACCTTGCTTCCATTCCCGGCTCCAGCAAGATTCATACTGAAGACACAGAATCTGATCGCCTGGGAAATTTCACACAGTCACACACTCCTTCAATGATAAGGAGTCTTGTACTAGCTGAAGATAGAGAACGCAACTGAGGGCTTTGGAGATTCATTTACTCATTGACAAATCAGATGGTAGTAGCTTCATATCTTTTCAATGCAGTAAAATGAAGTGGCAAAGAAAGATAATTTGGAACATCAACCAAGCAATGACAAAGACTACTGAAAAGCCTCATATACTGCTTCCTACCCACTCCACTGAAACCATAGTTCAAGTACACAGACTTAAAATCTGTACTTTACAAACCTTACACATAAAGCTAGGGAAAATTCTCTACATTTCTCAGGCCAATTATAACAGAACACTGCTATTACTAAAATGACATTTTTACATTCGTATTTTATAGATTCAGGGGGAAAAATCCACAAGAAAAACATAAAAAGAGATCTGTGCATTAACCATGTTGGTATATACTGAATCGTACCTACAGATGCTCAGTTTACAAACTGAATTGCTTGTATTTTTCCAGTGTGACTTATTCCTACCCATCACTAACATGGTTTTCTCTAAAATATCAAAAGACGTAATCCTCCATTTAAACAAAAAGATCACTTGAGCATGTAACTAGATATAATCAAACACACACTTTAATATACTAATGAGAATAAAATCCCTAACTACCTAGGACAATTTGGAAACATCTATCAATAACCTTTAAATAGATGTTTTGACCCCACAAGTACAAATCAAGAATTCATGCAAGGAAATAATTTGTCAAGTACACTGATGTGGGTATACAAAGTTGTTCATTGTGGCTATTTATGCAAAACTTTTGTGGTTTTAAGATTTTATTTTTAAGTAATCTCTGTAGCCAACATGGGGCCGAACTCATAACCTCAGGGTCAAGAGTCACCTGCTCTATGAACTAAGCCAGCCAGGAACCCCCATGAAAATCTTTTTAAATGAAAATAACCTTAAATGTACAAGAATAAGGAATTGGGAAAGAAATTACCATATATCCAAACAGCATACCATGCAGTCACTCTATAGTAAAAATCTGTTCTTCGTGTCCTAGGAAAATATCTATGGTCAATTTAGTGAAAAAAAGCAAGCTAGAGGGGCACCAGGCTGGCGCAGTCAATAGAGCATGCGACTCTTGATCTCGGGATCAGGAGTTTAAGCCCCATGTTGGGTTTAGAGCTTACTTAAAAAAAAATTTATGGGGCACCTGCGTGGCTCAGTTGGATAAGCATCCAACTTCAGCTGAGGTCATGATCTCACGGTCCATGAGTTCAAGCCCCACATTGGGCTCTTTGCTGACAGCTCAGAGCTTGAAGCCTGTTTCAGATTCTGTGTGTCTCTCTCTGCTCCTCCCCAGCTCATGCTCTGTCTCTCTCTATCTCTCAAAAATGAATAAACATTAAAAATTTTTTAAATTTATTTTTAAACAAATTTTTAAAAATTAAAATATTTATTTATTTATTTTGAGAAAGAAAAAGAGAGCACATGTGGGAGAGAGGCAGAGAGCAACAAAGAGAAAATCCCAAACGGGCTCTCCTCTGTCAGCACAGAGCCCAATGTGGAGATCTGTGAGATCATGACCTGTGCAAAAGTCGGATGCTTAACTGACTGAGCCACCTGGCGCCCCCCCAAAAAATATTTTGTCAGGCAAGCTAGAAAGCAGCATGCTTATGACATCATGTTTGTTTACAAAATACAAAATAGTCCCTTACATTCTTCACACAGAGAAACATGGAGGGACACAGCATACCGAAATGTTAACACTCTTTTCTAAAGTGAAAATGTACTATTTACATAAGTTTAAAAGTACATGTTAAAGGAATAGTGGAACTAAAATAATAGTGGCATTACCTGCAGGACGATGCTCCAACACACTCACACATGTGTGCACAGAACGTCTAGAAGACCATCTAAGAAACCAGAAGCAGTGGCTGCCTCTGGGAACAGGGTGTGGGAAGATGTGGAGGAAAGGTAGAGAGACTTACATTTCACTCTCTAGCCGTGCACACATTTTGAACTTTCTGACCATGTACATGTTATCTAGTCAAAGGAAATATAATTTTAAAAAATTAAAAAGAACGACAATAATCTTTCTAGTTGACCAATATTTATACCATTAATATCAGAAAGCTGTCAAATTTAATTACAATCATGAAGCCACAGGCATCACCAGTTATTACAAGAGCAGACAACTACAGGTGTGCTGGCTGGCTCAGCTGGTAAGACTGCTCTCAGGGTCAGGAGTTCAATCCCTGCATAGAGCTTACTTAAAAAAAAACAAAACTGAGGGGTGCCTGGGATGGCTCGGCTCAGTTGCTTGAGTGTCTGATTTCAGCTCAGGTCAAAATCTCACAGTTCATGGGATCGAATGTGGAGCCTGCTTGGGGATTCTCTCTTCCCCATTTTCCTTCTCTCTCAAAAACAAAACGAACTGAAACTATAAAAAAGGGCAGTTACTCAGCAACTTGCCCATCCATCTTTTGTACTCCTCTCTAGAAGGCATCCTTGGTAACATGTGTAAGGAAACAAAGCCAATTTCTGAACCTAATCCAGCCATGTAATCTTTGCAAGGTCAAAGACAGGGCACTCCTGAGGGGCTCAGTGGGCTAACCGTCCGACTTGGGCTCAGGTCATGATCTCACAGTTTGTGGGTTCCAGCCCCAGCTCTGAGCCTGGAGCCTTTTTCAGATTCTGTCTCCTCCTCTTTTGGCCCCTCCCATGCTCATGCTCTGTCTTGGTCTCTCAATAATAAATAAAAATGTTAAAAAAATAATAATAAAAACTTAAAAAAAAACAAAAACAAACAAGTAATGAGAATGAGTGTTGGACTGTTTTCTCCTCACTGAATGACAGCCACATTTTAAATGAAAAATGACTTATGACAAAGCAGGGTCATACACATTTACAAAATTATATTTTTTCGTGTATTATTAACTACAGGAACTCTCATACCGCAGGCTAAGTTTTGTTAAAACCTCTACGATGGATAGTTTACCAATATCTCTCAAAATTGTAAAGGTCCATGAATTTCAACCCAAAATGTCAACATACAGGAATTTATTCATACATGTGCAAAAGAAGTTACAGGATCAATCTTTCTAGCATCGTTTATAAAAGCAAAAGACTAGAAAAAACTAAATGTTCCTCAATAGACGGCTAGGGAAATTGTGGCATACTATACAGCCACACTCTTCATTTTTTAAAAAAAAGGGAAGACTTTCTTGTACTCACAGAGAATGATTTTTAAGATTATTACATAAAGCTTAAAAAAAAAAAAGGCACAATACAGGGCAGTCTGTAGCAGGCTGCCACCTGCACAGAAAAGCAGGAGAGGAAGGTGTGTCTGTACATATGCGTTTTCTTCTCACGTATAATTAGTAACACTGTTGCTTCCAGGGAAGGGAACTAAGTGGGTGGCAAACAAGAGAGGAGGAAAACTTCATTTATAAACCACGTGTACATAGTACCTGCTCAAAAAATAAATGTTATAATAAAAAAAGTTAATGCATTTAACTAGCAGTTCTATTTCTCCTGCTTAGGTAATTTAAACAAGATGGAAAAAATCTTCACACAGCTACAAGAAATTTAAACTTGCTCATAATAAAAAGGAACACTGAGGCGCCTGGCTGGTTCAGCTCCTAGAATGTGCAATGTTTGATCTCGGGGCTGTGAGTTCGGGCCCTACAGTGCATGTAAAGACTACTTAAAAATAAAATCTTGAGGCTCCTGGGTGGCTTAGTTGGTTAAGCATCCAACTTCGCCTCAGGTCATGATCTCACGGTTTGTGGGTTCAAGCCCACGTCAGGCTCTGTGCTGACACCTCAGAGCCTGAAGCCTACTTCAGACTCTGGGTCTCCCTCTCTCTCTGACCCTCCCCTGCTCATGCTGTCTCTTTCTCTCTCTCTCTCTCTCTCTCTCAAAAACAAATAAAACATTAAAAAAAAATTTTAATAAAATCTTTACAAATAAAAGGGGGAACATAGACTCTTCCCTAGGCATCTTTAAAACAAAAAAAAAATTACAGCCAATAATGCATGCGATAGGTTGTGACTAAGACAAAATTAACATATTTTTAATAATGTCGTCACTCTCGAGAAGCAAGCTCAAGAACAACCAATTTCCCAAAAGCACAATGTGTGAGCCCCAGAACTCCAAGATCGTATGGCTGGTCAGTTGATGGTTCAAGACCTGGAAATAGTCCTGACTTTATGGAGACTTAGGGCTCTGGAAAGAGGCTCATGTTCAACAGCCTTCTCCGAGCAAGGGTGCTTTCTTGGCTCTTGCCTGTGGCCACTTCACAAAGTTAAGAGGGGCGCCTGGGTGGCTCAGTCGGTGAAGTGTCGGCTTCAGCTCAGGTCATGATCTCACAATTGTGGGTTCGAGCCCCACATCGGGCTCTGGGCTGACAGCTAGCTCAGAGCCTGGAGCCTGCTTCAGATTCTGTGTCTCCACTCTCTCTCTAACCCTCCCCTGCTCACGCTGTCTCTGTCTCTCAAAAATAAATAAAAAACATTAAAAAAAAATTTTTTTAAAAACAAAGTTAGACCACGGCATCAACATGGCCAAGAGTCAGAGTCTACACTCCACACTCGCAAACTGGGTCCCCAGGTCACACAGCTCTCATAAATGGGAGACAACAAACAGGCCCCCGAGGACCCAAGCAGGCATGCAGACCTTCGGGTTTGAACAGGGTGAGGACACAACTCTTCTCCTACCCCAGACTAGTAGCCCTTCCTGCAGTCTGCCCACAGTAGTGCCCTTAACCCAGGAATCCTAACGGTCTCCTTACTCATCTGACCTTCTCTTAGGAGTGGAGCTCTTTGGAAACAGGGCGAAAAACCTCTCAGGGGTGCCTGGGTGGCTCAGTCAGTTAAGCATTCATCATCAAGTCATGATCTCATGATTTGTGAATTCAAGCCCCATGTTGCACTCTGTGCTGACAGCTTAGAGCCTAGAGCCTGCTTTGTCTCTCTCTCCCTGCCCCTCCCCCGCTTGTGCTCACTCTCTCTCTCTCAAAAATAAATAAACGTTTAAAAAAAAGAGCCTCTCAGTCCTGTGGCACGATAGTTACGTGTGTTGAGTAAAGATTTGATCAAAGCAGAGTTTGTGCATTCTTTACTAATTACCCAAGATACACCCTGAAGAACTCTTTTGATTAAATAACAGCAGTTTTCACGAAGGCTCTGTTTGCAGAGCCTTTCTCATGAACATCTACCTATACCCTTTCTGCATCCCCTCCATTCACCCTACACCATCCCAAAAGAGTGACCAATCAAGTGACTGTAAGATGTTCTTCATCTTCCCCAGCTGTCATCCTTTTGAGATTCTGTAAAATCATTACTATCAACTGGGTTAAATATTGTTACTTTGCCCAAACAAATGTCCCTTTGGCAATTTCAGAAACCTCCTCCAATTTCGAAAAAGCAAGAGAGAACGGAAAATTTTTCCCATCGTGCTCACTTTAAGAATGCAGTCACAGTGGCAGTGGGGTGGCTCAGTCACTTGAGTGACCAACTTCTTGGTTTTGGCTCAAGTCGTGATCTCACAAGTTCATGAGATCGAGCCCCACATCAGGGTCTACGTGGGCAGTGCAAAGCCTGCTTAGGATTCTCTTTCTCTCTCTCTCTCTGCCCCTACTCTGCTTGTATTCTCTCTCTCAAAATAAACAAACAGACATAAAAATTTTTTAAAGTAAAAAATAAAACATCAGTCACAGGCCATCGGAAATTTACTTGGCATGCCAACAGTAAACACAATCAAAATGTGGCTAAAATACCATACCCATTAGCCCAAATTAATGCACAGAGGACAATGGGACACTGAGGACATTTGTTTTTAAAGAATCACTCCTCTCAGAAGGGGATCCCAAGTCTGAAGGGTGACATAGTAAATAACAAAAACACTTCTTGAATCAAATTTTATGCATAAAGATACCTCTGGCCTGACTTATGAGGAAGTTGGGTCCATCTCTGTGCATACAGATAAATGGCTGGCGAGTCAGATTCATACCAGGCCAACCTCCCCCAGGGCACTGAAAGGAAGTCTGCATCTCTCCTTCCTGCTCTCCCTGGAATAAGCCGTTACTCCAACTAAGGGGGTTCAAGCTCTCATTGAATCACTTCATTGGTTGACAACTACCCCGAAAGCATGTCCTGTCCATAACTGGATTTGTTCTGACCTCCCTGATGTTCTGTTGCTTGAAATTAGAAAATAAAAGAACAAAATAACTCCTTTTTTGTTTTCACTATTAATAAGGAACTGCTAAAATAAACAATGGAAGGATAACGAGTATCTCATGATGGAAGTGTTTGTATAACAAGATACTAAGTAATACCTAGATCTAAGAGTCAAAACCTAGTAGAAAACAAAGCACCAAAGGCCAACCTTCAAACGGAGCCTTCGGGTTCACGGACATCTGGATGGTAGATTAGAAAATGGACTCCTAAAGGAGGTCTGATCACTTAGGACAAGAAATGTTAGACCCTACTGAACACTAAAGGGTGTGATGGAGGGAAATGTGATAATACAAACCCAGAGAGAAAGATCAGATACTTCTGCACTAGTTACTTTTCGTGATTTCTAGGCAAAAGAGCTTTTTTATGATATTTAATATTTTTGTTGCAAAAATAATATACACTATCGTAAAAACTCCAAATAATTTAAAAAATTTTTCAAACTAAACATTTGTCAAAAATGCAAATCAACAGGCACCTGGCTTTGGCTCAGTTGGTTAAGCATCCAACTCTGGCTCAAGTCATAATCCCACAGTTCATGACTTCAAGCCCCACATTAGGCTCGCTGCTGTCAGCTTAGAGCCCCCTGCAGATCCTCTGTGCCCCTCTCGCTGCCCCTCCCCCACTCACACTCTTTCTCTCTCAAAACTGAATGAACATTTTTTTAAAAACTGTGTATCAAAATGGCTCAATCTAAATAAATAAATCAGCAAAAACTATAAAACTAGATATATAAAACTCACTAAAAGGAGAATTCCCAATATAAAACTTACCATAATCTTAAATAACAAGTTAAAAATTTTTCCAGTCATCCATGAAATGAACTCTGTATTATGCAACCTAACTGAAGTTTATCCAAATATTTATGTCACATACAAAAAAACTCCCAAGGCATTTTCAAGGCCTAGATGCTATATCAATCCTCCCATGTAGAAAAATTACTTAAAAGGTCCTGAATTAAAAATCTTGAAGAACCTTATAAATACTGATTACCTATCTTTTAAAAATTTTCCACAATTGGGGGCCTGGGTGGCTCAGTCACTTAAGCATCCAACTTCAGCTCAGGTCATGAATTCATGGTTCATGAGTTCAAGCCCCACGCTGGGCTCTGCGCTGGTGGTGTAGAGCCTGCTTGGGATTCCCCCCGCCGCCCCTCCCCCACTTTCGTGCTGTCTCTCAAAATAAATAAATAAACTTGAAAATTTTTTTAAAGAATTTTCCACAATTACCCAACTATATCCACAAAGATCTATATACAGCTTCACAATTCAGTCAATAAAAGATAAGGACATCACTTGCCCGTGACTGGACACTAGAATGATAGGGTGACAAGAGAGAACTGGACATGGGGAAACAAAAAATATATAATATACACCCAACCCTGAAGGTCCTCACAATTTATTTTGAAACACAAACCACTTAAAAGTAACTATAAAGGGGCACCTGGGTGCCTCAGTCGGTTAAGCATCCAACTTTGGCTCAGGTCATGATCTCAGGGTTCATTAATTCGAGCCCTGCATCGGGGTCTGTGCTGACAGCTCAGAGCCTGAAGCCTGCTTTGGATTCTGTGTCTCCCCCTGTCTCTACTCTCCCCCACTCACGCTCTGTCTCCCTCAAAGATAGATAAATATTAGGGGCACCTGGGCGGCTCAGTTAGTTAAGTGTCCGACTTCGGCTCAGGTCATGATCTCACAGCTTGTGAATTTGAGCCCCGTGTCAGGGTCTGTGCTGACAGCTCAGAACCTGGAGCATGCTTTAGATTGTGTGTGTCTCTCTCTCTGATCCTCCCCCGCTTATGCTTTGTCTACCTCTCAAAAATAAATAAACATTAAAAATAAAACAAAAATAAAATAAATAAACATTTTAAAAAATTTTAAGTAACTAGACAAAATTAAAAGGAAGAAAGGGAACTCACATTTATTAAGTGTCTCTCATATGTCAAATAGCAAAGCTGTAACACACACAAAATATCCATGTACCCTGTCTCAAAGGAAAAAAGCAGGGTAGGGGTAGGGGAGTAAGGATGAAGGCAGTGAAATCAAATACCTAAAGCAAAATATAAATGCCAGTGAGTGATACAGAAAATAAGTAATTAAAACATCTTCAACAAATGGTACTCGGACAACTGGATATCTACAGCAAAACAACGAAGTTGGATCCCTACCTTACACCACATTAAAAAAAAACTTAAAATGGATCAGCAGCCTAAATGTAAAAGCTCAAACTATCAACTTGTAAAAATAAGACATAGGAGTAAGTCTTCATGACCTCAAACTGGTAAAAGATTCTTAGCTATGACACCAAAAGCATAAGCAGCAAAAGAAACAATAGATTACTTGGATTCCATCAAAACTTGAAACCTTTGTGCATCAAAGAACATTATCAAGAAAACGTAAGGGCATATGGGTGACTCAGTCGGCTAAGCGTCCAACTTCAGCTCAGGTCATGATCTCATGGTCCATGGGTTCGAGCCCCAAAACAGGCTCTGTGCTGACAGTGTAGAGCCTGCTTTGGATTCTCTCTCTTCCTCTCTCTCTCTCTCTCTCAAGTCAATAAATAAACTTTAAAAAAAAAAAGGGGGGATGAAGAAACTGAAACCCTTGTACATTGCCATTGGCGGTATAAATGATACAGTCACTGTGGGAAATTTCAACGATTCCTCAAAAAGCTAAACACAGAATTACCACACAATCCAGTAATTCTAGTCCTAGGTATATACCCAAAAGAATTGAGAACAGAGACTCAAACAGAAATTTGTAATACACTGCAGTATTATTGACAATAGTCAAAAAGTGGAAACAACCCAAGTTCTATGAACAGATGAGTGGATAAACAAAATGTTACTATATACACACAACGGAGTATTATTCACCAAGCAGAAAAGAATAACACGAATGAACTTGAAAACATTATGCTAAGTGAATAAATCACTGGACAGATATGATACGACTCCACTTACATGAATTATCTAAAATAGGCAAGTCTGTAAAGATTGAAAGTAGATTCTAAATTACCAGGGACTGAGGAAGAGGGAGGAACAGGGGTTGATGGCTTCATGGTTACAGGGTTTCTGTTTGGGGTGATGGAAAGATTCGGAAGCTGACTCTGATGATGGTCGTACAATAGTGTGAATGTAACTAATGCCACAGAATTATAATCTTAAGAACAGTTAAAATGGCATATTACATGCTATATATATTTCAACCACAATAAAAAAGAAAAAGAAAAAAAAGGTTTCTATCATGTCTTTAGTGACCTGGACTGTCCAAGGGTAGATTTCAAATCAGGGACTCAAATCTGAAGGAGACTGTCTATCACCTGGTCCAGCCCTCATGGAAACCCTAGTGGGAAGCCTGCATCTCTGTGTCCTTGCTGACCAGTAAGGAGGCAACTCCAGATGCCACCAGATGCTGGGAACAGACTTTCTCCCAAGACATCCCACTGACCTTTCATGAATGAGGAAAAAAACAGAAATAAATGGAAAGGAAGATGAGGCCTCTAAGAACCAAACTCGGCCACTTTCCAGCTGCATGACTGTGGACAAATTATTCAACTTTTCAAAACCTCAGCTTCCTCTCCCTATCAAAGGAAAATAGCATCTGTCTTTAAATGCTGCTGTAAGGGTGCCTGGGTGGCTCGGACGGTAAGCATCCGACTCCAGCCCAGGTCATGATCTCACGGTTCTGGAGCTTGAGCCCCACATGGGTCTCTCCGCTGTCAGTGCAGACAGAGCCTGCTTCGGACCCTCTGTCCCCATCTCTCTCTCTCTGCTTGCTCTATCTCTCTCTCAAAACAAATAAACTTTAAACAATTTAAATAACAATAAATTTTGCTATAAAAAATGGCAAAGGCATACCTACAAAAGGTTGGGTGTTCAGCCCATGGTGGCCATTGCCATTGTGATGCTAGGTCTACCTGCCGTCCTGGGGCCAGCCAAAGGCTGAGCAGGACACGGCGTGGGTCTGGAGGGCTCCGGTACTTATCAGAACTGAAATAAAACACAGCCACCAGCACCACAAGAAGACTTCAGAGAAGGAGCTGTTTTTATTCAGTTCAACTACTCTTAGAAAGACTGGCTGATTGTTCCCAGAATGAACCGAGCTACTCTACATCAGGAAGGCCACTGCGACACAGTTCATTCTCTCTGTACAGCAGGCCTCTGTTAGCATGTCTGAGCGACCGTTCATGACAGGGTCTGCCGCTACCCACGGGAAAGACACACTGCGGAGACACCGAGCAAAAAGATGAGCTGGAGGGTAGTCCCGAGGTAGCCGTCAAACTCTGGTGGCTTCCGAGCCACCTGGGAAATCTGCCCCCACCACCAGACATTCTGATTGCCAAATATTTCAGGCAGGGCCCTTGAGCATGTGTGCGTGCGCAGACACACCACCCAAAATGCTTGAAAGGAGGCCACAAAAATGTAATAGGATTACATTCTGATGTTGACAAATAGGCTATTCTGTCCCACAAAGCAAAGGCTGCATTTTCCTCCACATCTATCTGGAAATGCCATAGCTTTAGCCACCAGGACCGGAGTGAAAACCAGGCAAGTAAGACAGAGCACCAATACAAATCGCATAGTTGGTTCATATAAAATCCCATCATTATTCCTTACTGTTTAAAAATAAATGGAAAATAAAAATAATGTACCGATCCACATCTCTCACAGTTACAAAAAATACATTTAAAATATATTGCCAGAAGTTGGCAAAATTTTTGTGAAATTGATACATTCTTAGGGGGCTGGGAAAACTACTAACTGATACCACCTTCTGGCCCGCAATCAGGCAGCAGGTATCAAAAGTCACCCAATAATCTCACTTTATCTCGAGGAAACACCACCAAAGAAGCAAACTATGTGCAAAAAGACAGTCACCACTATAGTGTATATAACTTAAAGAAAGGGGGTGTGCCCGGCTGGCTCAGTCAGAAGAGCATGCGACTCTTGATCTCAGGGCCGTGAGTTGGAGCCCCAAGTTGGGTATAGAGAGTACTTAAATAAATAAGTAAACTTAAAAAAAAGATACCTACACGTCAAGGATCCCAGTTTACCAAAATTCGCCATATCGACTCAAATATGACAAAGCTACAAGGATGCCTGGGTGGCTTAGTGGGTTAAGGGTCCGACTTTAGCTCAGGTCATAATCTCATGGTTTGTTGAATTCGAGCCCTGTGTCAGGCTCTGTGCTGGCAGCTCAGAGCCTGGAGCCTGCTTCAGATTCTGGGTCTCCCTCTCTCTCTCTCTGCCTCTCCCCTGCTCACGTCCTCTCTCTCAAAAATAAATAAACATTAAAAATTTTTTAAAAATATTGCAAAGCTGTTAAAAAATTTAAGTGATACATGTCATTACACAGAAAGTATTCACAAAACATGCAAAACCTAACATTACTTACTGAAAAGCACACACATAAGGACAGCCTCAAAGAGTGACACATTAAGAAATAATAGCTTGTGTTAGGACGGTTTGATGTGGCTTTTCCCCTCTGGTCCCTCAAGTTTCTGTGCTATTGCTATGTTATTGTAATAAGACTATAAATAAATTTAACTGATTCCGCTTGGAAAGTTAACAGGGTAACACTTCCAAAGACAAGTGGAAGGTGGATTCAGCTATCCCGAGTAAACATAAACTCACCCAAATGTGCCAGAGTAAAAGAGAACCACAAGGCCAGTTTGGTATATTTTCCACAAAAAGATCACTCTTCCCAGATACATGTTTAACTATTAAACCTTGAATTTACATTTTTATTTTAAACGCAAGTATAAACACACTAAAACACAGGAGGAAATCTGGTTTGGCAGCTTACTGCCACGGCGAAAAGATCAGAAGATTTCATGAGCCATGACTTCAATAAGCCAACAAAGTGCTGTAGCTAAGAGGCAGCTGACAGGAAAGGACCATCTAAGTTGAGAAACGGAAGGTCCTGCTCTCACCCCACTCGATCTGAGACTGGGATTTAACTTGCAGGTCTTAGTTTCCCGCTTGTAAACAGATAGGCCAGTGATGTTATCTACCTCACAGGACTCTGAAGGGAGCAAAAAAGATTATGAATGTACACGTGCTTTGAAAATCGGGGGTTTTTTTCCCTTAAATCTGGCCATTACTTATTATTATGAAGACACTCCCATACACAAAGCTACCAAAACGGGTAACAGTGTTTAGAAGGATCCATTTCACACTGAGGAATGAATATGCCTCCTACGAGGCCCAGGTCTGGGGCCAAGCCCTTCCCTTATCTGCACCGCTTGTATCTTTCAGGAGCATCTATTCACCTATTACTTGGTGATTTTTTTCATTTGTAAAAGCAAATGCAATCACTGACAAGATTAACATAAAGTGCAAGGTTCTCATTAGGGTTTGTTTTTTTTAAGACTCACCCAAGGATGGTTAGAACTGTGGCTACCCTGGCCTCACAGACCTAACCGACCAAAAATCTCTGGGTGGACAGGAAATAAATAAGGTCAGACCATTTCTCTTTTAACAAGCTCCTCAAAAGATTCTGATGACTTGATTATTGCTATGTGTGCTACGTTGTTAGTAATATTATTAACTCCTACCACAGATATGCAGTGAGAATACCACATCTATATACCATATGCTAATCAGTATTCTCAGCACTTGACATATCTACATAAGGCCCTGTAAGTAGATGCTACTTTTAACATTGCCCTCCCCTGACCCATTTTATGGATGAAATCATTAAAATATGAAGAGGTGATGTAACAGGTCCATGGCCCAAAGTCATAGGGCTAGCTAGTGCCATGGCCAAAAAGTACAACCAAGTGTGAACCCTTGATACAGTTTCCTAACCTAAGATGCTCTGGTCAGGTCACAGCAAGCTGTTTCATTTCAGACACTGCATTTAAAGGACACTAACAGGGGCGCCTGGGTAGCTCTCTCAGTTAATGGATCAACTCTTGATTTCAGCTCAGGTCATGATCTGGAGGTTTGCGAGATGGGAGCCCCACCTCAGGCGCTGATAGGGCAGAACTGCTTGGGATTCTCTGTCTCCCTCTCTTTCTCTCTGCCTCTGCCCCTCCCCCGCTCGCTTCTCACACTCTCTCTCTCAAAATAAGTAAATAAACTTTTTTTTTAATGTTTATTTTTGAGAGAGAAAGAGAGACAGCGTGAGCAGGGGAGGGTCAGGGAGAAAAGGGGACACACAGAACTTGAAGGCAGGCTCCAGGCTGAGCTAGCTGTCAGCACAGAGCCTGATGCAGGGCTCGAACCCAGGAACCACAAGATCATGACCTAAGCCGAAGCCAGGCACTCAACCAACTGAGCCACTCAGGCGCCCCTAAATAAACTTTAAAAAAATAAAGAAAGAACACTAACAAAACAGAATTGCCTAAAGAAAGGATGGGGAAATCTGATTAAACCATGAGGGGACAGGGCACCTGGCTGACTCAGTCCTTAGAGCATGAGACTCTTGATCTAGGTAGGGGCTGTGACTTCCAGCCCCACACTGGATGTAGAGATACTTTAAAAAAATAAAACCTTAAAAGAAAAAAAAAACACACTGGGACAAATGATCTAGGGCAAGGCCGTTCACTCACAGCCTAAGTGGCATCAATTTGTAAGATTCTGTCTGTCTCCTTTATTAGACTGTGAGCACTTGAAACGTGGGGACCATATCATCTTTTGAACTGTATCGTCGTGGTACCTAACTAATGAAAGGGTTTAATAAATTAATTCATCAATAAATTTAGAAAAGGCTTGGTGACTGTCCTAGGAAATGAAAAGCTACTCTGTGTATTATGTGAAGAAACACTTAATGCCTATTGCTCATTCAGGGTTATACCCAAGAAAAACAGGTAACAGGGACAGATTCTGGTACAGTCTCAACTAGCTTTCTAGCGACCCAGACCTGCCCAGGAACAGAAAAGCAGATCTGCAGGGTGAGACCGAGGACCAGAATACAGTAGACAAAAGGTAGAATGGTCAATGGAGTCTCTAAGATCTCTCTCTCCCCAAACTCAAATTCTACTATTCTAAGTTATTCTTTCATATTTCATAGATTTCCCTAGTTCAGTACAGAGGACACCACAGTGTTCTACACACTCCCAGTGCCCTCAAGGACCTGGAGGAAAGTAAAAGCACAGGTGTAAATCTTCCAGAGAGGAAGGTAGCAGATATGATAGGAATCAGCAATGAATGAGATTTCCAGGCAGGAAACAAGAGGGAAGCGAACACAGGCATTAGGAAAGAAGGGCCATCATCTGAGCCACATCTTCAGGGCCCCAGGGGGTGAGGCGGGGTGGTGTTGGATTGGGGCTGCCACATTCAGTATGGCGGTAATGGTCTGAGCACAGAGGAGGCAGGAAAGCCCTGGAGTGATGAGGACCCACCAGAAATAATCAGTAACCTCTGGAGCTGAAAAAGAAAAGGCCTTTTGAGGTCATTTAGTCAAACACACACATATTTTATGATTGTTGCCCTGCTTGCACTGGCTTAAGAAAGGTTCGTCTATGGGACGTCCAGGGGTCTTAGCCTATTGAGCATCTGACTTCGGCTCAGGTCATGATGTCACAGGTCGTGGGACCTAGCCGCGTGTAGGGCTCTGTGCTGACGGCTCAGAGCCTGGAGCCTGCTTTGGATTCGGTGTCTCCCTCTCTCTGTCCCTTCCCAACTCGTGCTCTGTCTCTCTCAAAAATAACAAACATTAAAAAAAAAAAAGGTTCATTTACTTTCTTATATTACATTTACAAACCAAAAACTCTATCATCAATAACTTGTTCTTTGCTTAGTTTTGTATGTTGTTTTTTAAGACTAATAGATCCTTCTCTTATTTCCTTCTTATTTCCTAGGAAATCTTAGACGATGCTGTTTTTCTTGTTAAAAACTGGCAGTTTTTAATAACTCAGCTCTGACCTAATATTTACAATCCCTTAAATAGGTGCTCACTTCAGCAGCACATATACAATCCCTTAAATAGTTATAGTATTTATCAATAGTACAAAATTAAAAGTATGCTCTAAAAACGATGATTTTATAGATAGAAGATTGTTAAGAAGAAAAGGAGCCTCAAAAATAAATTTAAGTCTCAGATCCAAGAAACTATCTGTCACTCAATTTCTCAATTGTGAGATGGAGCCACTCAAGAAAATAGAGTTAACAGACTACTGAAGCAAAAAAACCTAAATCCAAACCAACGAATGAAACAGAACACATATGAACAATAAACTTAATGTTCTTCTGGCCAATCATTTCTCAACATCCCTGTCAAACTATTTTAAGGATCTGAAATCTTGCTCTATAAAAAGTAAGTTCCCATCATCCGAACTACACTTAAGAGATTCTATCACAGTGGTTACTGAAGCATAAACACCAACCTTCAGATATTTGCTTCCCATTAGTACAAAAAATGCTTGCCTCTTTCACATAAAGTGGAGTCTGTGGCCAAAATCCTACTTACTGGGAGACCTAGGTTTTCAGTTCTAACACTATTTTAAGATGTAAGGTCAGTAAAGGTCTTTTCTCTACCACTTAGACTGTAACATGGAGATACCATATTTGACACCTCCCCCAGCAACTGCCACTTCAAAGGATTTCTGACTTTGGTTAACTTTAGTTGGGAAGATACAAAGCTAGGGCTGAAACTCTTTGGTAAAAATTAAAACTTTAAAAATCGAAATTAATGCTACATTATTAGCTGATACACTATGATTACAGAAACAGATTTGAGTTTTTTTTAAAAAAAGGTCCAATTACACGATTTTACAAAAACAAATAAGCCAACAACGGCTCACAAAAATTTAAATCTTTCTTGGCAAATGGAGAAAATAAATAATGTTCATTAACTCTGGGGCACTGTGGTTTTGTTTTTATTTATAATGTCTCTGCATCAATGTTAACTATTCTCCCACTCCCTTTATGAGCCAAAGGAGCCCAATGTCCAGGATCCCTCCTACCAAGAGCTCAGTAAATGTCACAAATAACAATAGTAATAAAAGCAGCAATCTCTAAAGCTAGAATTTATACCGGACTGTATAGCACCACAATAGGAGGACGGCACATGGCAGCCTGCAACTATTTCCCCCATCTGACTTCTGCATCACTGCCTCCCAAAGGACTAGGGAACCCGAATCTCTGACTGCCACATCTACAAATTAAAGTATCGAAATTAAAGAGCTCACAGGTTCCCCGAACGGTCAGTATTTAGTGATGGAACCCCGCAACAGAGAAATTCATCCAGATGCAACAAAACACGCTTCAAGGATCCATCTAGTTTTTTTTTAAAACCTTAGAAATAAACACAACTATTTTAATAACATTATGTAATAAGTTAGACTCTGGAAAACCCCATATTCATCTGAGCGGCTCGAAAAATGGAAAGCAAAATTCGATTAGCTCCATTGTACCCAACCAGGCTAACGTGCAAGATCACACACTCCTCTTCGTCAGAGCGGCTCTGCCAATACCAAAGAACAACAAAGGCAAGTTGAGGAGGCTGCACAAGGCTGAACTCAGCACTTGTCCGCTTTGCCAGCTTCGGAAAGAAGCTCTGTGCGGGCCCAAGGGACCAAGGGACCCTCTGCATCCCGTCGGGTCCCCGGCTCGGCTCGGCGCCGCTCGCTCAGCTTTTGTCTGGCCCGGCTGGGAGCCCCGGCCGCCCGCCTCCCCGGCACCCCTTCCCTCTGGATCTTTCTCCACACCCATCACTCGCCGATGACTAGTTGTTATGGGTTTCTCTCTCGCGCCCCCTCCCCTCGCAATCCCGGGCTCTTTTCAAACGCGACTGGCTGTTCGCTGGCTTCTCCCACCGGGCCGGTAAGACTCGGGTCAGGAAGGGGGCCCGGGGTGGGGTCTGGGAGAGGAAAAGAGAGAGGGGCACACAAAGCCGGGCTGACCCCACACAGTCGCCCCCTCCTCCCTCTGCAAAGCAGCCTGGGATCAGCGAGCCTACCGGTGGGATAAACAACCCTCCCATCACGCTCCCCGCCCGGCTCCCACCTAAGGGCCGCCCCCTCCCCCCAAAGTGCACCTAAGAGCCGATGACAACGCTGGACATCGCCCTCACCCAGACCCGGCGTCTGCTACCGCAAGGCGAGGGGGCCAGGGCCTCGGAGGGCTGGGTCTAAATCTCCTCTCCCTAACTGGGTACTTACAGCCGTATTATTCGCTACTGTTGCCGCTGCGGACCAGACAGCCGCCGCCTTCTCCTCCACCCCAATGAGGTTAAGCGCTTGGTGCGGGGATTAAAAAAAAAAAAAAAAAAAAAAAAAAAAGCCGAGAGCGCCTGCGCAGTGCAGTCTCCCTTTTACCGCCACCGACCCGGCTGGACCATAGAGAGTGTAAACCGAGACCAGAGAGGCGGCTGCTCTCTATGGTAACGCCCCGCGCAGGCGCCAGCCGGCCGGTGCTAGGCTTCGTGAGCTGCAAGTCCCAGGAGCTTTTGCCTCCTTCGCGGACGTTAGTTAACCCAGATAGGCACCCATAGAATAAAGGTTCTTCAAGGGAAGGTCGGTGAAGATGTCGCTGGAGCCCCTGCGAAGTTGCGGCAAAATTCAGGCTAGGCCAGAAGGGTCGGATGTAGGGGCCACGGCGACAGGGCACCACAAAGCAGGGAGTGTAGTGAATAGAGCTGAGGGGGAGTCGCGAAAGCCTGGATAAAAGCCATCTGGCCGGGACTTCCTGCGGTCGGGGTCTAATACCTGAAGGAAACGGGCTTTCACTTCTGGGTTACGCGCGTCCCGCCCGACTATCGGGCGACTTAGATGAGGGGAATTGGGCCCTGCGACTTTCCGTACCGTAGCTTGCGTCGGTTCTCCCCTTTTCTACAAGGCGTGGACCCTTGAGCCGGAAGCACAACTTGTAAACGGTTCTTTGCGGTTCTTGGAGCGGAGTCGGCCCGTACAGGCCTCGGAGGCTGTAGAGATCGCCAGCCACAGCCCCTCTTTCCCTTGAGGGCCTGCACCAATAACGCCGCCTCTGTCTTCCCTCTTGCGTTACTTCGGGATGACTTGTGAGAGAAAACGTTTCGGAGGGTAGAAAGCTGTGCAGATTATAGGGCTGCCTTAGGATCCTGAAGGACCCGCTTTTGCCGCGTCGAACCCCTATGTTCGCAGGTAATTTGACACTGAGAGCTTTTGTGTAAAGTTAACACAGTCTCAACGATGAATCGCCCTTCGGGAGCGCGAGCGGACTTCCCTCCCATCTGGATGTCCAGTGCCTTGGGTTTTCACTGGGAGCTGTGGCATGCCGAGCTCCGAGGGGGTGGCGTGTTTTGTGATAGAAGAGGGGTGCGAGAGAACGGGGAGATGACGCCCCTGGAACTCAGGGCTTAAATTATTAGGGTCGGCGAGACTAAGCTACAGCAAGAAAGGCGTGCGTTCGCTCCTCTGCAGTGCGGGAAAGAGGGAGGACTGTGGTCTCTAGGTAGAAGTAAGCATGTCACGGATGATGTGACTCCTGTTTGGGTCTAGAAAAGGGAACGTCTTTGGGGGCGAAAGCACCACCGTTTGAAGATGAATGGGTGCTGACGAAAGCATTCCCGAAAGGAAACTCCCTGGAGCAGAGGCTGAAAAGGGAGTGTTTTACTGGGACTACAGCGAAGGCAACGGTCTAACTGAAAGGCGGTGGTGGGGAGAAGAGTGGAAAGTAAGGTTTGGAAAATAGGATGGGGGAAATGTTTTTGTAACTTTTAATTATGGTAACACACACACAACATAAAATTTACCGTTTTAACCACCCTTAAACTGCGCAGATCAGTAAGGTACCATTGCATTGCTGCTCAACCGTCTCCAGAACTCCTTGCATCTTAGAAAACTGGAATTCTATACCTTTTATTTTTTTTAATGTTTTATTTATTTTTGATAGAGAGACAGAGCATGAGAGGGGGAGGGGCAGAGAGAGAGAAGGAGACACAGAACCGGAAGCAGGCTCCAGACTCTGAGCTAGCTGTCAGCACAGAGCCTGACGCGGGGCTCGAACCCACAAACGTGAGATCTGACCTGAGCGGAAGCCGGAGGCTTAATCGACTGAGCCACCCAGGCGCCACTGTACCTTTTAAACAATTCCTCAATCCTCACTCCCCCAACTCCTGGCAACCACCAGTCTACCATATGTCTCTGAACTCCGATCCCTCATATAAGTGGAATCATGGTATTTGTCTCTTTGTGACTGGCGTATTTCACCCAGCATAAATGTCCTCAGGTCACTTCCATGTTGTAGAATGTGTCAGAATTTCCTTTTTTGTTTTTACCGCCAAATTCTATTCCATTGTGTGTACTACCAGGATGGTTACTTGGGTTACCAACATCTTTTGATTACTGCGGAGAATGCTGCTGTGAACGTGGGTGTACAAAGATCTCTGAGACCCTGCTTCCAGTAAGATGGGGAAGACTTAGGAACTAAGTAGAGAAAGCCGTACTCTTTCAGGTTCTCAACTGGGGATGTAACACAGCCAAAGAACTGGTTTAGAAAGTGACCTTGCTGGTGGAAGCTCAATAGGTACTCCATTTATGCAGAGCATTTACAGAGGCTTTAAGATCTCCTAGGCATTGTTCTGTTTCATGTAGCATATTCGTGTGTCATTGAATCCATCAAAATAAACAGCCAGTTGTTATTCACCACATTTACCAGTGAGAAACATCAAGGTTCCAGGTTACAGATGGGCTGTGGGGAGACTCACCAACCACACATACACACAAGTGATTAGGAAACAAAATTCCCATGAGAGCTGGGCGCCCTTGGGCACTGACTACTCACTGATTTGGACACGGAGAATGAAAGAAAAACAATTCAGTTAAGGGAGAGTCTTGACAGAAGAAAGAATAGGCTGACATCAAGAGCTATCACTCAAATTACTGGTATGTGTAAGGGCTTAACACAGCAAAACTGCATCGTCCAAGGCCCCTAAGTGAACTCTGAGGTTTGATTCCAGGTGTGACCATTGCCTTTAAAAAACATAAAATGCCAGGTAAGTATGTCTTCACATGTACTAGAGAAATTAATAAGACGCATCATTTCCTACTCAGCATTTCATCTTTCATTTTCCATTCTCAAAAATCCTATGGGATCATTCAAAGCCATGATGTGTTTGGCAGCTGAGGAAATGAATGGCCAGAAAGGAAAACCGATTTGCCCTATGCCACCTGGCTTCTTAGTACCAAGGTTGCAACTAAAATGCGAATCTTTCTACTCTGGTCATCCTTGCAGAGCTAGATACCATAGTCTTGAGTGAGTGGATACTGTTTCTACTCAACCAGTCTGCCTCAGAGATACATACCCAAACTTAAGAAGCTAGCACCAGTTAAACAGCAAAGCAGAGAATATCAGTGCATTTTAGGTAGCATTCATACACTCAGAAATGGCCAACTATGTGCCAAACACTTAGCAAAGCAGGGGGAAAAGTCCCTATTCTCAGAACCAATAGAAAATAAAGTAGTAAATAAAATCTAAATTGTGTCAGGTAGGATAAGTATAATTGGGGGGGCGGGGAATGAAGCAGTAGGGAGAAATGAGTGGTAAGGATAGGGAAAGAGATTCTTTTTAAACAGGACAGGGGCAGGGGTCACTGAGAAACCAACTTTAAGCGCTGATCTGAAGGAGGTAAGGGAGCAGGAAATGTCCTTTATCTGGGAGAACATTCCCAGATGTTGGTGGTAAGACTGGCAAGTGCAGAAATTATTCTGAGGCTCCAGGAAGATGTCCACTACATTCTAACAACAGAAGGGAGGCCAGAGTGAAAGAAGTGGAGTGTGGGAGGGGGGAAGTAGGAAATGAGGTCAGAGGTAACACGATGCCAAATTGTGTAGGGATTTACAGGGCATTGTAAGAATTTTGGCTTTTACTGAGAAGGGAAACCATTGGAAGATTTGAGTAAAGAAGTAAAATGACTAATTTTATAAAGAACCACTTTAGCTTCAGTTTTGAGAACAGACTCGGGGAGTACGGGAGTTTTGAGAATAGATTATATGGGAGCAAGAGGGACAATTTAGGAGACCATTGCAATTCTGCAAGTGAGAGACAACAGTGACTTGGGGAAAGTGCAAGCAGTCAACCAATGAGGCCGCTGGATATATCAGACAGGACAGCACAGGATTTGATGAATTGATTGATACAGGGTATAAGCAAAAGGGGAATTAAGAGACTCCAAGATTTTTTGGACAGAGCAATTTGAAGAATAGAATTGTCGTTTACTGAAATGGCAAAGCCTGGGACGAGCAGGTTGGGGATTGAAAGCGCTAAGAAATTACAGTATGGGAGCTGTAAAAAGCTTCTTGCCATATGAAAATATCAAGGCAGATATTTGAGTCTGGAGTCAAGAAGAAAGGTCTAGGCTGGATTTGGGAGACACCAACGTGTAGAGTTTTAAAAGCCATAAGATCATCTAGACAAAAAGTGTAGACAAAAATTTGTAAAAGTTAGCTAAAGCCTGAACCCTGAAGCATCCCAGCGTTTAGGGATTGAGACGGTAATGAAACTAGCAAAGGAGGCAGGGCAACCATTGAAAAAAAGGGAAACCAAGAAAGGAAACTGGGAGTAGGAACCAAGTCAATTGCTAACGGGCTATAATTGACTGTTGGCCACAATATTGGAGCCGTGAGGATGGAAGCCTATTGGAATAGGTTCAAAAAAGAATGGGAGGAACAGAACTGGAGGGAGGGAGGAGTTTGATTGTAAGGGTAGAGGAGCAGAAAAGTGGAATGATACTTTAAGGGACAGGTGGTGTCAAGAGAATTTTTAAATTCTTTCATCCACAAATATTTTTGTATTCGAAAAGATAAGATTTTTTTAATTTAAAAAAATGTTTATTTTGAGAGAGAGTGCATAGCAAGGGAGGGACAGAGACAGGAAAGAGAGAATCCCAAGCAATTCTTGCACTCAGCACAAAGCCCATTGTGGGCCTGAACTCACCAACTGTGAGAGCAGGACATGAGCTGAAATCAAGAGTTGGACCCTCCAGGGTCTTCTGGGTGCCTCAGTTGGGTAAGCAGCCAACTTGCGCTCAGGTCATGATATTATGGCTCATGGGTTCAAGCCCCATGTCAGGCTCTGTGCTGACAGCTCAGAGCCTGGAGCCTGCTTCACATTCTGTGTCTCCCTCCCTCTCTGCCCCTCCCCCATTCGTACTCTGTCTCTCTCCCTCTCTCTTAAGAATAAATAAATGTTGAAAAAAAACAGTTGGACACTCAACTGACTGAGCCACCCAGGGCCCCCCCAAATTCTCTTAAATATAACCTATCCTTTGTCAGCACAGAGCCTGCTTTCGATTCTCTGTCCCCTTCTCTGCCCCTCCCCAGCTCGCACGCTCTCTCTCTCTCAAAATTAAATAAACATTAAAAATTTTTCTAAAATAAATATAACCTCAATACCACCATCACACCTAAAAATGTAATATAGCTAGTCTCATAATCTACCTGATCAATCTTCAAATCTCCCTAATTGCCTCATAATTTTTTTCTGTAAGGTTTACTGGTATATAATTCATATACTATACAATCCATCCATTTAAAAGATGTAATTCTAGGGCACCTGGGTGGCTCAATTGGATAAGCATCCAACTTTGGTTCAGGTCATGATCTCACAGTTCATGGGTTCCAGTCCACATCAGGCTCTGTGCTGACAGCTCAGAGCCTGGAGCCTGCTTCAGATTCCATGTCTCCCTCTCTCTCTGTCCCTCCCAACTTGCATTCCATCTCTCTCAAAAATAAACATTTAAGAAAAATTTTTAATATATAATTCAACAATCTAGTATAAAGAACTGTGCAATCATAACTTCATAACTACAATCCATTTTAGAACATCACCACCCCAAAAAGAAACTACATGTCAGTATGCACTACCCATTTTTTCCCCAACCCACCAGCCCTAGGCAATCACTGATTTACTTCTTTTGTCTCTGTGGGTCTTCCTATCCTGGACATTTCATATAAAATGGAATCCTAGAATATATGACTGGCTTCTTTTCATTTAGCATGTTTTCAAGGTTCATCTATATTGTATACTGTAGCATGTGTCAGTACTTCATTCCTTTTTGTGGTGAAATAAGTCTCCTGTTTAAATATGTATATATGCCACATTTTGTGTATCCAGTCATTAGTTGATGGACATGGGTTATTCCAGCTACTTTTTGGCTATTGTGGATACTGCTCCAATGCCCATCTATTACAAGACTGTGTGGACACTTGTTTTCAGTTTTCTTGGCTTAGGTTTGGACTTGCTGCATACGGTAACTGTATGTTTAACCTTTTCAGGAATGGCCAGATTGTCTTCCATAGTGAAGATGTTATTTTACATTCCCACCTGCAGGATATGAGGGTTCTAGGTTCCCCACATCCTCACAGACACTTGTCATTATCTCTCTTATGTATAGCGGTGTTTCATTGTGGTTTTAATTTGCACTTCCCTGATGATTAATAGCACCCAGCGTCTTTTTGTTTAATGTTAGCAACCTGGTATATTTCATCTGAGAAATGTCCATTCTAATCCTTTGCCTACTTTTTAAATCGTGTTCTCCTTCTTATTATTGAGTTGTAAGGTTTTTTATATATCCTAGATTTAAGTCTCTCATCAGATACATGATTTGCAAATATTTTCTCTTTTCCAGTGAGTTATCTTTTCACTTTCTTGATTATACTCTCCAAAGCACAAAACTTCACCATTTTTTTTTAATGTCTATTTATTTTTGAGACAGAGAGAAAGCGGGGAGGGCAGAGAGAGAGGGAGACAGAATCCGACGCAGTCTCCAGGCTCTGAGCTGTCAGCACAGAGCCTGACGCGGGGCTCGAACCCACAAACCATGAGATCATGACCTGAGCCGAAGTCGGACGCCCAACCAACGGAGCCACCCAGGCGCCCCAAAACTTCACCATTTTAATGTCCAATTTATATTTTTCTTTTGTCATTGTGTTTTTGTATGTTATCTAAGAAACCATTGTGTAATCCTATGTTTTCTTAGAGTCTTGTACTTTTGGCTCCTACATTTAGGTCTTTCATCTAGTTTTAGTCAATTTTTACATATATGTATATATATCATATGAGGTAGGGATCCAACCTCTCTTATATATAGATTTCCAGTTGTCCCACTATCATTTGTTGAAAAACCTATTCTTTCTCCTGACACCCTTGTCCAAAACCCGTTGACTATAAATGTGTGGATTTCTTTTTGGACTCTAAATCTATTCCATCAATGTTTATGTCTATTTTTATGCCAGTACACACCGTTTCAATTACTTTATCTTTGTAGTTTGTGAAATTAGGCATTGTGAGTCCTCCAACTTTTTCTTTATCAATTGTTTTGGCTATTTAGAATTCTTTCAGTTTCCAGATGAATTTTCTAATCAGTTTGTCGATGTCTGAACAAAAAATTCAATTGTGATTTTGATAGGAAGTACTGAATCTGGAACAATCAATCAATTTGTAGACTACTGTCATCTTAATAATATTAAGTCTTTTGGTTCAAGACCATAGAATGTCTTCCCAGTCATTAGATCATTTCATTGCTTTCAACAATGTTTTGTAGTTTTCCTCATATAAGTTTTACATTTCATTTATTAAATCTCTTCCTATATATTTTCTTTTTGATGTGATTGTAAATGGAATTATTTTTCTTCATTTCAGATTATTCATTGAAAGTGTACAGAAATACAATTAATTTTTACATATTGATCTTGTATCCTGCAACAATGGCAAAGTCATTGATTATTAGTGAATTATTGAGCATTTTCTATATACAAAATCATGTCCTCTGCAAATAGAGATTGTTTTTCCTTCTTCCTTTCCAATCTGCATTCCTTTTATTTCATTTTCTTGACTGATTTTTTTCCAGCTAGAACCTCTACAATGTTGAATAGAAGTGGTGAGAGTGGACATCCTTGTCTTGTTCCTGATCTTAGGGGGAAAACATTCAGTCTTTTACCATTAAATAGGATGTTAGCTGTGTGTTTTTCATATATGGTCCTTTTTCTCCCTTAATGTTTATTTGTTTTTGAGAGAGAGAGCAAGCATGTGCGAGGCAGAGGAGGGGCAGAGAGAAGGAGATAGAGGATCTGAAGCAGGCTCTGCACTGTCAGCAAAGAGCCTGATATAGGACTTGAACTCAGGAACCACAAGATCATGACCTGAGCCAAAATCAGATGCTTAACTAACTGAGCCACTCTAGGCGCCTCAAGTGTCTTGTAGAATTCACCAGTGAAGCCATCTGCACCTTGGATTTTCTTTGTGGGTAGTTTTGTTTTATTCTACTTTGTTCTTTTATTACTAATCTCTTGTTATAGATTTGTTCAGGTTTTCTGTTTCTTCTTGAATCAGTTTCAGTACTTTGTGCCTTTCTATGAGTGTATCCATTTCATTTAAGTTGTATAATTTGTTGGCATTCAGTTGTTCATACTGTTATGATCTCTTTTTTTTTTTCTGCAAGTTTGGGCATTAAACTTACCAAATACCAAATAAATTTGGTATTAATGTACCAGTTTTATAATTTTTTGTTACATTTTGTGCATATCAGGGTCCAAATATCAGTGCATTTCATTTAAGTTATTTTTCTCTTAGGTCTCTTTAAATTCCACTCTCCCTCCCCCCCCCCATCTCATTTTTCCTTGATATTTATTAATGGCAGAAACCTAGCTATTTACCCTATGTATTTCCCATATTCTAGATTTTTCTGATTGTATTCCTGGGCGTCTCTAACATACTCTTGTACCTCCTAGACACTTGATAGTGCTGTATGCCTTATTCTGATTCAAGTTTGAGTTTTTTGGGAGAACTACTTCATATATCCATCAGGAGGCATGTAATTTCTAAGTGTCTCTTTGTGAAGTTGGCAGTAATTCATGACCATTGCCTAGGTTCCTTGTTACACTAGAATAATTCGGCTGAAGTCAGAATCTAAGTGGGTACCCTCAGTCCAGAGTGTATGGGATCCTAGGTAAACAACTTTAGTAAATTATCTTTTCTCTTTGGCCTCAGTGTTCTTATCTATAGAATGGAGGAGCATTTGGGTGGCTCAGTCAGTCAAACCAAAACTGATTCTTGATTTTAGCTCAGATCATGATCCCAGGGTCGTGAGATCGATCCCTGTGTCAAGCTCTGTGCTGAGCATGGAGCCTGCTTCAGATTCTTCCTCCATCTCTCTCTCTGCCCCTCTCCCCTACCCTGTCACACTTGCTCTAAAAAAAAAAAAAAAAAAAAAAAAAAAAAAAAAAAAAAACCTTTTTTTTTTTTTTTCATTGTAAAGAGACAGAATGGGCATATAAACTATAAAGGACCTCTAAGGTTTCTTGCTATTCTAATATACTCGGACTAAACACTTAAGTAGTGAAGTTAATCCCCAGCAGATACAATTTGGGTGGGTTACAAAGGATTGGCTAACATTGTATTCTTCTTCTTCCCATCAGACCATTTGAGTTCATTTCAAAGCTTAAATTTATCACTAAATCCAATCATCTCTATAACAAAGTTAGGTAAAATCGTTGTGGGAGCAGGGAGACTGTGCCAGAAGGCTTGGTTCCTGGATTCTGGTCTGGCTCTGCCTGCTCTCAGCTGGCCACATTCTCCCTCAGTGTCCTGTCCACAAAATAAAAGATTACACTAGTGTTCTCTAAAGGCATACACGCTTTATGGTTTTATGCCCTTTCTAAAATGTTTTCCCCCCAGTTTTTGAGGATAATATTTTTATTAATATCTTCAGCCCTACCTGTTTTTTTAAATATTTATTTACTTTGAGAGAGAGAACGTGGGGGTGCCTGGGTGGTTCAGTCAGTTAAGCATCCAACTTCAGCTCAAGTCATGATCTCATGGTTTGTGGGTTCGAGCCCCACTTCAGGCTCTGTGCTAACAGCTCGGAGCCTGGAGCCTGTTTCGGATTCTGTGTCTCCCTCTCTCTCTGACCATCCCCCGCTCATGCTCTGTGTGTGTGTCTCTCTCTCAAAAATAAATTAAAACGTTAAAAAAAATTTTTTTAATGAGAGAATGTACATGTGTGAGCGGGGGAGGGGCAGAGAGAGAGGGGGACAGAATCCCAAGCAGGCTCCAAGCTGTCCATGCGGAGCCCAGCATGGGGCTCCATCTCACAAACCAAGAGATCATGACCTGACCCAAATCAAGAGTCAGGCACTTAACTGACTGAGCCACCCAAGCTCCCCATGCCCTACCTGTTTTTATCTGCTTTCTGATTATATTCTACTGACCAACTAATTGATTAACAGGTGGCTGCCCTAAGTATCTATTCATGTATGAAGTGCATCTTTGCTATAGAAACCTTTTTGGAAGTAAATATATTGAAATATCATTAGCAAGTGATTGTGGGTGGTGAAAGTGTTGGTCATTTTCAAAATTTATGTCTATGTTCTTCATTTTGTTCTATGAACATAATATTTTTGTAATTTTTCAAAAGTCATTCCTGAAAGATTTGCTAGCATATTTTCGATAGCATGCCTTAGTCACCAGACCCTGGGTGAGATTTTTTTTCTCTTCCTATGATTCCATTAGGCATTACCCTCTACGGTAGGTTAGCCTAAATACTTTAGTAATAGGTACTTATATTTCATTAGTTGGCTTTACTTAATCTTCTTCAATAATCTCAGTGGGAAAAAAATTTTATGCCTACAGAAATTAAAATTCAGGAAGAATAGCGACAGTGCATATTGTTATCATCTGTCGTCACCCGTATGGAATCTGAATTTGCACCACTTAGGGAATAGGTAGTCTCTTTGCCAGAGAAGTAGTGAGTGTTCCAGAAATATTTGGGCAAAGGCAGGGTGTGTCTTTTGTATGTGATGAAAACAGGAGATCAGAAACTAGTTTGCTCAACTGTGTTCATAGCCACTCCCTCTCAGGATTTGACCTACCAGGTAAGTATCACCCACGGACCGAGGCAGTGCCGGTGTCTGGCTTACATCCCATGGGTTTCCTCACCTGTGAGGTCTTATGCTGCTCGTACGACCATCTTTTTTTTAAATTAGTGTGTACTTATTTTGAGAGAGAGCGCACATGTGTGCACACAGGGGAAGGGCAGAGAGGAAGAGGGAACGTCAAGTAGACTCCATGCTGTGGGCATGGTGCCCAGTGCAGGGCTACCAGAGCTGAAATCAAGAGTCAGATGCAACAGAAGTTGGTGTTTTGATTTTTTACTTTGCTTTTCTGTTTTGAGTGTCATTGCAACTACTGTATTGTAAATGATGGAAAATAATTGCATATGTTAAAAAAATATGAAACTTTATAAAGTAAAAAAAATAAAAATAAATAAAATTTTTAAATTAAAAAAAAAAAAGAGTCCAATTCTTAACAAACTAAGCCAGCTAGGTGCCCCTTAAGATTATGTTTTCTGACTGCTGTTGGTATATAGAAATGTGATTGAACTTTTTTTAATATAAGCTCTTACTACAATAAAAAAAAAAAAGAGTCAGATGCTTAACCAACTGAGCCACCCATGTTGACCCCCCACCCCACTTTTTTTTTAAGTAGGCACAACACTCAGTGTGGAGCCCAACGTAGGGCTTGAACTCACAACCCTGAGATCAACCCCTATGCTGCCCATATGCCCACCTTTAGACACCCTAGTGGCAGTTCCTAGAGAACTGGTGGGGTCAGGGTGCCCTCAGAGCCATCAACTCACTGTGTGACCTAAACAAGTCACTTAGCCTCGTCACAAGTACCACAGCCACTTCATTTTTAGTGAGGATAGTCCTAGTTTCCAATATTGTCATAACTAGCGAAGCTGACATTAGAAAAACCCAACTGTCAGCAGTAATGGGAGAGTGAAAGCCCGTGTGCTTACCACCAGAGGCACAGCAAGTCCAGGTGGTTTGATGGACGGCTGTGATGCAAAACAAGCAATTCAGTCGCCCTTTAAACATTACCTGTTGCCCAGTACGTCATAATCTGGATTTTTTCAGGCTTTTTGAAGACTGTTCCTTACACTTCATAAGAATAAAGGGCAAATGCCAAAAAAGTAAGTAACCTGACGTCTCTGTCAGTAACCTGACAGATTTGGGATTTCGGCTGCCGTCAGTGAGATCTCTCAAGCCAGTTGGTTTCAGATGGACTCCTGTGCCTGAAGCATGATCAACGCATCCAAATGCAAAGAACCATGCAGAGACTTTCAAAACCAAGTGAAGTGCCTTTATTTTACATAATCTAATAGCCTCTCCTTTGCCAGAACTTGACCTGCCCTTGGGTCCACATAGCTGAAAGGATACAATTTTTACACTCCAAGAAGTCAGTTTAGTAAGGAAAACAAATTACTAGACTACATAATTACTACTACGATGGCACATGAAGGGGCATTTAGCAGGTGTGGGTGGGTCAGAGCTGAGGAGGAAGGAATGAGGGGAATGTTCTTGAGCTATACAAAACAAAACACTGAAGCTCACCGTTATGACACTCAGAATCTCAGAACTACAGTGATAATTTAGACTAGTTCCCATTTGGACAGGGTTTATTTATTCTAATAATTTCAAGAACTCATGGCACCTGGGTGGCTCAGTCAATTGAGCATTCCACTCTTATTTTGTTTAATGTTGTTTTTGAGAGAGAGAGCTTGAGCAGAGGAGAGTCAGAGAGAGAGGGAGACACAGAATCCAAAGCAGGTTCCTGGCTCTGAGCTCTCAGCACAGAGCCAGATGCAGGGCTCGAACCCACGAACCATGAGATCATGACCTGAGCCAAAGCCTGACGCTCAACTGACTGAGCCATCAGGTGCCCTGAGCATTCCACTCTTGATTTCAGCTCAGGTCATGATCTCATGGTTCACGGGATTGAGCCCTGCGTTGGACTCTGTGCTGGTGGTACCGAGCCTGCTTGGGATTCTCTCTCTCTCTGCCCCTCCCCTGGTCACTCTCTAAAAATAAATAATAATAATTTTGAACCACTCTAAATCTTCCCATTTTAGCAAGGTCATTTAGAGTTTCACAGATAAAAATTTACAAAAATGTGCCATGCAGACCCCCACACACACATACACACACACACACACACACACACACACACACACACACACACACTTCTCTGTCATGGCAGCAGAGTGAGAACAGGGTTCATTAGCTGGATCAGAACGTGTAAATGAGGCTGCCCCACTATGTCTGCTCCCTGCCTACATATGTTCATTTATATTAAGGATTAAATACTTCCAACTATCTATTGTAAATTGCAGGGTATGCCTGGCTGTCCTTCATGGGAATCTTTGCTACTCCAAAACTGCACAATGGTGTCTCTCCTATTTTTGTTTTTGCCACATTAATTATATCATGCAGTACTTGAAACAGAGGCAGAGCCTGTCACACCACCAGCTGGCAATTTAAAAGTTAAATGCTGAGCCTGTGTGGCTCAGTCAATTGGGATCCTGACTCTCGATTTCAGCTCAGGTCATGAGCCCAGGGTTGTGAGATCGAGCCCCAGGCCAGTGTGAACCTGAGTGTGGAGCCTGCCTGAAATTCTCTCTCTCCCTCTGCCCTCTCCCCTGCTCATGTTCTCTGTCTAAAATAAAAAATAGGGGCGCCTGGGTAGCTCAGTTGGTTAAGCAACAGGCTTCTGGCTTCAGCTCAGGTCACGATCTCACAGTTCATGGGTTCGAGCCCCGCGTCGGGCTCTGTGCTGACGTCTAGCTCAGAGCCTGGAGCCTGCTCCAGATTCTGTGTCTCCCTCTCTCTGACCCTCCCCTGTTCATGCGCTCTCTCTCTATCTCTCTTTCTCTCTCTCTCTCTCTCTCAAATAAATAAAAACAGTAAAAAAATTTTTTATATTTACATTTTTTCTTATCTTTTTATTTATTATTGAGACAGAGAGAAACAGAGCATGAGTGAGAGAAGGGCAGAGAGAGAGGGAGACACAGAATCTGAAGCAGCCTCCAGGCCCTGAGCTGTCAGCGCAGAGCCCAGTGCAGGGCTTGAACCCAGTAACCGTGAGATCATGACCTGAGCCAAAGTTGGTCACTTAACCAACTGAGCCACCCAGGCACCCCCAAAAATAAATAAAATTTAAAGGATGCATTAAGAAATCAGCAAGTTGTTAAATTATAAGATTTGTGTTTGCCGTATTTCCTAGCCGGTGTTATTTATTTAGTTGTCCTGTTCCTGGGTGAAATTCTTCTGCCTTCTGATGTTCGAGGTAACTCAAGTCCTTTTTCTCCTTTTCAGATAATCTCCTTATGCCCATGCCATGTTTTCTAGTTTTCCTTATTGCTTCATCTAATTGCTAAATAAATCATAGCATACACAATATTAATTGTTCACAGTCACTAAACCAATATCAAGTGTATTTTGAGTTTCTCAGCTCCCAAAGTCTGCCTTTGCACATGCGTGAGTTAGCTTCATGAAGCCCTCTCTCTCATGCACTTGACTGCACTCCCCTGCACCATCCACCACCCTGCACTGGCATTCTGAGTCATCTGGGATCGGGCACCCTCCCTGCTATTAACTGTGTAATACTTAAATTCCACTTACCAGCCTTCCTTTGAATGTAAACACCACATGAATTAAACTGTAGTCGCTTTCAGCCTGTAATTCCTGATTGCAACAGGTAGTTGCCAACTCTTGAAACTAACAGGTTTGACTAGAAGCTGACAGTTCTTAATCTCACAGAACTCAATATTTTATGTTTATATAAATCCAAAAGGCAAATCATACCTTATCGATCAAGGCTCTTTGTTCATCAATAACATAGTATCTCAATTTAAACAAAAAGTATTTGCACCGTACCTCAGAAAATAAATTCCTTTCAGTGCCAAGCAGGGGGAAAGTAGGAAAATTTTACTACAAAGAGATTACCAACCACTTCTAAGGGATTTACCAGACAACTGCTGGTATAAATTACAAAGACAATGCTCATCTATACCTAGATGAGAAGCCAAGACATTTGCCTAATGGAAAATGGGGTTAAATCTAACTCTTTGCACTGTCAGCTTGGACATATGAAAAATATAGCATCCCTAAAAGTTGTCCAGAGATTTGAGATCACCAGTATTTATCCAACCAGCTTGATGGAAATGATAGAAGAGAAAAAATTTTAGAGCCAAGGAATTTTTTGACAAGGCCTCAGACTCCATCTGAGAATCACGGAAGGTTAGATCGAGAAGGTCCCTTAGAGATCATTTCATCAACCACCCTTACTTGACTGAGAAAACTGGAGGCCACAGCAGTTAAGAGATTCACCTACGGTCTTGCACTCCTGGTTAATGGCAGATTCAGAACTAGATCTGGGTGATCCTGACCCCATTTCAGTAGTCTTTCAGCTAGCAGACAAGTACATTTGAACCCTCTTCCAGAATGCAGCCTATATCCAGGTACTGAATGCCCCTCTCTGAAAATTAGGCAAACGGGCTAAAATTTTGAAAAGAAAACACTGATTATAAAGTGGGAAGAAATTCCTGTACAGGCTTGTTAACTGGAAGCCAATCTTTGGCTTTCCCAAGACAAAGGAGAGTCTTAGTCATGAGGTTCAAGTTCAAAACTGATTGCATGTCCGGCCTGAGAGCTGACAACCTTTTTTGGAAGCAGTACACTGAACTCAGAACTGAAGAAAGCAGTTTACAGAAACTTGAATTTGGAACTATCTCACAATCTAATCTGTTAATGGACATATAGTGTGTTTCCAGGGTTTTAATTTTGTTTTATTTGCTGGGGTTTTTTTTAACCTTGCTGAATAAACATTTTTATAAACCCTTCTATTAATGCTTATATGCAAGAGTTTCTCTAGTGACATTTACGAGGTCTTAACAGATGCATGTCTTCAACTTGACAAACATATCTCAAAGATAACCAGCAGAATATGCGAGTGTCCAATACTAGCACTATGTATTTTCAGAGTTTTTCATGTTTTACAAATTTTTAAGAGTCCTGAATGGTGTTTCCTTAATGGTGTTAATTTGTTTCCCTGGTTCCTCACGGGCTGAGTATCTTTCCATGTGTTCACTGGCTATTTGGATCTCCTTTTCTGCCTGAGCCACTTTTCAGACAAGCTTTGTCTTTTCGTTATTGATTTTTAGAAATTCCTCCATAGGATATAAATCTTTCATGGTTATAGGTGGCCAATTTCTTCTCGCCATCTGGAATTTGATATTTTACTTTTTTTATTATGGTATCCTTTTATGATCAGGTTTATCAATCTTTCCTTTTCGGTGTACACTTTGTGTTTTGTTTTTGTTTTTGTTCTTTAGGGAGAGAAAGAGGATCTCCACTCAGTGTGGAGCCTGACCAGGCCTGATCCCACAACTCTGGGATCATGACCTGAGCTGAAATCAAGGTCAGACATTCAACTGACTGAGCCGCCAGGCGCCCGGTTGTTGATGATGTTCTTGCTGTTGTTGTTTTCCTGTCCTCTCTCCAAGGTCATAAACATATTCTCCTTTGGTTCCCTCTGGTTTTTTTAAGTTTGGGGTTTTCTTCTTTTAACTACCTTTAGGCCTTTTATATACATAGAATTTACTTTTTGGTTTTTGGATTTGTTTTTGATTTTTAGTAATGTGGAGTTTGAACTTATAACCCTAAGATCAAGCTTCGCGTGCTCCATCAACTGAGCCAGCCGGGCACCTCTCACGTAAAATTTACTTTTATATGTGGTGTGAGGTAAGAAACTAATTTAACTTTTTCCCAAATTGACAACCAATTATTTTGAAACCTTTTATTGAAAATGCTATTTTTTTCCCCAAGATTAGTAATGCTACTTTTGATACATATTCTGAATTCTCCATTGGTTCTGTTAGGTTATTCTTTCATCCCTGTGCCTTAATGCACATCTTAATTACCATACCTTGCTAGTAAGTTACATTATCTGGAAAGGAAGCCCCTACCTGTCAAGTAAACACAGTAGGCGCTAGCAATATTTGAGCCATCTCTCTTGAACCTTCCCCCCACCCCCCACAAAGAGGATGCACCATGCAAGAAGGAAAACCCAGAAAGAGGCAGTGGGCTCGTGGGTGTGCCCCTGGGTAGTGAGTGGCAGAGTTGGAACTGGAACTGGAGATGGGTATCCTGTACCAAGAGACTCTGCTCTGCGGGGACCTGGGTGGCCCTTCAAAGAGCTTCCACAGCGCGCACTTGGACAGCACACATGCTAAAACTGGCGCGAGACAGAGACTGGCACGGCCCCTGCTCATGGATGACACACAGAGAGCTCACATGTGTGTCCCACGAGCCATCCAGGCTTTGGATAACTGCCCGCACAAGGCCTTGCGGCCGGTCGGTGTTACTAAGCAAAACAACAGCAACTGACAGAGAATTCCGGTTGCTCCTAGTGAAGTAAAAAGACATTTGTTGTGAAAATTAAGTAGAAAACAATTGCGTTTATAATAGCATTAAGGATAAAATAATTAGGAATAAACTTAATGAAAGAAGTAGAAGACTTGTATATTGAACATTGTTTGGGGTTTTTTTTAAGTTTATTTCACTAATTTTAAGAGAGAAAGAGAGAGAGAAGACGAGAGAAAGAGTCCCAAGCAGGCTCTGCACTGACAGTGGGAGCCCCATATTGTTGCTGAACATTATTGAAAGAAATTAAGAAAAACCTGGGGCGCCCGGAGGCTCAGTCAGGTAAGTGACTCTTGATTTCAGCTCAGGTCATGATCTCGCTGTTGTAGGATCGAGCCCCACATCAGGCTGTGCGCTGACAGCACGGAGCCTGCTTGGGATTCTCTCCCTCTCTCAAAAATAAATAAACTTAAAACAAAAAAAAGGGCTCTGAATCAGTTGAAAACCTACATGTGAGATCCAAGCTATAAAACTCTACAAGGAGGAGCTCCTCGGGGGCTCAGTCTTGAGCAGCCAACTCTTGATTTTGGCTCAGGTCATGATCCCAGGGTTGTGAGATCAAGTCCTGCATTGGGCTCCATGCTAAGCATTGATCCTGCTTGAGATTCTCTCTCTCTCCCTCCCTCTGTCCCTCTCACCCACTTGTGCTCGCTCTCTGTCTCTCAAAAAACAAAAACAAAAACTCTCTAGGGAAAACACAAGAATAAAATGTTTTAATGTTCATCTAAGTTAGAGAGAGAGCATGAGGGTGGCGTGGCGGTGGACGGGGGGTGCACAGAGGATCCGAAGCAGGCTCTGTGTTGATAGCAGAGAGCCCTATGCGGGGCTCAAACTCATGAACCTGAGATCATGACCAGAGCCCAAGTCAAGAGTCAGACACTTAACCAACTGGGTCACTCAGGCGCCCCAAGAATAAATCTTAATTTCCTTGTCCTCAGATTAGGCAATGGTTTCTTGGATATGACACCAAAAACAGGCAACAAAGGAAAAAAACAGATAAATTGAATTACATTAAAATTTTAAACTTTTGAGTGTCATAGGACACTAGTAAAAAAGAAAAAAGGTAACCGAAGGAATAGTAGAAAATACTTGCAAAGCATATGTCTGATAAATGTCTAGTATCCAGAATATGTAAGGAACTCTTACAGTTCACTAATAAAAAGACAAGTAACCTAATTTAAAAATGGGCAAAGGATCTGAGTAGACATTTCTCTAAAGAATTATACAGGTCAATGAGCCTATGAAAAGATAATAGTCATTAGGGAAACGCAAATCAAAGCCATATTGAGATACTACACACACTCACTAGAATGACTGTAATTTCAAAACAAAACAAAGCAAAACAGACAAAATCAAGTATTGGTGAGGATGTGGAGAATCAGATGATACAATGCCCCTGGGTATGTAAAATGGCGCAATTGCTTTGAATAACAGTTTCGCAGTTTCTCAAAAACTTAAACACAGAGTCGGCGTCTGATCCAGCAGTTCTACTCCTGTGTATATACACAAGAGAACGTGAAGCCAATAACTGTACAGAATATTGTGCACTGAGGTTTGTCGCCCCATTATGCATGGCAGCTAAGGACTGGAAACACCCCAGCTAGTGAATGGACAGCTTAGGATGGGATGTATAATTACAGTGGAATATTATTGAGCCATGAATAGAAAACCTTGAAAGCATTATGCTAAATGAAAATAGGCAGAATTAAAAGGCCATGTATTGTATGATTTCCTTTATATGTAATGTCCAGAATAGGCAAATCCCAAGAGACAGAAGGTAGATCACTGCTTGCCCACACTAGGGTAGAGGGAAAGTTGGGAGAGGGGAGGCCCTGGGCAGTGACTGCTAATAGGGACCACCTCTCCTTTGGGCATGATGAAAATGTTCTGGAATTGGTGATGCTTGCAACCTTGTGAAATATGCCAAAAACTACTGAATTGCACACTTTGAAATGGAGAGTTAAGGATCTGTGACTTATAGCTCAATAAAGAAAGAAATCACCTCAAAAAAGCAAAAAGCATTTGCATTTTTTTACCCTCTATTTCCCATCTTCATCTTCTTCCCAAAGAACTAGAACCAAAAATGGGGCAAGGAGGAGGTCAATTAGCAGAGCATGCTACACCCCGGAGCCTACTCTATCTATAAAGAGGAAGGAAGATTGCTTTGAATGAGATACGAAATAAAGGGTTAAACCAGACTGGATTGTTTCACTGACTAAAAGTGATGGAAATACAATGACAGGTGCCTCAAACATCATTTAGGCATGAGAAGGGAAGGCTTAGCAGAACAGAGTTGAAGGTGGGGATGACACAAGAAATAAAATCATTTCATTCATGTGTGAAACTTCTCAATAAACTAGTTACATTCATGTATGTAGAATACTTCACATGTAAGCAACACTAAATAAACGAAAGTTGTAACTGCTCTTCTTGTTTGGAGAAGATGGAGTGAGTGCACCACAAGAATGAGGGTCAAAACAGCAAGCCACACCTAGATACCATTTCTTACAAAAAGAAACCAGCGACTCTTGGAGAAATGGCTGCTTCTGGATTTGGAGCTGGTAATGTACAAAGCATGGTTGAAATACTTACTTTGAAAAAAAGTAGTCTTCCAATATAGGGTCATGTCAAAGGGACCCAGGAGCAAACTGAAAGGGGCTGCCACAAGCCAAAGTTGAGATGATTTCGACTAATCCATTAGAAAATTGTTAATTAAAGGGAGAGAATTAAGCACTTACCCTACCTTTCCAATAAGAAATGTATCTCTGAGTAAGCAAACATTCCCAAGTGACGAGGGAAGGCTCTTCTTTACAGAATGATGCCAGCCAATTAATTTAGAAGAAAGGAAGTGTAAGTTTTGTGAGCCTTTATGAAACAGTTGATTCAGACAATCCTCAGCAGATACCAAAACCACTAGTTGAAAAACGAATACCTGGAAAACTAAACTATGGAAAACTTTATATTTGCCTGGTGTCCAACTGTCACCCCAACATCCACATAATTATTCAGTGGACGCTGTTACCACCTTGCACAAGAATCCCCATCAGTAAAAAGGGGCAAGAACTACACGTTGTGTATCGCCCCATGTGGTGTAATTTGTAGTAAACAGAATGACCTGTGAAACAGTCCTTGTCAACACATAAAGTCCAATCAAGATTTCGATCTAACTTGCAATTTACAAGGGGAAAGGACCAAGATAAATAGTATCAAGAGGAAACAATCAAATGACTCTAGAAGTTGAGACATTCTGTAAGGTAACTGTCCTGACCTCTTTGACAAGTCATAGTCATCCAGCTTTTGATCTTGGGGTCATGAGTTCGTGCCCCATATTGGGTATTGAGATTATGTAAATAAATAAACTTTAAAAATAATAATTAAAAAACTATGGAAGCCATTTGCAGAATGTTACAATAGTCTGAATATGGACTAAGTATATATTTTTTTATTAAAAAATTTTTTTAATATTTATTATTGAGAGAGAGCACAAGCAGGGAAGAGGTAGAGAGGGAGGGAGAGAGAGAATCCCAAGCAGGCTCCACACTATCAGCACAGAGCCTGATGTGGGGCTCGAACTCATGAACCATGAGATCATGACCCAAGCCAAAATTAAAGTCAGAGGTTTAACCAACAGAGCCATCCAGGTTCCCCGTGCAGTGTATTTTTTAAACTCTTGTTAAATTTGTTAGGTGGAACAATGTTATTATGGTTGTATAGTGAAGATTTTTATTTTTTGGAGACACATGCTAGACTATTTCAAGAAATTATAACTGTACTTTACTTTCAATTACTCCAACAACTACAAAAAGAAATGAAGCATGGTGTCCAAATGTTAACAACTGTGACCTCTAAGTATTAGTACATTATACTGTTTTTTTTCTATGTGCTTGAAGTTTTTCATATTAAAATAAAAATAGTGACCTGAAACAACTACAGAACCTCTGTCCTGGAGGCCATCTTTAATCCTTCAGTCCTCATCGACAGTTTACCTTAAATATGTATCATCTGCTATGTTCTTTCCCATGATCTAAACACTTAGTACATTATGCTAATTCATTCAAAATTTGATTAGTATGCTTGTACAAATAATACATTAAGAAGTAGGGGACGCCTGGGTGCCTCAGTTGGTTAAGCATTGAACTTTGGCTCAGGTCATGTTCTCACAGTTCCTGAGTTCAAGCCCTGCAACGGGCTCTGTGC
>NC_043702.1:100250673-100252632 GCF_006229205.1 Suricata suricatta
TTGAGAGAGAGTGAGACCACACAAGCAGGGAAGGGGCAGAGCGATGGGACAGATGAGCTGAAGCAGGCTTTGTGCTGACAGCACAGAGCTCCGTGTGGGGCTTGAACTCACAGATTGCTTGCGAGATCATGAGCTGAGCTGAAGTCAGATATGTAACCAACTGAGCCACCCAGGCACCCCTCCAAATAAAGATTTTTTTTAAGGTTTAAATTATAAAATTGTTTTATAACAAATATACATGATATTTTAAAACCCACAAAAATGGATAAAAATAAAAAGTTCTAATGTTGATGAAAGTAGAAAGAGAAAATTAGATTGATCAATATGCATTAAAGAAAATTAAATTGCAATTAAACACTTCTTCCAAAAAAGCACTTGCCCAAACAGTTTTATAGGTGAGTTTTACTAAATTCTCAAGGGATAGATAACTCTTAAAATGTTTGTTTTAATGGGGTTTTTTGGCGGGGAGGGGGAGAGACAGAGACAGCATGATCAGGGGAGGGTCAGAGAGAGAGAGAGAGGGAGACACAGAATCTGAAGACAGACTCCAGGCTCTGAGCAAGCTGTCAGCACAGAGCCTGACGCGGGTCCCGAACCCACGAACTGCGAGATCATGACCTGAGCTGAAGTCGGGTGCTTAACCAACTGAGCCACCCAGGTGCCCCAATGGTTGTTTTAGAAAATAGAGGATGAACAAAGGTTGCCAGGTTTGTTTTATGAGGCTAGTGTAACTCTGAATCCAAAAACTGAATAACAACATTATTAAAAATGTCAAGGGCCACCTGGGGGACTCAGTTAAGAGTCCAACTTCAGCTCAGGTAATGATTTCATGGTTCCTGGGTTCAAGCCCTGCATCAGGCTCTAAGTTAAATTTATTTCATTGCCAAAGAAAATGACAAAGAAGAAAGAGCACATAGAAAATAACTATCATAGGGGTGCCTGGATGGCTCAGGTGGTTAGGCATCAGACTTCGGCTCAGGTCCTGATATCACAGTTTGTGAGTTCGAGCCCCAAGTCGGGCTGTGTGCTGATAGCTCGGAGCCTGGAGCCTGCTTCTGATTCTGTGTCTCCCTCTCTCTCTGCCCCTCTCCAGCTCTCTCTTTCTCTCTCTGTCTCTCTTTCTCCCTCTCTCTCAAAAATGAATAAATATTTTTAAAAAATTTTTAAAAAGAAAATCACTATTAAGAAACTAAAAAAAAAGAAAAAGAAAGAGGAAAGAATTAATAATAATAGGCTGAGAATAGAGCAGAAAACAAACTAAAGAAGGAAGGGGGGAGGAGAAGGAGGAGAAGAATAATCAATAAATCCAAACTACAACTATGAAAAGACCAATAAAATAGGTTGACTTTTTATGAGCCCAATTAAGAAATAAAGAGCACATGTAAAAATAAACAAGAATAGGAATGAGGAAGGAGATATAATCACAGAGATATGTGTCCAGAGTGGTGTGAATTAGAAAAAAAAAAACCCTGCAGGAAATGGTGTCATAGAAGTAGGTGAGGGTCAAACCCCCTGGGACCTTATAAGCCATAGTACCATCCTTACCTTTTACTCTGAATGAAATAGGAAGCCATTAGAACATTTGGAACCAAAAACTGTGATGCCCTGACTTAGGACCCCTCTGTTTTCTGTATGGACAATAGACTAACCATAGGTGGAGTAGGGTAGAATTGGATGTAATTGCTGGGATCCAAATGAGCAATGATTGTTGCAGCAACAGTCAGACTGAGAATGAGTCCTTTTTTTTTTTTTAATTTTATTTAACATTTATTTATTTTTGAGAGACAGATCATGAGCAGGGAAGGGGCAGAGTGAGAGAGACACACGGAATCGGAAACAGGCTCCAGGATCTGAGCTGTCAGCACAAAGCCTGACGCGGGACTCGAACCCATGAACTGTGAGATCATGATCTGAGCCGAAGTCAGATGCTCAACCGAGTGAGCCACCCAGGTATTCCCC
>NC_043702.1:100252732-100258258 GCF_006229205.1 Suricata suricatta
AGAGCTCCGTGTGGGGCTTGAACTCACAGATTGCTTGCGAGATCATGAGCTGAGCTGAAGTCAGATATGTAACCAACTGAGCCACCCAGGCACCCCTCCAAATAAAGATTTTTTTAAAGGTTTAAATTATAAAATTATTTTATAACAAATATACATGATATTTTAAAACCCACAAAAAATGGATAAAAATAAAAAGTTCTAATGTTGATGAAAGTAGAAAGAGAAAATTAGATTGATCAATACGCATTAAAGAAAATTAAATTGCAATTAAACACTTCTTCCAAAAAAGCACTTGCCCAAACAGTTTTATAGGTGAGTTTTACTAAATTTTCAAGGGATAGATAACTCTTAAAATGTTTGTTTTAATGGGGTTTTTTGGGGGGGAGGGGGAGAGACAGAGACAGCATGATCAGGGGAGGGTCAGAGAGAGAGAGAGGGAGACACAGAATCTGAAGACAGACTCCAGGCTCTGAGCAAGCTGTCAGCACAGAGCCTGACGCGGGTCCCGAACCCACGAACTGCGAGATCATGACCTGAGCTGAAGTCGGATGCTTAACCAACTGAGCCACCCAGGTGCCCCAATGGTTGTTTCAGAAAATAGAGGATGAACAAAGGTTGCCAGGTTTGTTTTATGAGGCTAGTGTAACTCTGAATCCAAAAACTGAATAACAACATTATTAAAAATGTCAAGGGCCACCTGGGGGACTCAGTTAAGAGTCCAACTTCAGCTCAGGTAATGATTTCATGGTTCCTGGGTTCAAGCCCTGCATCAGGCTCTAAGTTAAATTTATTTCATTGCCAAAGAAAATGACAAAGAAGAAAGAGCACATAGAAAATAACTATCATAGGGGTGCCTGGATGGCTCAGGTGGTTAGGCATCAGACTTCGGTTCAGGTCATGATATCACAGTTTGTGAGTTCGAGCCCCAAGTCGGGCTGTGTGCTGATAGCTCGGAGCCTGGAGCCTGCTTCTAATTCTGTGTCTCCCTCTCTCTCTGCCCCTCTCCAGCTCTCTCTTTCTCTCTCTGTCTTTCTCCCTCTCTCTCAAAAATGAATAAATATTTTAAAAAAATTTTTAAAAAGAAAATCACTATTAAGAAACTAAAAAAAAAGAAAAAGAAAGAGGAAAGAATTAATAATAATAGGCTGAGAATAGAGCAGAAAACAAACTAAAGAAGGAAGGTGGGGAGGAGAAGGAGGAGAAGAATAATCAATAAATCCAAACTACAACTATGAAAAGACCAATAAAATAGGTTGACTTTTTTATGAGCCCAATTAAGAAATAAAGAGCACATGTAAAAATAAACAAGAATAGGAATGAGGAAGGAGATATAATCACAGAGATATGTGTCCAGAGTGGTGTGAAATAGAAAAAAAAAAAAACCCTGCAGGAAATGGGGTCATAGAAGTAGGTGAGGGTCAAACCCCCTGGGACCTTATAAGCCATAGTACCATCCTTACCTTTTACTCTGAATGAAATAGGAAGCCATTAGAACATTTGGAACCAAAAACTGTGATGCCCTGACTTAGGACCCCTCTGTTTTCTGTATGGACAATAGACTAACCATAGGTGGAGTAGGGTAGAACTGGATGTAATTGCTGGGATCCAAATGAGCAATGATTGTTGCAGCAACAGTCAGACTGAGAATGAGTCCTTTTTTTTTTTAAATTTTATTTAACATTTATTTATTTTTGAGAGACAGATCATGAGCAGGGAAGGGGCAGAGTGAGAGAGACACACGGAATCGGAAACAGGCTCCAGGATCTGAGCTGTCAGCACAAAGCCTGACGCGGGACTCGAACCCATGAACTGTGAGATCATGACCTGAGCCGAAGTCAGATGCTCAACCAAGTGAGCCACCCAGGTATTCCTCCCCTTTTTTTTTTTTTTTTTTTTTTTTTTTTTTTACTTTTAAAAACAAGCTCTATGCCCAATATGAGGCTCGAACTCACAATCTGGAAATCAAGAGTCAAGTGCCCTACTGGCTAAAATATATTTTGAAGGGAGAGGCAATAGGGTCTGATGATGAATTGAATAGAGGTGTGGAAGAAAGAGAAGTCAAGTGAGATAACTCCTGGAGCAACTGGAAGAGGGCTAAAGCATCCTCCGAGAAGGGAAGACGAAGGGGAGAGCAAGGTGAAGGTAAAAGATCATGTGCTTGGTTTAAACATGGAGTTTGAGGTGTCAATTAGTCATCCAAGTGAAGATATCGAGTAGGCAGTTGATTTTATGGGTCTGATTTCAAGGGAGAACTCTGAGCTTGAGATGTAAATTTGGAAGATAATGTATAAACAGTATTTGTCTTAGCTCAGGTTGCCATAATAAAATACATGGACTTGGTGGCTTCAACAACAGGCATTTATTTCCTCATTTATTTTCAGGAGGTTGGAAGTCTGAGATTAGGTTGCCAGCATGGTTTGGTTCCAGTGAGAGCTCTCCTCCTGCCTTACTGTTGGCCGCCCCACTGGGTGCTCACGCAGCCTTTCTGAGGTGCTTACACTTGGAGAGAGAGAAAGAGCTTGTCCTTGTTTTCTTTATAAGGTCACTAAATCTTTCAGATTAGGACCCAAACCTCATGACCTCAATGAACCTTAATGCCTCCTACAAGCTGAATCTCCAAAAGTCACACTGGGGTTAGGGCTTCAACCCGTGAATTTGGGGTGGGGGCACAATTCAATCCATAGCGTTTTTAAAGCCGTAAAACGGAATGGGATAACCAAGACAGTGAGTAGACATGAAAAAGAAAAATGGGTCAAGAACTGAGCCCTGGACACACAACATTTAGAGGTTCCAAGATGAGGAGCAAACAGCAAGGGAGAGAAAAGGAGAAGCCAGGGAGGTAGGAAACAATCCACCCACTTTGGAAAACTGGCGGTATCTATTAAAGCTGAAGGTAACTTGTCCGTGACCCAGCAATTCCACTCCCGAGTACTTACCCAACAGAAATGAGTACTTATACCCCCCATGACATGTGTGAAAATGTCCATAGTACTTCTTCTCTAAATAGCTCCAGGAGTGGCTGGATGGTTCAGTAAGCAGAGCACACAACTTTCAATTTCGGGGTTTGTGAGTTTGAACCCCATGTTGGATGTAGAGATCACTTAAAATAGAATCGTTACAAGGATGTGCCTGTGTGACTCAGTAGGTTGAGCATCCCACTCTTGATTTCTGCTCAGGTCATGATCCTAGGGTCATAGGATTGATCCCCGCATCCACACTCAGTGAGGAGCCTGCTTGGGATTTTCTCTCTCTCTCTCTCTCTCTCAAATAAAAAATAAAATATTAAAATGAAAAACAAAAACAAAATAGCTCCAAACAAGAACCAACCCAAATATCTATCAACAATAGACTGTTTGTCAAAATGAGAAATTCATGGTATATTCATGTAGTAGAATACTACACAGGATTTAAAAGGACAAATCTCATAGGCGTTGTGTTGAGGAAAAGAAGCCAGACACAAAAGAATGGTGGACGGCTGCATGGTTCCATTTAGAAGACACTTAAAGAGGCACCTGGGTGGCTCAGTTGGTTAAGTGGCTGACTTCGGCTCAGGGCATGATCTCACTGTTTGTGACTTAGAGCACTGTTCGTGACAGCCTGTGCTGACAGCTCAGAGCCTGGAGCCTGCTTCGGATTCTGTGTTTCCCTCTCTCTCTCTGCCCCTCCCCTGCCCCTGCTCATGCTCTCTCTCTCTCTCAAAAAGAAATAAAAACATTAAAAATAATAAAAAAATTTAAAAATGTAATAAAGAACTAACCTCACCTAAGGAGAGATCTGGCCTTTGCCCTTAGCTCCTGGGAGGTGATCTCTAAACTCCTGGAGTGTCCTGCCTAGTAAAAGCGGATTTGTTTCCGTCAGGGGCGGGGGGTGGTGGTGTTGGGCTAAGCTACACTGGGATACTCTGACGATGTGATTTATTATGGGGGCTTCCAACTGTGCAATATCAGATTGACCTTGGGAGGGACTGGAGGCTAAGGTCCGCCATGCAGGTGATCAGTCATGACAACATGACCAAGCACCTATAAAAACTCTCAGGACACCAAAGCTCAGGTAAGAGTCTCTGGTTTGCAACACTCAGTGTATAGCGCCACCCATTGTCTCTGGGAGAAGTTAGCACTGTCCATGACCCGGTGGGGAGCAGGCAGCTGGACCACGTGCCTGTCCCTTTGGCTGATTGTAATCCGTGTCTGCTGGCTGTAGTACCCCGTACCCACGAAGATAACAACTTTCAGTGGTTTCTGTGAGGCCTTCTAGTGATTTATCGGAACTGAGGGTTGTCTTAAGGACCTCCCAACTTGCAGTCGGTGTCAGAGGTGAAGGCGGTCAGGAGGATTCCCGGGGCCGCAGTTCACGACTGGGGCGGAAGCCTCACAGCCTTCTGCGGTGCCAGACACATTCTGTAGTTTGATCTGGGGAGTGCTTTCTTTTTCTTTTTCTTTTCCTTCCTTCCTTCCTTCCATTTTTTAAAATGTATTTATTTGTTTGTTTGTTTCTTTGTTTTCGACAGAGAGAACACAAACAGGGAAAGGGCAGAGAGAGAGAGAGAGAGGGAGACAAAGAATCACAAGCAGGCTCTGCCCGATCAGCACAGAGCCCAGACGCAGGGCTCAAACTCATGAACTGTAAGATCATGATCTGAGTGAACTTCAAGAGTCAGATGCTTGGGGTACCTGGATGGTTCAGTCAGTTAAGTGTCTGACTTCATCTCAGGTCATGACCACACGGTTCATGAGTTCGAGCCCCACGTCAGGCTCTGGCTGACAGTTCAGAGCCTGAAGCCTCTTTGGATTCTGTGTCTGCCTCTCTCTGTGTCCCTCCCCCATTCACATTCTGCTCTCTCTCCTTCAAAGTAAATAAACATTTAAAAAAAATTTTTAAAGGGGAGTAACATGCTTAACCAACCGAGCCAACCAGGTGCCCCTAGAACAATTCTTAAGTTACCCCCTTGACATAAAAAAAAATCAACAATGGGGTGCCTGGGTGGCTCAGTCAATTAAGCAGCAGACTTCAGCTCAGGTCATGATTTCATAGTTTGTGGGTTTGAGCCCCACATTGGGCTCTGTGCTGACAGCTCAGAGCCTGGAGCCTGTTTCGGATTCTGTGTCTCCCTCTCTTTCTGCCCCTCCTCCTCTCTCTCTCTCTCTCTCTCTCTCTCTCTCTCTCTCAAAAATAAATAAATACTAAAAAATTTTTTAAAAATCAACAACCCAGGAGGGTTGGAGTCTTTGAAGCTAAATATTATGGGTGAACTGTGTCTTCCAAAAAGATACGTTGAAGTCCTAATCCCGAGTACCTGTGAATGTGATCCTATTTGGAAATAGGGTTTTTTTCAGATGTAATTAAGTTAAGATGAAGTCAGTCTGGATTAGGGTAGGCCTTAATCCCATGACCAGCATCCTTTTAAGAAGAGAGAAATTTGGAAAAGAAAGAATAAGACATGAATATGAAATCAGAAATAGATATTATGCTGCCATAAACTAAGAAATGCCTGTGGCTCTCAGAAGTTGGAAAAGGCAAAGAGGGGTC
>NC_043702.1:100258358-100289930 GCF_006229205.1 Suricata suricatta
GTCTCTCAATAGTCACTGAACAAATGAAAGCATGAATGCACGAGTAAGGCTCTGTAGCTTCCTCCAATGCCAGGACAGATGACGGTTTATAGCAGTCCCGGGGAGCCTACAGGAAAAGGACCCCAAGCCCCTGTCCTCGGGCTGAGTGGACAGAATCAATTACTTTCATTTACCCATCTGATATATTTTGAGCACTCACTATCTGCCAACACAATTTGTTGCCAGAGATGTTAGGTAAATAATCCCATAGACTCCTGTGGTCTGGAGGAGGAGACAGACATTAGCACATAATAGGTAGAGGGTTATTTGTTACAGTGATGGTCTCTCTATGGAGGAAAAGAATGACGAGAGCATAATCCGGTCTGGGGATCAGGGAAGACTTCCCAGGAGAAGGGAGCTGCTGTTGAGATCTGAAGGCTGAGCCTGAGTTAACGGGAACAGAGGTGCATAGACTGAAGGATGCAGGACAGCAAGATTTTCCACCCCAAAAACATGTCTTTGGCATGTGGATTATTTTAGGCTGATTTTTTTTTTTTAACAGAAGGCTTAGGAAGAATGTTATGTGCCATTGTTTCTGGGTGGCCTGGCAAACATTTGGTTACCAAACATGTATTCTTTCCATTCTTCCTGTGAATTAGCTTCCTTCCCTTTGGGTCCCTGGATTCCTACCCCTTCTCCTTAGTCCAGAATGACATATATACCTCATTTTGCCTGACTGTCGCTGGAATATCTTATGTTTATATGGATTCCTCATACATACATAATTAAATTTTGTTTTCTTCTGTTAATCCGTCACATGTCATTTTAATTCATTGAGCTGCCAAAATCTTGAAGGGTAGAGGAAATTTTTCCCTCCCCGACAGTTGGTATGGCCCACAGGATGACCTTCACTGGCTGGACACTTCCTTCTGAGGCACTGCAGCTGAGAGATACCAGGAAGACAAAGGCTGAAAGAAGATCACATTTCTTACCACACTGGCCTCCCGGATCCCTGTCTCTGGGGTCTGATGGAAATGAAAGTGGTGAGAGTCCTTTTTCTCTCTCAATTTAAACTTCTTTTTTTCAATATTTTACTTATTTTTGATACAGAGAGAGACAGAGCATGAGAGGGGTAGGGGCAGAGAGAGAGGGAGACACAGCATCTGAAGCAGGCTCCAGGCTCTGAGCTGTCAGCACAGAGCCCGACGTGGAGCTTGAACCCACGAACTGTGAGATCATGACCTGAGCCGAAGTCGGATGCTTAACCGACTGAGCCACCCAGGCGCCCCTCTCTCTCTCAATTTAGAATTGCAGGAAAAAAATTTGTACACTGGTTTCTTGGGTATAGCGACTTTGGTAAAATTTTGTTTTGAGTGTGCTTGTTTTATATCGATCCTTTTCTTCCCAGAGATGGCCATTGTTTTCTTTTGTCTTTGTCTTTTGTGTCATTTGTCATGAAACATGGAGACCCATAGGTCTGATTAGGTTTTCCTTTCATCTTGTTCTATGTCTTAAGAGTGGGGCTTTATGACCAGTGAAAATACTCTTGGACTCTGCCATCCAGAGGGTGCGTGTACCGGCATGCACCTGGCAGACAGCCAAGAGGGTGTGGCTCCAATAGTCATCTATTTAAACACACGTTGCTCTCTTTGTCCAACTGCACCAGCTCTCAGGGGAATTTGCCATAAGGGGTCATGGTCCATAAGGAGCCTTTGTCACCTCAACCTCCATTGTAAATGTGCGTTACATCTCACTTGTGGCTAGATATGGCTGGACAGAAATGTGGGTCACGCTCCATTTGCAGCTGAATCTTAGGCTAAGTTTGGGAATGAACTTTCTGGATTCCGTGAAGGCTGCACTTTTTGCACCTTATGGTTCCTTTTCTTACCGAAGATAGTCACTGTTTTTCTTTGTCTGTCTGTTCTGTTGTTTGTCAGACAAACCAAGATGAGGGGTGCCTGGGTGGCTCAGTCGGTGAAGCCTCGACTTCGGCTCAGGTCATGATCTCACAGCTGTGAGTTCAAGCCCCACGTGGGGCTCTGTGCTGACAGCTCAAAGCCTGGAACCTGCTTCGGATTCTGTGTCTCCTCTCTCTGCACCTTCCCTGTTCATGCTCTGTCACTCTCTGTCTCTCAAAAAGAAATAAATGTTGAAAAAAAATTTTTTTAAGGCAAGATGATGGGACAGGATGTAGCCATAGGTCACAGAGTGGTGATTTCACAGTTCTTACCAGATGTGTGTCTGTTTAGACAAATTTTTCTGTGGGTTAACATGCACATTAGGTAAAGGCTGTTGCTAAGGGGCATCTTGCCAAAGCCACAAAATGGGTGGACACAGGGCAGGCATTTAAAAGCTGTTAAAGGGGTGCCTGAGTGGCTCAGTCGGTTGAGCATCTGGCTTCGGCTCAGGTCATGATCTCACGGTTCGTGGGTTCGAGCCCTGTGTCGGGCCCTGTGCTGACAGCTAGCTCAGAGCCTGGAACCTACTTCAGATTCTGTGTCTCCCTCTCTCTCTGAACTTCCCCTGCTCGTGCTGTCTCTCTCAAAAATGAATAAAAAACAAAAAAATAAAAATAAGATAATAAAAACTGTTAGAGTGCTCACGACCTAACCCAAAGTCTCCCACGTTAGGGTAAGTTGGTTATGGAATGGGTTACGTTGACATCAGGTCACCAGCCAACCTCAAGAAAAAATTTTAAAGCAAGATACTCTTGTAAAGAAAACATCACCTAATGTCCAACCACACAGCACATTCCTTGTAGGTATTGTTTGGTTTCAAGAGACCCAAGGCTTAGCTGAAGCTATGGATGTGCATGTAAGAAAATCATGGGGCACCTGGATGGCTCAGTTGGTTAAGTGTCCAACTTCGGCTCAGGTCATGATCTCATCGTTTGTGGGTTCAGGCCCCGCTTCGGGCTCTCTGCTGACAGCTCAGAGCTGATGGAGCCTGCTTCGGATTCTGTGTCTTTGTCTCTGTCTGTCTGTCTGTCTCTCCCTCTCTGCCCCTCTGTCGCTCACAGTCTTGTCTCTCCTTCAAAAATAAATAAGCATTAAAAAAAAAAGAAAAGAAAAATCAGAGAAAGTCACTAAATTGGCAGGTCAGTATGTGGGTGGCACCCCATTTTTGGGTAGACTTTCTTAAGCTAACTTTGGAAGTGAATTTTCTGGATCCTGTGAGGGCTATGTATTTTGCACTCTCTTGTGGGTTATCCCACTACAACCACTCTTGTGTGGATAACCTTCGTGCCACTTGCTGTGGGGCCACTAAAAGAATTATCAGATATATTTAGACTGCAAACCAAGAATGTCTGACAGATTGCTACTGCCTCTTTTACCTCATCTAAAGATGCTTAGAGCCGGACATCTAAAAATCTTCTTGATTCAGACTCAGAGACTGGGTTTATCATTTGCTCTGGTCGTTAGCCACTGTTTTTCTCTTATTTTCATGGAAATGCCTCTTATGGGGCACCGGGGTGTCTCAGTCAGTTGAGCATCCAACTTCAACACAGGTCACCATCTCACGATTCATGAGTTTGAGCCCCACATCGGGCTTGGGGCTGTCAGCATGGAACCCACTTCAGATCCTCTGACTCCCTTTCTCTCTCTCTCTCTCTCTCTCTCTCTCTCTCTCTCCCCCTCCCCCACCCACACTCTCAAAAAAATTAGAAATGCCTCTTTTTTAATACCCAATTACTTGAACTGTAGGCTTAACTTTGGAAGCATATTACATCACCACCTCCTCAAATAAGTTTAACAGAACTGACTTATTGTCAGGACTAAGAAACTGTTTCAATAAGACAAAACAACCTACCAACTCAGCTTCTAGAATATGAAACTTCTTGGTTGAACTTTAGGAAAGCAAATTTGCCACCCCAAACTGTATATCTTTGGCCTGTGTATCATTTTAGGCTGATTATATTTTAAAAACAGAAGGCCTTCCCCTTAAATGCCTAAAAGAATTGAGAGAGAGGACCTACTTCAGGAAAAGCATTCTCTTTATGGATAACTACATGAACTAGGGATGCTAGACAGGGTGGAACTCAGCAAAGCCAGTGTGATCAAAGTCTTTTCTATGTGCCTTTGTTTCTAGTTGTGCCCGGCAAACATTTGTTTAACAAACATTTAATTTTTCCTTTCTTCCTGTGAATTACCTTTCTTCCTTTGAAGTCCAGACTCCTATCCCCTCCTCCATAGTCCAGAATGACATCTATACCTTGTTTTTAAAAATTTTTTTTGTGTTTTTTAAATTTATTTTTGAGAGACAGAGACAGTCTGCAAGCAGGGGAGGGTCAGAGACAGAGAGAGAGGAGAGAGAGAGATACAGAATCTGAAGCAGGCTCCAGGCACCGAGCCAGCTGTCAGCCCAGAACCCGATGCGGGGCTTGAACTCACGAACCCGTAAGATCATGACTTGAGCTGAAGCCAGACGCTCAACTGACAAAGCCACTCAGGTGCCCCCATCTATACCTTTTTATGCCTGACTGTCTTTGCAATCTCTGTTTATGCAGATTCCCTGTACAGACATAATTAAATTTTACTTTCCCCTGTTACCCTGTCTTGTATCAATTTGATTTATAGACAAGTCAGGATCTTGAATGGTAGAGGAAATTTTTTTCCTCCCCAACAGAGGACAGCATTCCAAATAGGAGGTCCAATTAATCAAGTGCCCTGAAATGGGACAGCAGTGGAAGGAAGGCTGACAAGAGGAAAGAGGGTCAAAGCAGAGGCGGTTACCGGACCTCATGTGGCCGAAGCTGTGCCTGCGAAGGGACTGACACTGGGGGCCTCCCAGTTGAGATGATGCCCGACATCTTCCCAAGTCCATCCTCCCCCATCCACAGGGATGTGGACTGCCCGTAGCTCCCCAGGGCCAGCCACCTGGATCTCTGTCCTCTTTAGCTCACTGAGATGTTATGAAGTGACTGTCAGGTGCTCCCTCATCCCATGGCCCTTCATTCTCTGAGGCAGTGTGGAGTTGGGGACAAATAAGGGGACAAGAGACAGGGCTGGGCAAAGCCATTATTCTTCATCAGTAAGATAATGAAGATTTATACAAGAAAAGCTCAGTTTAAATTCCATTTCTAAAACAAATCTGTGGTCTTGGGGCACCTGGATGGCTCAGTCAAGTGTCTGACTTCAGCTCAGGTCATGATCTTGTGGTTCGTGGGTTCAAGCCCTACACAGGGCTCTGTGCTGATAGCTTGGGGCCTGGAGTCTGCTTCAGATTCTGTGTCTTCTTCTCTCTTTCCCCTTCCCCCACTTGCACTCTGTCTCTCTCTCTCTCTCAAAAATAATGTTAAAAAAAATTTTTAAGTAGGCTTATTGTTGTTTATCCAATTATAAAAATAATACTGGATAATAGACAATTTGTAAACTACAGAAAAAAAGAGAGAAAAAGTCTTTTCTGCTCCCTTTCATTCAAAGACAACTGGTATTGGCACTCCTGGCTGGATCAGTCTGTAGAGTATGTGACTCTTGATCTCAGGGTTGTAAGTTTGAGCCCCATGTTGAATGTAGAGATCACTTAAAAATAAAACATTCAAAAAAGATAACTAGTATAAAATGTTAGTGTGTTTTTCTCCTTTTCTCAGTATTATATTACTTTTGTCTTGATAGCCATCATCAAACTATCTATTAAATATTGGGTTTATCTGTTTTCACTTATTTCACCAGCAGCCATTTTGGTCATATTGTAATAAACTTCTCCCAAATAGTATTCATGACACCATCCCCTTAATGCTGGGCCTTTGGATCACACTGTTACCATTTCTGACACTACTAATAATGCTGTAACTAATATTTTGGTGCAGAAACCTTTATTAAGTTTAGAATTCTTTTCTTGCGTAAAAGTCCCATACGTAAAATTACTAGATCAGAAAGTATAAACATTTGCAGCTTCTTAATGCTGTTGAAAAACTACTTCCCAAAAGCATTTTGCTGGTGTACAACCCCAACAGCTGTATGAGATATTTTCTTTTTGAAAATATCTGCCATTGGGGTGACTGGGTGGCTCAGTCAGTTAAGCAGCTGACATCGGCTTGGGTCATGATCTCACGATTCGTGAGTTGGAGCCCACGCTGGGCTCTATGCTGACAGCTCGGGGCCTGGAGCCTGCTTCAGATTCTTTCTCCCTCTCTGCCTATCCCCTAGTCTCTCTCTCTCAAAAATGAATAAAAAAATTTTTTAAAGGTAAGCATTGTTACTGAATGGGTGAATGGCAAAAGAATAGATTTCCTTTTTTTTTTAAGTTTATTTATTTATTTTCAAGAGAGAGAGAAAAGAGAGAGAGAGAGAGAGCACAAGCTGGGAAGGGGCAGAGAGAGAGAGAGAGAGAGCGCACAGAATCCAAAGCAGGCTCCAGACTCTGAGCTGTCAGCACAGAGCCCACCTCGGGGCTCAAACTCATGAACTGCCAGATGATGACCTGAACTGAAGTCTGACAGTTAACTGACTGAGCCTCCCAGATACCCCTAGATTTCCTTTTGCTTTAAAAAAATGTCTTTAGGGGCGCCTGGGTGGCTCAGTTGGTTAAGCGTCTAACATCGGCTCAGGTCATGATCTCATAGTTCGTGGGTTCGAGCCCCACATAAGGCTCTGTGTTGATGGCTAGCACAGAGCCTGGAGCCTGCTTCAGATTCTGTATCTCCCTCTCTCTGATCCTCCCCTACTCATGCTGTCTCTCTCGGTCTCTCAAAAAAAAAATGTAAAAAAACATTAAATCCTTTTTTAAAAAAATGTTTTTAATGTTTCCTTATTTTTGAGAGAGAGAAACAGTGTGAGCAGGGGAGGGGCCGGGAGAGACGGAGGCACAGATCTGAAGCAGGCTCCAGGTTCTGAGCTGTCAGCACAGAGCCCGACGTAGGGCTTGAATTCACAAACCCTGAGATCATGCCCTGAGCCGAAGTTGGACCCTTAACAGACTGAGCCACCCAAGCGTCCTCCTAGATTTCCTTCCTGAACCGAGGACTCTCTGGCCCCAGGACCTTGGGGCGCAGGGCTGAGTGCGTGCTATCCCGTCCTCTGGCAATGCCTCCCTGGAGCCCCACAGGAATTGCTGGAGGAGACAGCTGCAGAGAGGAGGGCAAATGCAAGAGCTGGCCTTGGCGGGCTGCAGCTTCTAGGCAGACCTCAGCATGGGACCTTGTCCCTCAACCAACTCCAGAGGCCCTTCACGTTGTGGAAGCCCCTGCAGTGCCCAGGATGGGGGAGCACCCAGGCGGTCCTCCCCCCGCCCCTGCTGCAGGAACCCGCCCTCCTTACCCAAAGCCACCCACTTCCCTCCCTTGAGTTGTGTTGAAAGGAGACAGCTTGAGCACTGAGGACACCAGGGGTGGATGAGTGTCACAAATTCTGGCCCACTGACAGGGTCCTGCATTTATTAAACACCAACAGGCCTAGCCAACAGGTTGAGTCCCCTCAGCAAGCCTGTGAGCCCAGGTGCTCGGAGGAAATGGAGACTGTGAGAAGCTAAGGGGTGCCCCGCGGGCCAGTCTCAGCACCCAGGCCCATGTGGAGAAGCCAGCCACGCACACTCGAGGATAAAGGAGCTTCCTTCCTTTCCTGCCAGGGAAGAGATTGGGAGGAACCAAGTACTACAGAGCCGGTCAGAACAGGGTCAGTGTTGTAGGAGCACAGGAGGGAGAGAGGGATGCCTGTAGGGAGGGCGGGAATGGTCCGGACTTCCTTCCTTCCTTCTTTCCTTCCTTCCTTCCTTCCTTCCTTCCTTCCTTCCTTCCTTCCTTCCTCCCTCCCTCCCTTCCTTCCTTCCTTTTTAGAGTTTATTTGTTTTGAGAGAGGGAGAGAGTGTGAGCAGGGAAGGGGCAGAAAGACCGGGGAGAGAGAGAATCCCAAGCAGGCTCCTCGCTGTCAGTGCAGAGCCCAACTCGGGGCTTGATCCCACAAACTGTGAGGTCATGACCTAAGGCAAAATCAGGAGCTGGACACTTAACTGACTGAGCCACCCAGGTGCCCCAGTCCAGACACCTTCCTTTTTTCTTTTTTTTTTTTAAACTTTTTTTTAAATGTTTTATTTACCTTTGATACAGAGAGAGACAGAGCATGAGAGGGGGAGGGGCAGAGAGAGGAGACACAGAATCTGAAGCAGGCTCCAGGCTGCGAGCTGGCTGTCAGCACAGAGCCTGACGCAGGGCTCGAACCCACAAACGTAAGATCTGACCTGAGCCGAAGCCGGAGGCTTAACTGACTGAGCCACCCAGGCGCCCCCCTTTTTTCTTTTTTAAAAAATATTTATTTATTTATTTTAACATTTATTTATTTTTGAGAGACAAAGTGAGACAGATCATGAGCACGGGAGGGGCAGAGAGAGAGTGGGGCACAGAATCGGAAGCAGGCTCCAGGCTCTGAGCTGTCAGCACAGAGCCTGATGCAGGGCTCGAACCCATGAATCATAAGATCATGACCTGAGCCGAAGTCAGATACCCAACCAACTGAGCCACCCAGGTGCCCCCAGACACCTTTCTAGGGAAGGAGGTGTTAGTGCCTACTCCAGGGAGGGTGAGAGGAAGGAGTCTTCAGGCATTTTGGAGGAAGCAGCCTCAGTGTCAGGGACACATGCCACATTGGTCAGCAGGAACTAGCTGGTGGCATTCTGGAAGGCCACATGCGATAAAAGGGGGCTCGCCTTAGGACAGCTCCCCTGATCGTGGGTGCAGGACAGCTTCCAGAAGGCAGAGTCTGCGCAGAGGCACAGAGAGGAAGGTGAATTGGAAGGTCACCACTGAGGGAGAATCGGGGGTCTTGGTGCCGAGGGGCTAGGAGGAGACAAGGTTTCCCTGTATACTCTTCTGTGATGTGTGCTTGCTTTGTTTTGTTTTTAATTTTATTTTAGAAAGAGTGTGAGCACGGGAGAGGGACAAAGCGAGAGAGAGGATCTTAAATAGGCTCCATGCAGCGCGCAGAGCCCAACAAAGGGCCTGATCCCACAACCCTGGGATCATGACCCGAGCCAAAACCAAGAGTCCAATGCTCAACTGACTGAGCCACCTAGATGTTCCTATGTTTATAATTTAATGTTTTAAAACTTTGTGTGTTAATTTCCCTCCAAAACCCTTTTTGGAAAATAGACCAATGAGTGGATTGCTTAACTGTGCTTTCTACATACAATGGAATATTATTCAGCTTTCAATATTATTCAGAAGGAAATCCACGACAACGTGAGTGAAACTTGAGGACATTGTGCCCAACCCCAAAAGCACAAATACTGTATGATTTCACTTGGATGAGGCACCCAGGGTAGGCAACTTTGCAGAGAAGGGTGTTGCCAGGGACTGAGGGGAGGGAGGAAAGGGGAGTTGTTTAATGGGTACAGAGTTTCCGTTTGGGAGGATGGAAAAGTACTGGGGAAAGATGCACAGCGATGTGAATGCCCCTGAAATCTACACTTACAAATGGTTAAGATGGTCAATGTTACGTCTGTTTCACTATTAAAAAACAAAACAGACAAACCAAAAAGGCAGACCAGTGAAAGACGTACAAGAATACTGCCTTGTTATTCGGTGTGAGTGACTAAGAGTGGTGAGGCCATTAAGGGAGACAGGCAGGAGGGGAGGGTGAGTCAGTGCCTCGTGGTCGCGGAGCGCGTGCCCGCCGTGCAGTGCGGCTGGGCGGTGCTTCGTTCTGCCCATCTCCAGTCCTCCAGAGGCCGGTGTGCTTGTTTCGTACCTGAACAGGTGAGCCCCAGCCGGTCCGGCCAGCAACCCGGGGGGTGGCGTGGAGCTGGGAGGATGAGAACCAGAGGGGCAGTTTCTTGAGCAGAGATCCCGGCCAGGCTCCAGGGAAGGGTGAAGGGCAGCGGATGGCAAGCCCTGGCGGACGTCCCTCGTTCCCGGGGCTGCTGTGATCCCAGAAGTGTCCCCCCGCCCAGGCCCCCACGTTAAGACCCGGGCCTCCGTTTGCCAGAGCCCGGCCGCTGACTCCGCGCCTTCACCAGACGCAAGGAGAGGAAGCGAAGTGACCTCATTCTAAATCAGGCCGGCTCCATGGACCCTTGTCGACACTGGGGACCGCACTTGGCAGTGAAGAGGCAGCCAGGGGCCGAGCGTGCACGGGGCGCTGCAGGGAGACCGCAGGGTTTGCTCCCCGGGAGCAAAGGTGCCGGCCATCAGGAACCCGCACCCGCTCAGGGGGCTGCAAGGCGGCCAGGCCTCCTGGAGGATTGGGTTTGCTGGGCCGGGGTCTGGGGGGCGCCACAGGGAAAACACTGTAGAGGTTGCAGGGGATGGGAAGGCTACTTCCCACCTCTGAATCACAGAAGCATCCAGAAGAAGTAACCAGAGGCTTCTGCCAATTGATCTGGAGACTGGGAAAAGGTCCCAAAGTTATTAATAACCCCTGTGTTCTGGGAACTGATTTCATGCATCAAACAAAGGGATCCAAAAGTTGCTGTTGAAGGCAAAGTGGTTGTAGCCAGGGCTCCACTCTCTTGGCCTCACGATTATGAACACTTCCCTCCTCGGGAACACTTGGAGCGGATTGGTCTCTTGCCCATCGGCTGATGCTCATGGTGCGAGTGGTTGGCTGCTAGCCCCCGCCCCGTGTCCGCTGCGCAGTCAGAGGCCGACCCCTCCCAACGCCTCCACCCCTACCCACCCCACCCCCCCACCCCTCCGCCCGGGCAGTCGGGGGAGCACATGGGCTCGCGTGGCTTCTGGGCTGCAGCTGAGTACAGAGCCGCTCAGGACCTGAAGCCCCAGGAGCCCGCAGCCCCGCCGCGAGATGCAAACCATGTCTGTCAATCCTTGCACAGGTGGTGCAGTCAAGTTCACCTTGTCCACAGAGTCTCAATGACATTGGCTGTGTCGTTGCCCTTGGGCAGGCCTGGGCCCACTCAGGAGGAGGCTACAAGTAGATAAATCGGTGGAGCGTCTGAGTGGGTCAGTCGGGTTGAGTATCTGACTTCGGTTCAGGTCATGATCTCACTGTTCATGAGTTCCAGCCTGGCATCAGGCTCTTGGGCTGACAGCTCAGAGCCTGGAGCCTGTTTCAGATTCTGTGTCTCCCTCTCTCTCTGCCCCTCCCCTGCTCACATTCTGTCTCTCTATCTCTCTCAAAAAATAAGTAAACATTAAATAAGAAAAAATAAATAAATAGATTGGGAACTGAGCCAGTGTCAAAGAAAGTTTGCATGGCAACAGCATTAGAAATGATGGTCCTCTCCCTTCACTCACTGAACTGTGAGCAGCTGGAGGGGAGGCTCTGGGTGCCCAGATGAGACACAAGTTAACAATGAAGTAATTGAGTTGTAACACAGAATTATTTCAGAAGATAACTAGTCCTTATAACCCCCTTCCTGTGAGTGTTTATCCTCCCAGCCGAGGACACAAAAACCATCTCTGTGCCTTGCCCACCAGCCCCTCTGAGGGAGGTCCCCAGCCCTCAAAGCAGCAGGGCCGGGAGCTCATCTTTTGGCATGACAAGCGTCTCCTCCTGGCTCTGCGGCTCCCTCACTTCTCAACCCCGCCACGCCCATGCTTGCTCTGTGCACCCGGTGTGCCCAGTACATTTACCGTCCCCTTCCGGCAGCCCCCTCTGTCTACTGGTGGGAGCGTGGGCCAGAGGTCTGCTGAGCCTCTCAGAGCCTGCCACCTGGACCACTACGCCAGCCGGCCACTGGCCTTTGGTCCCTTTCACCTCCTTTTCCCTCTCGCAGCAGGAGTGATCCTGTTAAAACATGGTTTGAAGTGGCTGCATTTAAAAACACTGGTGTACCGAGAGCTGACATGGCCGTGGGGGGACCGGAATCCGCCAGCACCTCGGCTGGGAATACAAAATGACCACTCTAGAAAAGACTTCGGTCATTTCTTGCTTTTCTTTTTTTTAAGATTTTATTTAAAATGTTTATTTTCGAGAGAGCGGGCATGCGATGGCGCAAGTGGGGGAGGGGCAGAGAGAGAGGAGACAGAGGATCCAAAGTAGGTTCTGCACTGAGAGCAGAGAGCCCGTTGTTGAGCTCAAACTCACAAACAGCAAGATTACAATCTTAGCAGAAACCAGGAGTTGGACACTTGACTGACTGAGCCACCCGGGTGCCGCTCAGATTTTATTCTTTTACGTAATCTTTACATCCAAACTGGGGCTTGAACTCACAACCCCAAGATCAAGAGTCACATGCGCTACTGACTGGACCCACAGGCACCCTGATATATCTGTTCTTTGGCCAGGGTCCCAAGGAAATGCCAGGGGGTTCAGGGAGGCCCAGGGAGGAGAGCTGAGTCAACCCCCTCTTTTCAAAACCAGAGAAGCTGCATGTGTAGACTAGTCTTGGTAACAAAACAGGTGAATAAAGAGTTTCCTTGGTAAACTAAACTAAACTTTGAAACAAATCCAGGTGTGGGGTTTGTCTTCTGAAATGTAGACTTTTCTCCATATATTTGGTGTTTTTTTTTTTAAAGAGCAGGGGAGGTACAGAGAGAGAGAGCGCATCCCAAGCAGGCTCGACATGGGGTTCTATCTGACCATGAGGTCATGACCTGAGCTGGAATCAAGAGTCGGAGGCCCAACCAACTGAACCCCCAGGCACCCCGTCTCCACATTTTGACGTGGGCCCATGGGAGTTGCCCCTCCCCCACAGCTGTGGTCTCAAGTAAGCCAACAAGGGAGCTGTCCTAAGCTCTGACCTCCAGCCTATGGCTGTCTGTGAAAACAAGGGGCAGAAATTAAAACTACGATGCGGTATCTCTAAACACCCACTAGGGTGGCTGAAATTAAAACGATCCACTATGCCAAGTACTGGCAAGGGTGTGGAGCAACTGAGAATCTCGCACACTGCTGTTGGAAATAAACTGCTTTGGAAATAGTTTGGCAGGTTCCTATAAAGTTAAGATACATTTATCATATACCCAGAGATATGAAGGTAAACACCCAAGTGAAATGAAGACATGTTTGTTCAAACCTGGTACATGAATGTTTAGAGCAGCTTTATTTTTTTTTTAATTTTTAGTTTTTTAAGTTTATTGCTTTATGTTGAGGAGGGGGAGCCCCTGACAGGGGTCTTGATCTCATGAACCTTGAGATCATGACCTGAGCTGAAATCAAGAGCGGGATGCCTAACCGACTGAGCCACCCAGGTGCCCCAATTTATTCATCTCTTTAAAGGTTTTTTAAAAAAAAATTCAAGTATAGTTGGGGTGCCTGGGTGGCTCAGTCAGTTAAACGTCTGACTTTGGCTCAGGTCATGATCTTGCGGTCTCTGGGTTGGAGTCCCCAGATAGGCTCTGTGTTGACAGCTCAGGGCCTGCAGTATGCCTCAGATTCTGTCTCCCTCTCTCTCTGCCTCGACCCTGCTCTCTCTCAAAACTAAATAACCATTTAAAAATAATAAATGGAAGTATAGTTGGCACACAAGGTTACATTCGTTTCAAGTGTACAACATGGTGATTTAATAGGTCTGTAGTTTACACCATGCTCTCAAGTGTAGCTGCCAACTGTCGCTATGCACCGCTGCTATAATACCACAGACCATATTCCGTGTGCTGTGCCTTTTATTCCATGATTTAGTCATCCCATAACGGGAAGCCTGTGCCTCCCACTACCCCCTCCCCATTTTGCCCATCCCCGACCCTCCCCTCTGGGAACCATCAGTTTGTTCTTTGTATATTTGGGTCTGTCTCTAGAGCATCTTTATTAATGAAAGTACAAAGCTGGAAATGCTCCAAATGCCCATCAGCTAGTACAGGGACCAACAGTCTTCATTCACACAGCAGGATACCCACCCTCCCCAGAAGAAAGGGACAAACTGCTGGGACATGGATGATCCTCAATGCATTAAGTTCTCTGAACGAAGCAAAGATGAGTGCATGTAGCCTGATTCCATTCATATGAAATTATAGCCCAGGCAAACGGTGGGGGGGGCGGTGTCAGAAATGAGACCGGTGGTGGCTGGGAGCTGGGGGACGGGAGGAGATGGGCAGCAAAGGGGCATGAGGGAATTTTTGGGGTGATAGAAACATTCTCCAGCTGGATGGTGTTGTACAAGTAGATGCATTTGTCCACATTCTTTCAACTGTACACTTGAACTTGTTAAAATAAAATAAATGCTATTGTATGTAAATTATATCACAATAAAGCTGATTTTTTATTAAAAAAAATTTTAAGCTGATTTTTTTAAAATGAGGAACAGTGGGGCGCCTGGGTGCCTTGGTCAGTTAAGCATCCAATTCTTGGTTTTGGCTCAGGCATGACCTCATGGTCTATGAGTTCAAACCCCACATTGGGCTCTGCGCTGATGATACAGAGTCTGGTTGGGATTCTCTTTCTCTCTTCTCTCTCTCTCTTAAAAAAAAAACTTTAATAAAAATGAAGAACAATAGGGCACCTGGGTGGCTCAGTAGGTTGAGTGTCCGACTTTGGCTCAAGTCATGATCTTATGTTTCCTGAATTCGAGCCCTGCGTCTGGCTCTGTGCTGAGAGCTCAGAGCTTGGAGTCTGCTTCACATTCTGTGTCTCCCTTTCTCTCTCTCTGCCCCTCCCCTGCTCGAGCTCTGTCTCTCTCTGTCTCTCAAAAATGAATAAATGTTAAAAAAAATTTTTTTTTAAATAAAGAACAGTAAATGCTTTAAGAATTCCAAGAAGGGGAAAATCAGTTTAAGGTTTAGTTCCTTCCTTAAATTCAAAAGTTGCCATTCTTTCATATATATGGTTGGAGGTGGCAGAAAGTGGACAGAACATAAGATTTGGGGTCCCACAGACTCCGGGAGCACTCTCGCACCTGCATACAGGCGTTGTGACCTTGGTCCGGTTGCTTAGCCTGTTAGACCAAGTCGGCCTGTCTGTAGGACACGCTGGCATTAGAAAAGTAAAACTCTGATTCACACATACATGTGCTACGGATCCATATATGAGGTAAGTATGTTGAAAGCGACTCCCAGGACCTGGAATGTAGTTTAAACGCCTTCAACCTACCCAGCAACAAGTGCCGTAAGTAAAGTGATATGAAATCCTGTCTTATTTCTAAGGAACACTGGAAAGCAGAAGATAAACTTCGATCATCTCTGCAAAATTGCTTTTGGAAGGAGAAACAAATAAAATCTTTGCCGAAGGGCCCGTGTTGCCTGCGCCAAGTGTCTGCCAGCTGAGTGAACGAGCGTCCCCATGACGGCGGAGACAGCCCTCGCTTCCTAACACATCTGAGAGCATCAGTCTGTCACAGCCCCGCACCTGGCATCGCACCGGTGACTTTTATGGCCTCACACCCGTGGGTCCTTCAAACCGAGGGTCCACATCCCTGCCGCTGGTGGGACATTCCTCCCTGACACATGGCTGCTCTGTGATTTGTTGGCTGAATTTTCCATCAAGCAGGCAGCTGTGGGTCATGGTCAACCAGAAAGAGAGGGGCTAAATTATGCAAGACACGTTTACAATGTAAATGGGGGCAGGGGTGGGGGGAGGGGGCCCCCACCAGTCACACTGGGGGTGGCGAGTGTATATATGGGCTTCCTTGCTTTCTACTAGCAAAACAGGTGTCAGCCCCCCCCACCCCGGCTTCGGAAAGCTGTCCGTTGGCTGGGACTTTGGGGAGCGCTGTTGGAAGGCGACAACACCTGCCTTCGCTGGGGTGAAAGGAATGTGCCCAGCCCCCAGGGCCCCTGCCCCAGCCCCCGTCAGCCACTCGGCCGGCCGGTGACTCAGGAGGCGTGCGCTGTGCCAGCACTCGCTCCAGGCTCTCATCTGCTGTACCGGTTCCCATGCTATTCGCTGTGACAAGACCTTACACTTTGAAGCCTGCAATTCTTTCAAATCTGCCAGCTGGTTTTTAAAAATGTTTTCTTTATTTATATTTTTGAGAGAGACAGAGAGCATGAGTGGGGGAAAGGCAGAGAGAGAAGGAGAGGGAGTCAGACAGACAGAGCACGAACCAGGGGAGGGGCAGAGAGAATCCAGGGAGGGAGACACAGAATCGGAAGCAGGCTCCAGGCTCCCAGCTGTCAGCACGGAGCCAGACACGGGGCTCGAACTCACGAAACTGTGAGATCATGGCCTGAGCTGAAGTCAGATGCTTAACGGACTGAGCCAGCCAGGTGCCCCCTTTGTTGATTTTCTTAACAACTTCCCACAGTGTTGGTGTTTGGTGTTCTGAACCTTAGGCATTCCTCAACGTCCACGGTGGCATCAGAGTTTCCTCTTTTGCTCTACTCCTTCCCAATGAACTGACTGAGCATTTCTCGCACTTCCTCTCTCGTGAGTCACCCACATATGGACCCTTCAGGCCCCGGCCATTTCCCAGGTCCCCGCTCTGCGCTGTTGATCGCTGAGCGTGGAGGAGTGAGGGTGGGCACGAGATTGAACAAGTCCTAGCATGACAGACAAGCAGACTGCCGTTACCCCGCGTGGCCCTCGGCTCCTTGCAGTTCGTGCTCCCAGGATGTGGACCTCAGAGTAGCCTCCTGCATCTCAGACACTGATCTGTGACTGGGGGGGACCTGGGGGGCAGAGGGGGTGACATGAGGTTCTACTCCACACCAGGGAAGAGGCCTGTGTGGTCTCAGAGCCCTCCCTCACCCGGGCAGGTGGGGCTTGGTGAGAACTTCTCCTGTGAGGATTTCAGGCAGACTCGAATGAAGAGCTCTACAAGTTAGGCAAGAAAGACCTCAGAGATCCGCTACCTCGGTGCCTCCTTTGCCTGATCCAAAACATCCAGGCTCGGCGAGGAGCCAGGGGCTGGACCACAGCAAACAGCGAGTTCCAGAGAGAGAACACCCAGATCCCTGACTTTTTCCCCAGGTCTCCTGTCCCCACCACCACTGGGGCCCTGGCTTTGTGTACTGCGTGTCAATTGTATTTCCTGGGAAGGAAAGGAATTAACCCAGTGAGAAAAGAAATAAAAGTCAATGCCTTTAGTTTCCAGAGTGCCATTTCCAAATGGGAAAGATGAGTTACTACAAAATATTTCTATTGTACAGACAGGAAATGAGAACATGGTACGTGCCTGATACTGTTGGGGGGAAATGGCATGCTGGGAGCAAAGACAGGAGACGGAGACAAGCAGGGACCGGGGCACACGGAAGGGGCACCTGCAGCAGTGTGGGTGCTTAGGCAGAGTTGGCACATGGCCAGTATCATGGATCTTCGGATCTGAGACACCTACTCATTGTAAGACAAAAGAAAACACTCTGGAGGTGCTGGGTGGCTCAGTGGGTTAAGCATCTGACTCATGATTTTGGCTCCAGTCACGATCCTCAGATTGAGCCCACATCAGTCTCCGAGAAGGGTGTGGAGCCTGCTTGGGATTCTCTCTCTGCCTCTCCCCTGCTGATTCTCTCTCTCTTGCTCTCTCTCAAAATAAATAAATAAACTTTAAAAAAATAAAGAAAGAGCGGTACCTGGGTGTCTCAGTCTGTTGAGTGACTTTGGCTCAGGTCATGATCTCATAGTTCATGGGTTCAAGCCCCACGTCAGGCTCCGTGCTGACAGCTCAGAGCCTGGAGCCTGCTTCAGATTCTGTGTCTCCCTCTCTCTCTGCTCCTCCCTGGCTTGCACTCTGTCTCTCTCTCAAAAATCAATAAAGATAAAAATTTTTTAAAAAAAGAAAGAAAACATTCCAATTAAACTCTGATACACCATTGATGGTCTGTGGTCAAATTCCTGGCATGTAGACACATCTCCCCAAGGAAGACAGGGCCAAGCATGGATTGAGGAGGCTGCATGGTTAAGGGCAGGTAGGCCAAGGGCTGAAATAGGCGAAACCGCACAGGTTACACAAGTTTGAATGCTGAGCATCACAGGAGAAGCTTGAGACATCAACAACAAATGTATGGTCTTCTAGGAGCCTGGGTCCTTCTTGCCTTGTTCTCTTTAAACAGATCCTCTTTCTTAACCTGTCCATGAATGTCTCAGATACAGAATTAGAAGGATGATGCCTTCAGGCCAATGAGCAGCACAAAAACATGTAGAGGAAAATAAAAAGAACATCCTATAGGACAGTGTCACAGTTTTGTAAAGCAGAGCAAAAGATGTAAACGAACTGATTTGTAATTTCCAGAAGTTCTAGTGTTGGAAACATCTTGCTCTACAAAGAAACAAAAAGGTAACAAGGAGGATGACAAAACTAGTCTAAACCGGGTTTGAATCTTGACTGCCATCTTAAAGCCAGACTCTGAGCAGAGTTAATGTCCCGAGAACAAATACGCATGGAAAACAGGTGGAGGCTTCCTACACTTGGCTCTGCCATATGGGAGGTGTCGTGTTACCTCCAATGAGGGGACTGCTTTAGCCTGATTGGACTCTTCCTTCATTATTTGTTTAATTCCAAATATAAAAACTTGCATAAACTAAAAGGTTATTTATAGAATCTCAGGACTAGAAATTAGCTTAGAAGTCCTTTAGCAAGGTCACTGGCATGGTGCTAAAGCCAATGGTCCACCCTGGGCTTCATCTCACTTGAGCTGTCCAGCAGAAGGGGACCCAGAGGATCACCCTCTCTCCCTGATAACACTCCTTTCTGTTGACACCAGGGACCCCTTCTTCACTCTGGTTTCCTTCTACCTCTATTTCTCCTTCTGCTGGCTCCTGCCTGCTGCCCAGAGCTAGTGCTCTGGAATGTTCCATGGCACTTGCTCCTGTGAAAGCACATTAGTCTCAGGGCTGTTGCCTGCATTTCCGTCTCCAGCTAGAACTTTTCCTCTGCACTTCAGACTTGGATCTCCACCTGGCCATCCGCTAGGGACCTCCATCTTATCATGGCCCAAATGTAACTCCTGAGCTCCACCTTCTTTGTTTCTGTTAATGCCTCTCTGTTCTAGGTGCTTCAATCAAAATCCCCGGTGCCAAAGCTGACTGCTGTCCATTTCTCTTACACCCTATCAAAATCATCAGCAGATCCTGGTGGACACCTTCAGAACATACTTCTAGGGGAGTGCTTCTTGCCTCCGTTGAGCAGCTCCCACCCTGGTCCGACCCCCAAGGATGCCCACAGGGTTACTGCGATAGCATCTGCTTCCTCCTATGTGTCTTCAGCCCCGTTTCAGTACAGTGGCCCAGGTGATCCTTTAAAAAATTTTTTTTAACATTTTAAAATTTATTTTTGAGAGATGGAGAAAGACAGAGCGTGAGCAGAGGAGGGGCAGAGAGAAAGGGAGACACAGTATCTGAAGCAGGCTCCAGACTCTGAGCTGACAGCACAGAGCCCGATGTGGGGCTTGAACCATGAACTGTGAGCTCATGACCTGAGCTGAAGTCGGACGCCCAGCCGACCAGTGGCAGCTATGCAGGCAAGGATAGAGACTGCCTCTCCACCCTGTTGTTGGGGTCTTTTGAGTCTTTGTATCTTTTTAGATATTACTTCTTCAGGTAATCAATTAAATTGAAAAACTAAAAGGAAAAGGTCTCCAGAAGATCATCAATAATGAGCCGCCGAGCAATCAGTGCCCCCCCTCCCCCCCACGGCTGCTTAGTTAACACCGAATCAGGTAACTGGCTAAGGACGTATTTGCAAAGTCAGAAACGGATCCACAATTTGCACTTACTAAACTACTTGTTTGCCTTTTTTATTAGAACAGACATGTATTGGCAGTGATATATTTCTTTAAAAAGCTAGTTAGAAAACACCACCACAATATTTATCATCGAGCTAAGTGTCAATGCATAAATAGAAGAAACTGACACATTCCTTCAGAAGAAAAAAAAATTGCCAGGGATTGTCCTGACCTCTGCCGAAAAAGCATCGGAATGGTTTCTGTTTTAGAAGGACAATTAGGGGGATTCCTTAGTTCTTCTTGCAAAGGCCCTGCTTCCCCAAAGCCCGACATCACCAGCATTTCCCTCTGGATCACTCTGGTCACAGCGGGACCTGCGATGAGCCGTGCCGCCAGCATTACTCACGGCACATTTGCTGCGGAAACTATGTTTGGCAAGTATCAAATGTCTGGATTTCTTTTCCTGGGCATCCTAGAGCTGACGGGATTTATTTATAACAGGGGAGATTCTAAAATTGGCCACTTATCAACACAGGAAAGTAACTTCCATAAAACGGCTGCAAATTCATTTCCTTCTTTCTGTTAACACAAACAGCAGCAGAGCAGGCCACCAAGGTTCTGGGAAAGCAATTTAATTACGAAGCAGACCAGTTCCTGGACCAGGAGGAACTGGTAGATAAGTATGTGAAATTGGATCCAGTTGACTCAATGGAATTGATTCCTGACCCACCCGAGGCCCTGACTTCCTAAACAGTTTTGGATTTTTGTTTTTGTTTGTAAAAAAGAGGAAAAGGGCCAGAAATAGATGACTTAGGTATACTTTGAAAAAAATAATCCTAAATGCTGGAATTTACTAATTGAAATAGAACAATGCCCCACATTCTAAGTCCAGTGTTTACTTCATGCTTATCATTCAGGCCTCATGAACAAAAAATAAAGCTTAAATGAGCACAGAAAGTAGAAAATAAGAAATACCCTGAACGCCATGGGGTAGATTGTGTCTGGAGTGATTACGGGAGTGAAGCAAAGTTCTCTTGCATTAAATTTCCTTTATAAACAGACCCATCAATTTCCCCTATATGCTGTGGAACACCAATTTATAAAACTATTTGCAGGGCACTTGGGTGTCTCAGTCGGTTGAGCCTCTGACTTTAAATTTTGGCTCAAGTCATGGCCCTGCATCAGGCTCCGTGATGAGTGTGGAGACTGCCTGAAATTCTCTCCCTTTCCCTCTGCCCTTCTCCCTTCCTCGTGCTCCCTCTCTCCAAAATCAGAAGTATGAGGGGTGCTTGGGTGGCTCAGTCAGTTAAGCCTCCGACTCTTGATTTAGGCTCAGGTCATGATCAAGTGGTTTGTGAGTTCAAGCCCCACCTCGGGCTCTGTACTGACAGCATAGAGCCTGCTTGGGGTTCTGTCTCCCTCTCTCTCTCAAAAATAAACAAACATTAAAAATATATAAATGAAAAAAATTATGCATGTAAACTATTTGTCCACAATTACCCTAAGTTATACATATTCATAACTGCACGCACTTTCATGCAATAACCAATTATCCAAAGGACGTAACACCCAGTTGCTTAAAAGTCATTTCATAGTGGCAGTTTGTCTTCCCGTTGTCTAGAAATCGGTGGTGGTGGTGGTGGTGGACATGTGTGTGTAATGGATCTTCTCAGGGAGGTCTTAAAAAAAAATGCCAACATTTCTGTCGGTCATTCTAAGTGAAAGGAGTGGGTTGTAGATGTAAAGTGCCTGGGATCTCCCGCCACCTAGTGTTGCGTTGCTTTCAGTTTAAAGCTGGGCACGTCAGAGTGGAGCCTGGTGTGCCTCCTCCTGCGTTGGCCCCGGTGCCTCATTTTTGCCTCCATTTCAGAAAGCCAGAGGTCCTTGTTGGTGCAAGACTTTCGCACCTTTCCTTTTCCACAGCCACTAACAATCCAGCATCCACACTCACCCTGTGGGAGGGGACCCGGATCGGCTTGAGCCAGCAGCATTAATTCACTCGCCATATGCAATCTTTGGACAAGTTATGTAACCTCTTTGGGCTTCCTCTTTAGATCAAAAAGAACTATCCAGGGTTGTCTGGGTGGTGCAGTCCGTTAAGCATCCGACTCTTGACCTCAGCTCAGGTCATGATCTCGGAGCCTGTGAGTTCGAGCCTAGCACTGGGCTCTCCTCTGAGGGCGCGGAGCAGGGCTGGGATCCTGTCTCTTGTCTGCCTTTCCCCTGCTTGTGTCCATCTTCTTTCTCTCTCAAAATAAACACTTAAAAAAAAGTATGTGGTGTGTTCCAAGTTACCTTTACTTAGGAATACTGAGCTTTGCATTTCATGTACTTATTTGCTGTAACTTTGCTTTTTCAAACATTTGAAAATTTAAAACCACGACAGGCAGCACCAGACATGGCCCACAGGATAGTCAGCCCCCACACAGGGCACCCCACGGCATGGTTCACTTTGGGCCATGGGACTCTCTGTGCCTAAAGTGTGAAAAAATTTTATGTGCAGACAGGCACACGCACACTTCTGGGTTAAAGCATGGCAGCCACCAGTCACCGCATGGGAAGATGGGTGCCCTGGGTCCCCTAACCTGGGTCAGTCTTTGACCAAGATACAGCCTTTGCAGCAGACAGCAGGACCTTGGAGTTCTTATAAGCACAGCCTATTGAATTTCCATCTCCAGCCATGATCAGCTAGAGCTCCAGGTCTGGAACCTAATGATCAGTTACCTTGGGCGTGGCCACACTATCCTGCAGATTCCACTGGTATAAACACAAAACCTCACTGCACACTGTTTTGTGCACTTGCTACCCCATTTTATGGCAAATATGCAGTCTGTATGTCTGACCCTCAATGAAACTAGTACGTGCAGTTTTTCCTTTAGCGTTTTGCTGACTATATATAACACATACTTTTGCTTCCACATTAAATGTTTATCTTCTCACCTCAAAAACCTGCTTGTTTACAGCCACGATCATACTCATGGTAGTTCTGAATTGTACCCTCTATGCTCTGTATCACTGCAAAATTTTGTATTTTACTGCCCGAGAATTTCCATTCTAGTCTTTTTTTCACTACAAAATTTGAAAATCAAAACCATACCAGTTTGATGAATTTTCTTGAAGTCCCTAATCTAGTCCACAGGAAAATATTCTTTATAAGCACAGAATTTCTAGTTCTTATAAAAAATACCTATGGCCATGATAAGAGATGGAATTGCCCCCTCCCAGCTCGAGGGCATATTTAGAAAATAATTTACACATTAAGTGATGATGAAGGGTCCCAGGCCTAAATGGAGAGGATGGGCGGCAGGCTGGGAAGAGGGAAGTACTCAACTCCTCCTGCTTTATATGCATGGGAGTTTGAGTGCATGCGCCCTTCGGGGAGACCTGCGGGGCTGCAGGGAAGGCTCCCTGGAGCCTTCCAGAAGGGGACACCAAACAAACATCCAGATCCATGAAGTTGAGAAATGGTTCAACAAATACATCATAAACATATTCTGGGTCAGGGACCATTCTAGAGGAAACAGTCTGCTCTTTGTATACACTTGAAACAAATTCTCATTTCCATTTTATATCAGAACACCTAGCCCAGTATCTCAGTATTAACGATTTAACGAAATACTGGATGAAAAAAGATTTGGTGGCAATGGGCATTTTTAATAAATCTGGATTAGCTCAACAAAAGCAAGTTTCAAGAGTATTAGAAACTTTAAAATAGCTGAGAATGTGAAAACCTACTGGTTTACTTCAAGACACGCAAGTCTTTAAGATAGAATAGTACTCAGCCATAAAAAAATAAACGCTGCCATTTCTAACAATGGTAGAATGAGGAGGGTATTATGCTAAGCAATGTGGACGAAGCAAACAAGCAAAGAGGAAAAAAATGAAAAAAAGGCAAACAAAGAAAGAGACTGTTTTAAAATGTTTATTTATATTTGAGAGATAGAGAACGCAAGCAGGAAAAGGACAGAGACGGAGGCAGATTCTGAAAACAGGCTCCAGGCTGTCAGCACAGAGCCCGACATGGGGCTCAAACTCACAAGCCATGAAATCATGACCTGAGCGGAAGTTGGGACGCTTAACCAACAGAGCCACCCAGGTGCCCCGAAACAGACACTTAACTATAGAGAACTGATGGTCACCAGACGGGAGGTGAGTGGAGGACGGGTGAAATGGGTGGCAGGGATTGAATGGGGCACCTGTGACAGGCACCAGGTGAGGTCTGAAGTGGTGAGTCACTGTATTGTACGTGAACCACATTGGGATTCAAATAAACACTTGGGGGGGGGTGGTGGGAGGGAACACCCAAATCCCACTTGCAGACAGATGAACCGTAGAAAAAGTTTATTCCCGAAATACAATTCCACACCAACGACATTAACACAAATGACAGTCACTAAACCTTGCTCGCCCACCAAGAACGTAACTTAGTAAAAGTGATCACGTCCAAGTACCATGTGCCCCTAGGGGTTGGCCGCGCACAGCCTGACGGAGAACACTGTAGGTGGTCAAGCAAGAGTTTATTTTCTTTATCTGTCGGTAACAACCACAGCTGCAGTAAATGGTGACGTTTCTATCAGGAAGAGTGACTAGAGACAGCTACGAGATGTGCGAGGAAAACCAGAGACAGGACAGAGGCCGCGGGAGCCCCGCCACCGAGGACGTGAGCCGGCAGCTGTCCTCCAAGAGCCCAGTCCGTGATGGCCCCCAGTGCACGGAGTTAAAACAAGCAGCCCTCACAGTAAAATCACATTTTTCAGAAGAAAAAGAATACATTTAGAATCACTGATTGTCTTTTCTTCGTCTTTTTTTCCTTGAGCGTGTAGGTGTTTGAGTCTCTTGTGTTTCTTCTTTTATGCCAGGTACAGGCTGTTTGAAAACTACTTCGTCATCTTTTTCATCAACATTCATCTTAGCCACTTCAGATTTTCGTTTCTCCAAAAATGTTGGTGTACAAACCGGTGTGGGGCCCTGGAGTCAACGTGTGCAAGGTTGTAACACAGAAATAAAGATATTAGGAATGACTTTACCCCCCGGCCCCCATACCACTGGCCCTGTATTTTTACAAGCTCCCCGGTGTCGCTTTAGGCCTGTTACCCCTTCTCATGACACAAGTGCATGTGCCACAGCCCAGGCGCTCACCACACGTAGCAGGACGCTCACAACGAAGCGGAACAGCATCCGCTCCCTCACAGGGGATCAGGGAGAAAACGGTCTCACACGTGTGACGACCGGGGCCTCGCTCCTCCCTGCTGACTCGGTCACTCTGCTGAAAGGGTGAACACTGCAGTGAAGTTGCAGTAACTTTTGCTCAGCTCACTGTATCTGCTAAATGTCCAGGAAGGATTTACTAAAACAATCCCGAGGTTAAATCTGAAATGTTTTAAAGTGACAGCAGCATGGGCCGCTTTTCCTCTCTTATTTTTTTAAAGTAATTTTTACACCCAACATGGTGCTAGAACTCACGACCCTGAGATGAAGAGTCACACGCCCCACCACCTGAGCCAGCCAGGTGCCCCTACTTTCCCTCTTTCAAGTCATTTCCAGAATTCCCCATTCCCAGAAGAGTGAGGACAATCTTACCTGGCTATCCACAGTCTGCTCAGGAGTGCTAGGAGTGCATGAAGCCTTCTTCTTCTTTTTCTTCGATAAGACCTTCAATAAATTTAAGAGATGCCATCAGCCTGCATAATTATCAGCAACAGTAGTCCAGAATATACTTCCTCATCTATCTTTCCCTTCTAGATGGCATATAATACAATAAAATTTTACCTGGCTACTTATAGATTTCTGAAGACCAGGAGCTGAAGCATTTCTTTTTTTCTTTTTCTGTAAAACCTTAAATAAACATAAAGAAATGAACTTGCAATCTCACATATTTACATTTACATGCTAAACTTACCATTAGATCCTTACACACATAATCAGTAAATCCTTTCCAAATGTCAAGACATTTCAATTTAAAAAGGAAAACCCACGACCTTAAGGCAAAACTGGAAGAGGGACCCTCACTAGGGAATGGACACAGCTGTAGAGGTTGATGTGGGGCCAAAGCCTGAGGCTGGCCAGAGACCTGGAGGTCTCACCCCCAGGAGGGGTGCCTCGGTGGCTCAGTTGGTCAAAGGTCTGACTCCTGATATTGGCTTAGGTTGTGACCCCATATTGGGCTCTGCGTTGACAGTGTGGAGCCGGAGCCTGCCTGGGATTCTCTCTCTCTCAAAATAGTTTAAAAAAATATACATATACACACACACGCATATATATAAAAGAAATGTGAACTGGAAGAATGCAAAAACGCAGGTCCCGTCTTAGCCAAGTTCAGGATTAGGCACAGAAGTAGCAAACAGGCTGCGGGAGAGGTGTTTCCTGAGTGCCTGTTTCCCAGCTTCACGGTCCCAGCTCCCACACGGGTCCCACGAGTGCCAGGTGTGTTTAGGATTTGAGCCAGAAGTGAACAACCGGGAAATGGGCTCAGGGGGGTTACTAGGCCTTCTATTGCTGGACGAGGTTAAAACACCCAATAAACTTGGGAATGGATACCATCTCCTATCAACTATGTAGCTTTTTGGAAGGAAGCTGAGAGAGTCTATGGAGGACTCCAAATAACCTCCAGACTTAGTCAAGAAAGAAGAGATCTTCCCCTATATTGGCCACACCTTAATGACCTGCATTTTTGCTTTGTAGTAAAAGATACACAGCTCTCCTTCCAGTGAAAAGGAGGCGGAAAGATTCCACCAGGTCTCGTCATTCAACAAGCAAGGAACCAATAAGAACTGGAGGAAAATCCGTGCTAACCCACTTTCATGTAAGGAGTCTTGTATATTTCACCCCCAGCTCACGGATTTCACAGAACTGACGCTTACTGGTTGATTCAGATTTACACGTTAAGAAGAGCATTTCCAATTCCAAATTTAGAATGGCAATAAAAAAGATGGTTGATTCACAGCCTCGATATTTACGGGTAACGTACAATAAACCAAACCTTTCATTTTGAACATCTTCAGTAGTCTTCTATAAGCATTATAGTTTTTGGTTAAACAGTGGCTTAACTTCAGTAACTTAAAGACAGATTATAAAAACTTTGCAAATGAGCTAATCCCTTTCAAGAGTTTCCTCTTCTGTATAATGGAGGTAACAGGATCTGCCCTAACAAACTTCTAGAAAGAATCTACAATGCAATGTTTCAGACACTTAGGTAAAGCCTAAACCCTGGGCTAGACACTTGACGTGTAAAACCATAAACATGCTGCGACTAATGAGGAACCAAGCCCACTCCAAGGGAAAAATACAAACACGTTTTGTGGCAGAATATTTACCAGTGAAGGGAAATCATAATCAATTCCTTTTTTAGCCAATTTCTTCCTGAGTAATTTTTCCTTCTTTTTAAATCGCTCCTCCATCTGGAGCTTCTGAAGAAGTGTCCGATTCTGGTTATACCGTTTCACTGCTGGAAAGGATGGCTTTTTAAATGGAATATACCACTCTCTAAAGAGCTCTTCGTGGACTTTTTCAGGCGGTATAAAATGACCTAGATTTAATAAAGAAAGGGAGGTGTTTCCAACCAAGTGGAAGGGAGAGGACTCCGTGTTTTCGCCAGTGTCATTCCCAACACCATCATCAGGGTGGGTGTCCCACTTCCGTGAACAAGAGGGAAGGAACACAGCCGCAATTATTATACACGCCAACAACTGTTCCCGGAGCCAGGGACACGGAAGTGACCCGGAGCAGTCGTGTAAGGGCAGGTCTTGGTGGCGGCAAGTCTCTGGGGCTCCTGAAGCTCACAGGGCCAGGGACTGTGTGACCTGTTGCAGCAGAGGGGGTCCCGTTCAGCTCCCCTCCTCTGCGCGCCCTGCCAGGACTTGGCCCGCTCACTGCTTATCTCCAGCTTTCTGCTTAAGGGTCCTTGCAGGCTATGGAAGCCACTGTATGCCAAGGACAGCCCAAACCCTTGGCATCAACTCTGAGCCAGTGACACATGGGAGTTGGTAGCTATGTACCCCAGTTCCCTTGCCGCGAGCTGGAGTAATTCCACCTGCCGTGCGACCCAGCAGGACGGAGGCCAGCTGCCTAAGCGCCGCTGTGCTTGCTAGCACCCCCCAACGACCTCCTTCTCCTCTGACTTCTCCGCTCCCTCGAGCGTTTTCCTCGGCTCACCTCAAAACAAGAGACATGCGGCTAACCTTCCATCTGAACTCCTGTCAGAGCGCAGAACCCTTCGTGTATCTTTCAGAGTCCAACACGGCACAGCACTGGCCCCACACATGTTCCCTGACATGTTCTCAGTCACCTCTTTTGGCCCATTTCCTCCCAGCAAGAGCCATGCTTTTTACGTGGGACTGAATCCAGAACCTGGATGAGGTTACTGGGATTCTCTCTCACAGCAACACAAGCCGAGAGACAGCGTGCCCCTGGGACGGTCACGCAATCCGTCAGCGGGAGGAGCCGAAGCTCCCTCCACCTCTAGAGGCCCCAGGCTCACATCGGGGTGCCCTGGGAGCGCAGAGACGGCAGCCCTACTTTCTGCGGGCCGCCCTGGCCTCGTCTCCCCTCTGCCCCTTCTCTTGTGGAATAGCTGCTCTCCCGTCTGACTTCTTGCTTTGAATGTTATCCCACCTAGGACTCATTACTGGCTTCCCGCTGCCCGGAGGATATATTCCAACCCCAGATTTAGAGCCTGACCGCCTCTCACCTCCGGTTCTCCTCACAGGCGAGCACTTCTAGTCGCCTCCCGCTTTGCAGCGGCGTTCCCTTCCCCCGGCTCACTCCGATTTAACCTTCAGGTTTCCACCTAAATGACACCTCCTCAGGGAAGCCTTCCACATCCCATGAGTGATGGGGGTGGCTGCTCTCCCAACGCTCCTGAAGTAGCCTGTCCCAGGTCCATCTCAGCACAAACAGTGCTCAATGCAGCAGGTTTTAAATTTCCAACTGGGAATCTGTTTAGAAAACGCACATTTTCCCTGCACTGGAACCCTTCCGACGCCCTCCGACAGAACGCAAGGGAAGAGCACTTACACTTTAAGAGTCTTTCACCAAAGAGGTAGTTGTTCATGGTTTCACCAACAATCTTGGCAACATCTTCAGATGCAAACTCCACAAACGCATAGCCTTTACTGTTTCCTGTCTGAAAGGGAACAGCCGCCGCCAAGTAGAGCAATCAAACACTCACAAGTCATGAAACTCTTAAAATGCCATTAATTTAAATAACATACATAAGCCCCGTTACTGAATAACGTGACGACACCTTTGATTCTAACTTCGATGCGTGGTGTGGGAACTGTTACAGGAAAAGAAAAGATGCAAAATAGTCTGAACTATTTTGAGGTGTTCCTGGGATTTTTTTATACTTTTTAAAAGCTTATTTATTTTGAAAGTGAGTGAGCAAACGGGACGGGCAGAGAGAAGAGAAAGAGAATCCCAAGCAGGCTCCACACTGTCAGCGCCAAGCCCAACTCAGGGCTTGAATCCATGAAATATGGGATCGTGACCTGAGTTGAAACCACGAGTCAAACGCTTTACTGACTGAGCTACCCGCGCACCCCTGAGGTACACCTGGGATTTGCCATCTAAAGGAAACCTGGTAGGGCCCACGGTCCTTTCCTCACTACCAGTTTCACGGGTAGTCACTTTATGCCTGTATTAACAATGCCCAGTGGAGGGGTGCCTGGCTGGCTCTGTCTGTAGGCGATGGAACTCTTGGCCTCAAGGTCGTGAGGTCAGCCCCATGTTGGGAGTGGAGCCCATTTAACACAAAACAAAACAAACAAAACAAAAAACAGGGGCACCTGGGTGGCTCAGTTAGTTAAGCATCTGACTCTTGATTTCTGCTAAGAGCATGATCTCATGGTTTGTGGGTTCACACTCTGTGTTGGTCTCTGCACTGACAACACAGAGCCTGCTGGGGATTCTCTCTTGCTCTCTCAAAATAAATAAATATTTAGGTTTTTTTTTAAAAAAAGTTTATTTATTTATTTAGAAGGTGGGGGGAGGGGACAGAGAGAGAATCCCAAGCAGGCTCCTCGTTGTCAGTGTGTGGAACCTGAAGTGGGGCTCAAACTCAAAGAACTGCGAGATTGTGACCTGAGCCGAGATCAAGAGTCTTAACTGACTGAGCCACCCAGGCACCCCAAACAAATAAACTTAAAAACAAAACAAAACCCAAAACAAATCTCAGCAGATAGTGTGGTGGTTCACAAAGAAAGCAGGTATTGTGTCACCAAGCTGACCAATAAAATCCTGTGTTCATTTTCAGGGCACGTAGGTGGCTCCGCTGGCAGCCGACTCGATCTGAGTTTAGGTCTTGATCTTAAGGTTGTGAGTTCAAGCCCTGTGTTGGGCTCCATGCCCAATGTGGAGCCAAATAAATAGATAAATAAATACTGTGCTCTGTTTCACATTTTCTAGCGACTGAGCATCTTCGTAACAGATGGTAAAGGGATGCCGCCAACATCTGAAATGCACATTGTGGGTTCCTGCCCTCCAAACAACATAAAGTGGATTTTCTCACTTGTCTTACTAACAAGAGTGTGGGTTCTAGAGTCCAAACGCCCAAGTTTACATCCTAGCTGTGACGGTTAGGCAAGTAATGTTAAGCCTCAGTGTTTCATTCTGATAAATGGGGACAGAATAACCACTCTCACAGGGTTGCTATGAAGAAACAATCCAAAAGCACTCCACAGGATGTCTGTCGGGTACTTGAATGTTCTTTAGAGTGGTAGAGGATGCCAACCACAATTGTGCTACTCAGCATAAGGATTATGTTGAGCTGAAGGCAACTGGGAAGCAGTGAGTAAACAAAAAAGCCCTTTGCTGTCCTCTATCTGCCTAAAGTACAGGGTCCCAGCCTGAGAACCTAGGAGTATAGGAGAAAGGAAATCTTTCTCCCCTTACAGTTCCAATTAGTAACGATACCTATGACTATTTCACAAGTTTGCATGACACATATCGTTGGATATGGATCAAAACTGGTGATGCAATTAAGGACACAGGAAACCACCTGATGAGCAAGAGTTCCATGTGTAGCACCAGCGGTGCCCCTAACTACAACTGTGGGGGCAGCCCTGCTGGTTACCTGCCACAGGATCTTGGCAGAGCCTTGTATGTCTGAAAATCCTTTATGATCCCACCTCCTTTTTTTCAAGTTTGTTTGTTTATTTATTTATTTGCGGGGGAGGGAGGGCAGGTGAATGGGTAGATGCAAGGAAGGGGCAGAAAGAGAATCCCAAGCAACTCCGCACCATCAGGCCAGTGCCCTATGTGGGGCTCAATCCCACAAACAGAGAGTATGACATGAGCCAAGATGAAGAACTGGACGCTTAACTGACTTGAGCCACCCAGGCGCCCCTATGATCCGAACAAAACCTTCTGAAAGGTGATTCAAAATTACACATCAAGTGTCTAAAACAAACAAATAAAGAAACAATAAAAGCCAGGGATACCTGGCTGGCTCAGTTGGTAGAGCAGGTGAGTCTTGATCTTAGGGTTATAAGTGTGAGCCCCACATTGGGTGCAGAAATTATTTACAAATAAAATCTTTATGGGTGCCTGGGTGGTTCAGTCATAAAGTGTTTTGGCTCAAGTCACGATCTTATGATTTTAGGACTGAGCCCTGTGTCAGGCTCTGTTCTGACAGCATGGAGCCTGCTTGGGATTCGTTCTTTTCTTTTCTTCTTTCTTTCTTTCTTTTTTTTTTTAATGTTTTTTATTTATTTTTGAGACACAGAGAGAGACAGCGCGAGCAGGGGAGGGTCAGAGAGAGAGGGAGATACAGAATCCGAAAACAGGTTCCAGGCTCTGAGATAGCTGTCAGCACAGAGCCTGACGCGGGGCTCGAACCTATGAACCATGAGATCATGACCTGAGCCGAAGCCAGACACTTAACTGACTAAGCCACCCAGGCGCCCCTTCTTTTCTTCTTTCTTTCTCCCTCTGCCCCTCATCCACTAGGATGTGAACACTCTCTCTCATGATAAGTCAACTTAAAAAAAAAAAAAAAAAGGGTGCCTGGGTGGCCCAGTCAGTTAAGTGTCCGGCTTCTGGCTTTGGCTCAGGTCATGATCTCACGGTTTGTGGGTTTGAGTCCTGCATCGGGCTCTGTGCTGACAGCTAGCTCAGAGCCTGTAGCCTCCTTTGGATTCTGTGTCTCCCTCTCTCTCTGACCCTCCCTTGCT
>NC_043702.1:100290030-100295791 GCF_006229205.1 Suricata suricatta
CTCAGGTCATGATCTCACGGTTTGTGGGTTTGAGTCCTGCATCGGGCTCTGTGCTGACAGCTAGCTCAGAGCCTGTAGCCTCCTTTGGATTCTGTGTCTCCCTCTCTCTCTGACCCTCCCTTGCTCGCGCTGTCTCTCTGTCGCTCAAAAATTAAAAAAAAGAAATAAAATAAAAAGACACCAAGCTTTTACCTAGTAATCCCAGAATGCTGGAAGTACTGAGAAAAAAGTCAAAATTGGGGTGAGTGGGGAACATGGCAGGTTTATTATGCAACAATGCTGGAAATAGTAGATTTTAGTGCATCTCCTTAAGGAGCAGGCTTTTTTTTTTTTTTAATTTATTTTTGAGAGACAGAGAGACGCAGTGAGACCAGGGGAGGATCAGAGAGAGAGGGAGATACAGAATCCGAAGCAGGCTCCAGGCTCTGAGCTAGCTGTCAGCACAGAGCCTGATGCGAGGCTTAAACCCACAAACTGTGAGATCATGACCTGAGCTGAAGCCAGACACCTAACCAACTGAGCCACCCAGGTGCCCCATGAGCAGGCTTTCTATAAGATAACTGACCCGAACTCTTCAAAAAAGCCAATGTCAAAAAAAAAACCCAAACAATTAAGCAAAAAAGGGCAAGATTGCTCCAGATATGCTAAAGCGCCAGAACCAAATACAATGCATGAAGCTTGAGTGGATTTCAGAATGAGTAGGGGGGAGAAAACAGCTAAAGACATTTGGGACTACTGGGGATGCATGAAGATGGGCAGGATATGGTACACTATCATACCGTGGCTGTGTAGAAAAATATCCTGCTCTCACAGTTACAACAAAGTATTTAATGTCAGAGCATTACGACTGTCTCTTTCTTCAGCAAAACAAACAGCGTTATGTGTCTAGCAGCAAGTAGAGTGATGAAGCCAGCGTGTGAGGCCGTTAGGAAGGGGTGAGTCCAGGTGAGGGGCAGAGTTCACCACATCACTTCTCTCTACCTTGAAGACCTTCAAAATGTAAAACTGGGGAAAACAAGGCCTGTATTGCAATCAGGAAAAAAATTTACAAAATGATGTCCCACAAAAGGCAGGAAAAAAGTTTTCAGAAAAGACAAAAATAAGAAAGGGCAAAACATATAAACAGTCAATTCACAGAAGGTGGAGTTCTAATGGCCAACACACATGACGATGGTACAGGTCACAGCACAACAGACACAAGACCATGCGCCTTCTATACTCAGTGACTTTGGGAATGTTTGGTAAAGCACGGCTTTTCAAACTCAGAATGTGACCTTTTAGAAGGCAACAGATCAATTTAGAAGGTCAGAAAAACTGAATGGAACATAAGGGAAGGGAAACAAAAATAATATAAAAACAGGGAGGAGGAGAAAACATAAAAGAGTCTTAAGTACAGAGAACAAACAGAGGGTTCCTGGAGGGGAGAGGGGCTAAGTGGGTAAGGGGCATTAAGGAATCTACTCCTAAAATCACTGCCGTACTACATGCTAGCTTAGATGTAAATTTAAAAAAATAAATCAAAAAGTTAGAGGAAAAAAAAACTGAATACAAAGGTTAAGTACTGTCTCATATGACTTAGTTCACACACATGTATAGATATGCTAGCATATGCTGTAAAACTTATTTCTTACACTGGGTCCAAAGTCTGAGAGGGAAAAATTGTAAAACAAACGAACAAAACCCAAAACCCTAACATTCAGCAGGATGGTGGATAGTATACACTAATATATTCAAGCAAAGGAACCCAGCAATGACACTGAATGTACCAGAATTACAGAGATAAAGTTCAAAACAGATTATTAAGTGACAAAATGGAGTTAAAGAATGATAAAATATAAACTTGAAACAAATACAACATGCACATTCATTCATACAGGAACATGTAGTAAAAACAAAAACATAAAGGGGTGCCTGGCAGTAAGTTAGTAGGAAAGTGTCCTACTCTTAGTTTCAGCTCACGTCATGATCTCACGGTGGTGGGACTGAGCCCCATGGAGGGCTCCGGGCTGAGGGTAGAGCCTGATTGGGTCTCTCGGTTGGTCAGTCTCTCTCTCCCCGCGCCCCCCCAAAAAAGCTTAATGAAATAGTAATTCCCTGGACATGGGGTGAAAATGAAAACAGCTGGGAAAGGGCACAAAAAGGAACTCGAGTCTACCTATAATTTATTTCTTGAAGAACAAAGATCTGAAACAAGTATGAGATCACGTTGACATCTGATAAAAACGGATTCCCACAGTGAGAGGTCTATGGTTACAACCCAAAGCTGATGTGTGCAGGGAAGGAAATACAGTGGCCACTCCTCTATTAGGAAAACAAAGCACATCAACTTTTTCTTTACTAGAACGTAGGTACAGTAGAGCAGTTAACACAAAGGATTTACTGTGGGTTATCAGTCATTGTTCTGAAACTTTATACTTTCATTACCTTGTTTAATTTTTGCTTCTATTCTCTTAGGAGGTGGATGCTATTTTATTCACATTTTACAGACAAGAAAATTGAAGCATGGAGAAATTACCTAATTGGTCCAAGATCATACAGTTAGTGACCTGTCCTGCCAGGGCTCAAACCTAGGAGGTCTGGCTTCCGTGTCCTTATACTTAACCACTCAGTATACAGACCTATGCTATCACAGGGCTGCCTGTGCCAGAGGCCAGTACAAGATACTCATACTTGATGCACCTGGGTGGCTCAGTTGAATGAGTGTCGACTTTGACTCAGGTCATGGTCTCAGGGTTTGAGAGTTGGAGACCCCTCAGATCCTCTGTCCCCTCCTGTGCCCCTCCCCCACTCACACTGTCTTGGTCTCTCTCTCAAAAACAAACATTAAACATTACAAAAAAAGATACTCATAGTTGCTCCTCAAACTAAAGTTCATGTGCACCTGGCTTAGTAGCTGCAGAGTAAATATGACTCATTTATCAGGATTATCAATTCAAATTGAGGATTTGGAATACTTTTTAAAAAATAGTAAAACAAACGTTTACTGTTAACACTGATTTTGCTCTTTTGACTGTTTCAGGTTCTAAATCTTACCCTCCCCTTTGTGAAATGAACTGTGATAAACACTGATATACGGACATGCATTGTTAAGTATCAAAACTTACACACTTGTAAGAACAAAAACAATCTAATCTTACCCGTTTACTCCTGGACAGTCTGAATCTTGTAACAGTGCCAAACTGGGAGAAATATGCTCGGATCTGGGTCTCATAAAGTGCTGGAGGTAAGTGGCCCACATAGATTACTCCAGGAGTAAGTTTTTCTTTCTTCTGTCGCTGAAGACATAAGACCAGGTAAACAAAACTTTTAATTAAAAAACTCACATCACAACACAACTTCAAACTCCTTGCTCTCAGTCCAAGACAAAAGATCAAAAACCTGGGGTGCCTGGGTGGCTCAGTCGGTTAAGCGTCAGATTTTGGCTCAGGTCATGATCTCAACCGTTTGTGGGTTCCAGCTCCACATTGGGCTCTGTGCTGATAGCTCAGAGGCCTGCTTCGGATTCAGTGTCTCCCTCTCTCTCTGCCCCTCCCCCAATCCTCTGTTTCTCTCTGGTCTCAATAATAAACACAAGAAAATTAATAATAAAAAAAGAACAAAATCTTGCCCCGCATTTCCAATGACAGAGTACTAACTAAAACCTTCAGTGTTTAACATCTACCTTTCCAAGAGGACACAGGTCAAGCGATGAGAAGTTGGGTCTCAGGCTCACAGCACCCAGGGCCCTGTAAACGCTCAATAACTAGATTCCGAATCGATGGATAAGCAGTATTTGAAAACATCACTTTACATCTCCTGGCCGAATTCCACATAAACACACCCTTCGTTTCTGCTTGCAGATCACCATTCACTCACACCCACCTAACCGCACAGTTTCGAGATACTGACTTTCACAACCCCGACCAACCTTTCAGCACCTCACTCACGCCTTCCACAGCCAAAACCTTGCACTTATTTCAAATGTGTGCTTTATGCTAAAAACCAAGGCAAATACAACTTGAAGTCAGCCAATGAAACTCGGCCAACAGCGTCTTTTAAGAACTCCAAAGTCACCCACCGGGCTAACAACCCTCTCAAATTCAGGGGGCAGAGCGGAGGCGTGACAGCTCTAGTCTGGGGTCGATTCCATTCCCAACAGCGGGCTCTCTCGCATCACCCCAACGGCCTCCCTCGTATTTCCAGAGGAGGCCCCTAAGGCCTACGCGGCCCAACTCTCATCTCTCGATCGGCATACCCTCTGGTCTCGGGGAGACCTTGGCCTCCAAGCTCGTACGGTCGGCTGCCCGCTCCGGGAGGCGAGGCGCGGGGACGGGACCGCGCAGGACTCCGCGCGGTCCCAGGGACCCACATACCCGGCCAGCCGCCTCCCTTCTCCGTCCCGCCCGCTGTGACAGCAAACCTGGTTTGCGCGCTGGCGAACTTGCGCGACCTCCTTCTGAAACTTGGCCTCCTCCTGCGGGTTCAACGACAGCAACGGCTTAGCCGGGCCCGCGAAGACCGCCATGGCGACAGCCTCCAGGCCAAAGAGCTCCACGCGGCTCCCCCGGAAACGCCGAGCCCTCAGGTCCTCTAAAGCGGAAGTAGGGGCTGGAGACCAGCGCGGCCGGGCGCGGAGGGCGGGTCATAAAGCGCGGGACGGGGCGGAGCCTGGGAGGGGCCGAGCGCGCACACGAGCGCCCGCTGGTGGCCGGGCCCCGCCAGGCCTTGCTCTCCTTCCGGCCGCCTGTCTAAAATGGCAGAAGGTAACTTAACCTGTTCCTACGTTTTGGGCAACCCATCTCAAGGAAAGGTTTAAAAATAAAGCCCCAGGCAACATCCATGCCCTCGAGGTCTTGCTTACCATTCCTTAATTCTTTTTTATTTTCTTTCTTACACTCAGTTTTTGAGCCCTTAGTCTGTCCTCGTGCTGCTGCCCTTAAGGAACTTAAAGATTGGGAGTCTGGGTGGAAAGAAATGTTTGGGGTGGGCTTGGTGCAATAAGAGACATCAGAACTGCGCGGGGTAGAAGCATACTCGGTGACCAAGGAGTGTATCCTGGAGTGGGTGGCATATGAGTAGAGACTTCAAGGCTGTTAGTTGCCTTCAAGTGAAGATTTGGAAGCTCATGGCAGGTGGGAGTGGGGGGAACCCCATGTGTCCTTAGAGCTGGAAACAAAGAACCACCCGGTGTGGTTGTACCTTGGCAGCTGAGGGTGAGTGGTGGGGGGCAGGCTGGAGCTCCAGGGCTCTGCCTGTCAGGGTTTAAAGCTTGGCTTTTATTGTAAATACAAGGCGATGTGAGGGTTTCAAGCAAAACCATGGCTGTTTATACCGTGTAAACATTGTCACTGGCCTAACCTGAACTCAGGACTGACCTCCTGAACTCCAGAAACTCCTGGAAGCTTCTGCCTATCAATCTCACTTTCTGGAAACTGACGTAAGGAACTGCTGGAACAGGAGAAGTAACATTTGAGGCAAATGCCGGCAAAGATGAATTGCAAAGTGCCTCAGCCTCCTTACAATGGGTAAAATCCCCTTCTGAATATTGATGCCAATGCCTAATAAAAGGGGCCTGCTTCTCCTTGCTTAGGGAGTCAAGGCTTTGGAAGTTATTCCCGAAATCTCCTGTTTGCACAAATAAAGTGACCTTGCGAGGCAGTCACCTGGTGCAGTCTCTGTAACTCACCAAGAAGTGGACTGGCTCTGGTTAGTAACTATACTGATGGGGTTTGAGGGTGATGGGGGTTTTTGGAGCTGATGGCCAAGAAAGAATTCTTTTTTT
>NC_043702.1:100295891-100336230 GCF_006229205.1 Suricata suricatta
TTGTTTTTGGCAGCATTTACCCTTGTCTGCTCACTGACTAAGGTCCACAGTTTATCAAGATTGACAGTTGGGCAGAAGCTCTGGTTCCTTTTTAAGTGGTAATGCCTCATACCAACTTTTCCAAAGTAACCTGGATGATATTTGTCAAAGTTAATCCTGTGGTGATGCATGCCACCAGCATTACCCCGACCTCCTGGGTGCTTCCGGTGCTTGCCGATGCGGCCGTGACCATGGCTCACGTGGCCCCGAAGTTTCCGGGTCTTCCTCAGTCTGGAAGGCATGTTGGCGACCCAGAAGAAATAGCAAGAAAGAATTCTTAAAGAGAAAAAGGTGATTTTATTAAAGCATGGGCACAGGACCCACGGGCAGAAAGACCTGCTCTGCAGCTGTGACGGGTAACTGATTGTATACCCTCAGGTCAAAAGCGGGGTTGGGACAGCGTACATCTCTAAGGAATTTTGGAAGCAAGGTTTCTAGGATCTTGAGGGGCTAACTTTTTGTTAGGAAAATGTCATGTTCTACTATTTAGTAAAACCTCAGTCATGAGACACTTCAGGTGTATGTCAGGGGCCACAAGCTTGGCGTATGATTGCCAGCATATATCTTGGGGGGAGTAGAGATAAAGGAAGTTTCCAAAGTAATCTTTATATGTTAAAGTAGACTCACAGGATCCTGGAGGGTCAGGATAATCTTAAACCAAGATTCCCTTTTGTCCCCAGAAAAGTGTCATCATGAAGGCCGCTGAGCTCCCAGAGGGAGGTCACTCTGCCTCTTTCAAGGACTTGTCACTGGGCTGTAGGCAGTAAGGGGAAATTAATTTTTCATTTGCCTCTGTTTCCCACGTCGCCATGGCAAGCACTTAAACCCCCTTACATCTTGATGAGGGTGATGTTAGGGCTCCAGGAAATGAAGTCTATAGTTTTCCGGAGAGTAGGCGATGGAGAAGATTGCCTTTTTCTTACAGTTTACTGAGTTCTCTGTAAACTGAAGGAGACGCCTGTCCTGCATGACTGTGATCTCTATCAGTCAATCATCTGCTTTTTCCTTTCCCTTGTTCTCAGGCAGCCAGGAGTGTCCGAGGAACAGGACATACATCCCACCTGGAGGGGGCAGGGCGTGCTGTTAGCCTGTACTTTCCCTCAGCTTGCTCCATGGTCCCTCATCAATACTACTCTAGTAAGGGTGGACGGTGGATTGCAGATGTTAAAAAGAAAACGACTATCCCTAAACGCAGTCACTTATGTTAAGGACCCATGTCAGTAAATGAAGACTTAATACCTAACTGACTATAGTTCACTGTCTGTGTAAACTTTAATCTGCTAAACTGGAGGTCATTCTGATAGATCCCTTCCATTCCGCTTGGGAGGGTGACAGGTGACAATGCATTATTTGCTAATAATTTTCTTCTCTTTCCTCTCTGTCTTTAAAATCCTTTCCTTTTCTGCAGCTCCATGAAGCTCCTTTCTGTTTGGTGGATAGGATGCTGCCTTCTTTATGAATCATTTAATAAAGCCATCTAGATCTTCAAATTTACTTGTTTGTGTTTTGTTTGTTTTTAAAGATTTTATTTTTAAGGAATATATACCCAACGTGGGGCTCAACAACCCTGAGATCAAAGGTTGCATGTCCTATCAACCAAGTCAGCCAGGTGCTCCTGGATTTTGCTCTTTAGCACAGGGAAAGTAGGCGGTGGGGTGGTGTGCAGGCTATAGCAGTAGTCCAGACGGAGCTGGTCTGGGGATAGTGGTGGTAGGTACTCTGGCACCTGTGAAGGCCAAGTCTGGCTGGTGCCCAGGTGTGCATGTGGGAAGAGCAGACAGTGAGCTGTAGAGGAGAAACACAGACTGGGGCTCCATCTCAGACCTATGAATCAGAATCTGCTTAGAAACAAACCCCCTTCCCCACTGGGCAATCCATGTGCTCTCCTAGATCTCACTTTGAGTAACAGGAGCAGAGATTTGGGGACTGATCACTGTATTGGGTTGAATTGTGTCCTCCTTGAGATAAATTTAAGTTTTCACGCCCTGTACATGTGATGGAAACAGTGTCTTTGCAGGTGTAATCGAGATGAGGTCATGCTGAAGTAGGATGGACCCTATTCCAATAACTAGTGTCTTTATATAAAGAGAGAAATTTGGACACACACACACACACACAAACGCCACTTGGTAACAGAGACTGGAGTGATGTGTTTGCAAGCTGAGGAACATCAAAGATTGCTGGCAACCAGCAGAAACTAGGAAGAGGTAAAGAAGGACTCTTTCCTACAGTCTTCAGAGAGACAGTGGCCCTGCCAGCATCTTGAATTTGGATTCCTGAAGTCTCTCGACCTGTGAGAACGTAGGTTTCTGTTGGTTTAAGCCCCCTAGTTAGTGGTAATTTGTAAGGGCAGCCTTGGGGAAGCAATTCGGTTAACATGATCAGTACAGCCTGCAGTGGTTTTCCCAGGAAAACACGGGGCCTGTTCCCGTCTTGTCTTGCCAGGCTGGGAGCTGCCTGTTCGGACCAGGTGCTGGAGGAACTCCTGGATGTTTCTAGAGAGCAGGCCACCCTCTCGTTGGCCCTTCAGCAGACTATAGAGGTCAGCCCTTAACTGGGGACAGGGTCTCAGTTGCCAGATTCTCACTTGCAGCCCAGACTGCTCCAGTTTGCGTGTGTGTGTGTGTGTGTGTGTGTGTGTGTGTGTGTTTCCTTTCCAAACCTGTGTCAGTCACTCCCGGTTAATGGGGACTCCTGGTGATGTTCACTTGAGCCCTGCCAGGCAACACCCCATTCAGCTGAGCCTCCTTGGCCAGGACCCAAGGGGTGCTCTGGGACCCGGGCAGGTGGTCACAGGAGGTGGTGTGGCCTCCTGGTCAGGGAGCCCAGAAACCTGTTAACCCTTGAGCCACATGCCAGGAGAAACCCTCAGCTTTCATATCCATAGAGAAGAGTTTGGGTGACATGATTGTGAAGGCCAGTCTCCTGGGGGAGTCTGTGCCCTCTAGTGCAGTAGGGACGCTACTTTTGTGTGTGTGTATGTGTGTGTATGTGTGTGTGTGTGTGTGTGTGTGTGTGTGTGTGGTGATTGACCTGTGGAACTTTGATTTTATTTTTTTTTAATTTTTAAAAAAATTTACATCCAAGTGAGTTAGCATATAGTGCAACAATAATTTGAGGAGCAGATTCCTTAGTGCCCCTTACCCATTTAGCCCATCCCCCCACAGCCCCTCCAGCACCCCTCTGTTCTCCGTATTTAAGAGTCTCTTATGTTTTGTCCCCCTCCCTGTTTTTATATTATTTTTACTTCCCTTCCCTTATGTTCATCTGTTCTGTGTCTTAAGCTGCTCAGATGAATGAAATCATATCATATTTGTCTCTCTCTGACTACTCCTTTTTTAAATGTTTATTTATTTATTTAAAAAATTTTTTTTACATTTGTTTAGTTTTGAGAGACAGAGACAGAGCACAAGCTGGGGAGGGGCAGAGACAGAGGGAGACACCGAATCTAAAGCAGGCTCCAGGCTTTGAGCTGTCAGCACAGAGCCTGACACAGGGTTCAAACTCAGAAACTGTGAGCTCATGACCTGAGCCAAAGTCGGATGCTTAACTGACTGAGCCACCCAGGCGCCCTTGTTTATTTAGTTTTGAAAGAGAGAGAAAGATAGAGAGAATGCGGGGAGGGGCAGGGAGAGAGGGAGACAGAGGACCTGAAGCAGGCTCTGTGACAGCACAGAGCCCAATGCCAGGGTCGAACTCATGAACCCTGAAATTATGGCCTGAGCCAAATTCGGACGCTTAACAGACTGAGCCACCCAGGCACCCCAGTAGTAGGGACACTACTAGCAGCTGGCCTGTCTCATGCCCAGACGACAGCCTAGAGCCACAGATGTTTGTCCTTCCTTCCTCTTCCTCTCCCTCTCCTGTCCTCCCTTCCTTCTCTCCTCTCTCTCTTATTTCTGGTTTGCACACAGAAGCGTGGAGTCTGACACTTTGCAGGGTAGAGGGGGGTCTTCACGGAGCTGTACGGTCTTGAATACACTGCCTTGGCACCCGACCCCTGGCACTCAATGCCAGTGGCACCCGTATTCATTGTGGCAACCTTAAGGCCTCCAGATACTTCCACACGCCCCTCCGTGGAGGGCTAAGTGTGTGCTCACTGTGTGTCTCTCCCTTCCTTCCCCCCAATGACCTCCATTGACGTCGCTCTGTTGGTATGCAGTGGTGGCATGTCATTCCCGTGGTGCAACTGTCCCACCTATGGGCCAGAGCCCAGCGTGGTAAGGCCAGGGAGCTGGGCCTTAGAAGGAGGGGGTTTGTGGGGAGGACCCGAGGGCAGCAGGAGAAGGGAGGCGGGTACTGGGAGGGAGTCCCATCAGCCCTGTCTCCCCTCCCCTCCCCTAGCTCCCCTCTCTTCCTGCCACTCTGCCCGTGGGGTCACCACCCAACGTGTCTACCTGGATAGTGGGCCAGCTATTGCAGTCAGCCTGCTCAGCCCCGCCCAGCTGCCCCCTGCTGGTCACGGACCTGTGGGAATGGGCTGAACGGAACAAAGGTGGGGAGAGGCGAGAGACTGCCTCAACAGGGCAGCCTCAGTGTCACACAACAAACTAAAAATTGAATGGATAATAAAATGTGGTACACACATAAAATAGAATATTATTCAGCCTTAAGAAGGAATGAAATTCTGACACATGGTGCAACATAGGTGAATTTTGAAGTCATTATCCTACGTGTAATAAGCCATTTACAAAAAGACAAATACCATATGATTCCACTTCTCTGAGGTACCTAGAAGAGTCAACTTCATAGGGACAGAAAGTCATCTTGTGCACATTTATGGTTCCCCAAACTTTTAGAGATAGGTGTTAATGAATTCTGACCTGACAAATGAGAAAAGACACTCTTAGGGGATGCTTAAACCTCTTAGATTACTAGAAAAAAGCGATTTGGCAGACTCATGTCTGCTAGAGTTTCAAAACTCACAATCTTTATTTTGAGTGGAAATAGAGAGAAGTGTCGCAGGATTTGAAAAACGATTTTGGATTTATATGAAGTCAGTGAATACACAGAAATGGTGCTAAGAACATGTTTGGCAAGTACCAAGTCTAAATAAAAACGAGCTTCTGTTCCCGTTTTCATTCTTTTTTGTGAATTAGGAGATTGTACTGCTTATGTTACACCACAGAATGGTATGGATGTCAGAGGAACACAAGCCAAAATAAATAGGTAAATAAAATAATAAAATAAAATAAAAATCTTGAACTTGAGCAAGTTGTTAAGACAGCGTTTCTAGCCTGTCACATTTTAAGGTTGTAGGGGTCAAGTTAGATAAAGCATTTGAAGCCTCTTGCAAATATTATTGTTAAATGGTATAGAGATGATAAATAGCATAGAAATTAAGACAAATAATTTGGATTCCAGCTTCAACATTTACTAGCTGCATACGACCTAAAGCAAGTCAATTAATCTGTTACTATAGTTATTTCATTTATAAGGTAACAATAATATCCACTTCACAAAAGTATAATGAAGTTACAATGTCTTTCATGTAAGTTTTAGAATAAATTCTCACACAAAGCAAACAACCTTCATCTAGTTGAAATAAGTAATCATTTAAAATCATTTGGAGAGTGCATTCTACTGTGGAACTATATATAGTTATATATATATATAATGTATAATTTCTAGACATGAGAGACACTATTTCGAGAAAAGCCCCTTTTCTCGTTCTATAACAAATAACTAATTAACCCTTGAACTGGAAAAAAGGACTGGTCCAGAAGCAGTTGTTTCACATGCAATTGCTCCTAAACTCAGCAGGACCACTGGCTTCCCAGTCATAAGACTCTTGGTTATGGACTTTCTGAAAACGCAATAGTTAACTATACCAAGCATCGCTTCATTTGTTAACAGACTAGTGATCAGTGTGTAACCAAAAGCGTATTAGTCCTTAGCCTGTTAGTATAAATTAACAATTTTTTTTTCATTTATCAGTTATGTGGTTCTCCCCCTCTCCTCCCCGCCCCCCTTGCTTACACCTGCAGGCGGGACACTTATTTGATTATTGCTGGAGTCTGTGCTCACCGAATTGCAATTTTTCTATCTCAAACACTTGTTTGGCTTTCACAGTGTCTTTTTATTTTCAGGTTGACACTACGCATTTCTACTGTAGAGCAGATGTATGGAATAACTCTGCAAGGACAAGAAATCCGTAAGGTGTTTGCCTCAAAGGAATTGGGATAAAGAGGTGTTAGTTGAGTGGAAGAGGAACTTCCCGCCATACACGCTTTAAAAATCCATATAATGTAAATAGGTTATACAGTCATACAGAGAAGACGTTAACATTTTTCGCTCGCAATCCATCTACTCTCACGGTCCCCGCCCCCCCGTTTTTATTTCCCCGTGTATTCTTTGCAAATACGACTGCATGGTTTGTCCTTTTTCCTCAGGAAGATTGCACTCTTCGTTTATCTGCACTGGGATTTTTACGCACTCTTCTGCATCGAAGCATTTCTCCAGACTGCCGCAGCACAAACAATTACGTAAGTTCAAGGCTGCGCCCGTTTGCCCCGCCCCCAAGCCCGCCTCGCCCTGCCCCCTCAGGCCCTCAGCCACGAGGGACCCTCCTCCTCCCCTTAGCGGAGGGCTTCCGGCCATGCTCTCCCGAAGATCCCTAGATGAAAGCCCCGCCCAGCATTTCCGCCCCGCCCCCTGGGCTCGCGCCTCGGCTCCTGACGCGGCCGGCGGCACATCAGGCAGCGCGGCGGGCAGCCCGGCAATCCTGCGCGCCGCGGACCTGGGAGGACCCCAGCGACGTCCGTAGCGCAGGGCCGGGTGGACGCGGCGGTGTCGGCGGCGGCTGCTGGCGTTGCGACTGACTGCGCTGGTGTGCTCTGAAACGCTTTTCGGCGGCCACCCTTGCCGCTCTGGTCGATTGTTGTGCAGCCGGCGCCATGTCTGTGAGCGAGATCTTCGTGGAGCTGCAGGGTTTTTTGGCCGCCGAGCAGGACATCCGAGAGGCGAGCCTCCTCTCTTCCCCTTCCCCTTCCCTTTCCCTTTCCTTTCTTGCTTGGCCACCGTGCCCGGCCCTTCTCTGTCGCTCTGTCTCGACCAGTGGGGAAGCCTCCGGGGGTGGGTTGCTTCCCATCCTGTATCAGCTTAGGGCACGTTCCTCTCCCTCCCCCGATTCTGCTGTCCGGTCCTGGGTCTCTGGGTTCAAGTCTCGGCTCTCGTTCTAGTGTCAGTCTTCTTGCTTTCTGGCGCTTGTTGATGTCGAAGGCTCAGCGCTTGGGACCCAGAGAACACGCGTTTCAGTGTTTGTGTAGCACGTGTGGCCTCTTCTCTTTAAGGCTCTCTTATGGCTTCTTAGTCCACATTGAATAATAATCCAGATTCGACTGTAGCGCACAGGTTGTCTTCTCCCCTCCATCTCATTTTACGCCACCTTCTGTTGTGTATTATATTCACTTTAGTTATCTTTTATTTTTCTAGTTCCTCAGATAGTTTCTTGACTCAGGACCATTTGCATGCATTGTATGCTTTTCCGGAAATTCGCGTCTTTCCTTTTGCTTATTTCGTATTCATATCCTTGATCTCAAAGTCTGTCATGTTTTTTAGTAGTGCATTCATATTAAAAAAATTTGTGCGATCCGTATTTTTTAAACGTTGGTCGACTCCATTATGCTCTAAACTGCAAGAAGGAAGGGACTAATTGGGTACCAATATTTACACAGCGCTTCCCACATAAATATGCTGTGAATATTCGTTAATTAAAAAATACCCAATCTTTGTATTGCATTGCATTTTTCGTTTTTTTACAAATTACATTCAGAAACTTCATTTAATATTCATAGTGTTTCAGTGGGATAGTGGGGAGGTGGCGGCAATTATCCTTTGAAGGCTGCATAATAAATCTCAGGCTCTGTAGTGACCTCTTGAAGGTCTCACAGAGGAAGTAAGTGGCAAAGTCAAGATTCAAACCTGGATATTTTCTGTACCAGTTCAGTCCTTGTAAAGATTGTTAGAGTTTTAAATGTGTGTGAAGGTGTCATGGGTACTTAATCTATGCTGTCTAATGTATCGGGTTTGAGGTAATAAAAATAGTTCCATTGAGTTTATCTGATACTTTGATTTTTAATTCTTTCTAGGAAATCCGAAAAGTTGTACAGAGTTTAGAACAAACAGCTCGAGAGATTTTAACTTTACTGCAAGGGGTCCATCAGGGTGCTGGTTTTCAGGACAGTAAGTTCTTTGCTTTGATTTTGAAAAAAAAATTTTAAGTTTATTTACTTATTTTGAGAGAGAGCAGGGGAGGGGTAGAGAGTGCAGGAGAGAGAGAATCCCAAGCAGGCTCTGCAGTGCTAGCACAGAGCCCAATGTGGGGCTTGAGTCCATGAACATGAGATCAAAATCAAGAGTCAGACACCTAACCAACTGAACCACTCAGGTGCCCCATTGATTTGGAATATTTTTTAAAAATCCAATTTATGAGTCTTTCACTTAAGAGTTAATTTCCATTCAGAAGACATTTTAAGTCTGTATTATTATTATTATTTTTTTTTTTAAGAAAAATGTCCCTCATAGCCCATGAAGAAGTAGGTGAGTTGAGTGTTCTATAGATTTACAGAGTTCTGGAATTCTATGTGTGATGGTTGATTTTTCACTTTCACATAGTAATGTAGTAATGTGATTATAATGTGATAATTTTAATAGATTTGTAATTCTCTTATGTATCTAATTTCTATTTGGCTCTCTTCTTAAACCCAGTCTTTCATGAGGTGCCTGGGTGGCTCAGTCATTAAGTGTCTGACTCTTGATTTCAGCTCAGGTCATGATCTCATGGTCCAAGAAAGTGCATTTGAGCCCTGTGTCTGATGCTGCATTGACAGCATGGAGCCTGCTTGGGATTCTCTCTGCCCCTGCTTGCTTGCATTAAAAGAGAAATAAACCCAATCTTTCATTCATTTAATATGGTTTAATATGCATTTGTGATAAGGAAAGTCCAGTGTAGAATGTTCCTAATGTGTTTATAGTTGGCATCTTTCACGGATATCGAATATGACAAGTTTAAACATGGGGCCTTCAGTGTAGGATGTAGCCAGCACAACTGAAAGAGCAGAAATACATGATCAGTCAGAGTGATATAATACTGTAACTTACAGGTGCACAGGGAAGTCCTTTTACTCAGTGCTATGGACTTGGTCAGTCTGAGTATAATTGATAAAGCTTCTTTTTGATCAAATGTGGGAGCTAGAAGCTGTCCAATTTCAGGCTTCCTTTTGGAATAGCAGCTGGTGCATGGCCCCCTAAGGATGACAATTGTTTTTTTTTTTTTTTTTAATTTTTAAAAAAATTGTTATTTTTTTAATACCTTTTTTTGAAGTTAGTTTATTTTGAGAGTGAGAGAGATGTGGGATGGGGCAGAGAGACAGGGGGAGAGAGAGAGAGAGAGAATGAATCCCAAGCAGGCTCCACATTGTCGGTGCACACTCCAGTGCAGGGCTCAAACCCACAAACCGCTAGGTTATGACCTGAGTAGAAACCAAGAAGTTGGACCCTTAACTAACTCAGCCACCTAGTTGCCCCAAGGATGACATTATTTATGACAGCCTGCTGTCTTGTTTGCTAAAGTCTTATTCCCTTTCAGCAAGTTTTTGCCTGCTTTTCAGTGTTGGATAATGAGTAGGGAAACTAGAGTTGAAATTTTGAGAGCCAGGTTGAAAAGTAGAGCTGTATACCCTGCATTTGGTCATGAATTTTTTTAATTTATTTTTGAGAGACAGAGACAGCTCGAGCAGGGGAGGGTCAGAGAGACAGGGAGACACAGAATCCGAAGACAGGTTCCAGGCTCTGAGCTGTCAGCATGGAGCCTGACGTGGGGCCCAAACCCACAAACTGCGAGATCTTGACCTGAGCTGAAGTTGGATGCTTAACTGACTGAGCCACCCAGGCTCCCATTTTTTCTTTTTAAAGTTGACTTATTTCTAGATGGACTGAACAGATTATTAAGCAAGAACTGTATTTGAAATTTGGTAAATCTTTCATTATTCTGTTTGATTATTTTTTTGTGATCAGTTCCAAAGAGGTGTTTGAAAGCGCGAGAACATTTTGGTACAGTGAAGACGCATCTAACGTCATTGAAGACCAAGTTCCCTGCTGAACAGTATTACAGGTTTGTGAGAAGAGTAGCGTTATTTTGTAATGTTAAGTAAAAATAAAGGCAGGACAAAAATTATATGTACCAAATGATTGCTTAGAACTAGGTAAAAACCTCTCTATGTAGAAGAAACAATGAAAAGGAGTTAGGCTTAACGGGGGTATTTTAATGGTGACAAAGATGGGGATTTTTTTCCCCTCCCTTTGAGAATTTTTCTAAGGAACACATGATTTTTATAAGGAAAAAGGAATTAAAAATATTTGTTATATTAAGGTCAAATAAAGATATTTTCTTAGTGTATTCAAGTTACTTGTGAAATTGGGTGAACCATATCTAGGCTCTTGAGGGTATGGGATTAGGTGGCACTATATAAATGGAGTTGAGTTTTTCCTCAAAATTTGAATTTTACTGCCAAGTAACATGTTTAGCCAATATTCTGTATCTTGTTGACCATTAATTTTAAGAGTCACCATTGCTTAATGCACCACTAGGGAAGAAAATTTGTTGCCAGTCATAATTGTGAAATTTATAGATTGTAAAATGCATCTCAATTTCACAGATGTTAAGTTGGAAAGAACTACATCTGAGTATTGATGAAATATAGTGAAAAAGAACCTAAAATCTCTACTTGTGCCTGTTTTCCTACTGAAAAAGATGTTCTGTTAAGACACATATGTGGGCACAAAACAAGCCATGTATGTGGGAAGTGGATAATATTGCTTCACAGGATAATTTAAGGCAGGGACTGGCCCGCTGCCTCTGGAGGCTAAGAATTACTTCTATTCTAAAGGGTTGTTAAAAAAAGAAAAACACCCAAATGTGTGACAGAGACTGAATGTGGTTCACAAAGCCTAAAATACTACTATCTAGTCCTTCACAGAAAGTTTGCCGACCTTGCTGTAAGGTACTAATGGGTGTAGAGAGACCTTGAACGACAGGGTTGGCAGGATCTCTAGGATCATGTAGTTTGGAAGTCACACAGAGGCTGACCTCTCGGGGATTTGGCCCTTAGAGGGTTTTGTTTGACTTGTATTGAAATTCTTTTTGGACTTTGCCATATTTGAAATTCAGGAGGTGTAGCGTTAGTATTTGAGGTTGTAAAATTCCCTATTCTTTTTTTCAGGTTTCTAGCTCAGTTTAACTGCAGGATCCTGAAGGTTTAAGTCTGTTGGTTTAGTGATTGCAAATGGTAGTTATGTGTATGAATCAAGATTTTCTTAATATTCCACATTCAGGTCAAAATGTTAGAGTAAGTAAGGGGTTGAGGCAGGTGTACAATTGCAGTTGTCCTCAATCTGCAGTTGCCGTTTTGATTTTTCTCTTAGCATGATTATTGTTCCTGCTGATTAAACTTCTCAGGGATAGTTGTTCTTGTCGTCCATAATCTTCGACTGTAAATATCTTTATGTTCATTGAAGTTGGATCATGCTTATCATTTGTTAGACTTCTAATAGTAATTGCTTATAAATGTGAACACGTAAGGGTTATGTTAAATCCACCTAATATATTTAAATGTCATGTTTTTCCATGTTTTTTTTTTTTTGTTGTTGTGGTCTCACATGGATTTGATTGGAAAGAGCATTCTGTCACTAAGATGTTTGACTACGCTGTGCTACATTTGCCTCTTAAAACCCCCGGTCCCTCCACCTAAATGAGCTTCTCTCCATGCAGATTTCACGAGCACTGGAGGTTTGTGTTGCAGCGTTTGGTCTTCTTGGCAGCGTTCGTGGTGTACTTGGAATCAGAAACGCTTGTGACTCGGGAAGCGGTTACGGAGATTCTTGGCAGTAAGTGTCTCCGTTAGTGCTGGTCGGCAGGAGCAGGCTTGGTCGCTGAATTTCTGGTTGCGCAGGAGGCTATTGCCTATACTTCATATTTATTAAAACACACGAGCACTAAGTGCAGAAATAGTGATTTGGAAACACAAAAAGTAAGAATGTGTAGTGGCTTGCTTTTTGTATTTGGGTATTGCTTGTGGTTTTTAAAAATTAGTTCTTAAAAAAATCAAGGCTGTGAAAAGTTGAATGAATAGTACAGTGAAACCTGTTTACACCCCTCTTTGATTTTCTTCTTGTTAACATTTTGCCATGTCTTTAAAATATTTTTTTATTTTTAATTTTTATTTTAGGGACCTCATGTGAACAGGGAGGGGGCGGAGGGAGAGGGAGAGAGAATTCTAAGTGGGCTCCATGCTCAGTGTGGGGCTCGATCCCACAACCCTGGGATCATGAGTTGAGCTGAAATTTTCAACTGACTGAGCCCCCCAGGCACCCCAACATTTTGCCCTGTGTGTGCGGTCTTCTCATTTCTCATTCGTGTGCACGTGTGAGCACTGTGAATGTCACTTATGGGTGTCACAGCTTCTCTTCTAAATGCTGTGACACGCTTTATCCAGAAACAAAGGTATTCTCTGGTATAACCAGATAACATTCTGGGTGGCATTGCTTTTTGAGAGAAGAATAAGAGGAAAAATTAAAGTCTTAAGGGCTCAGATATCCATAGTGAGGCCAGGTTGTCAAAAGTATGAACACATTATAAAGATTCTTTTAAAAGATTCTTCTTTTCCTTTGAGAGAAACAATGTGTGTGTGTATGTTTGTATATATATGTAGTAATTTATATTTTTAGGCTCCTATTCTGTTAACATCATGACCTTTTTTTTTTTTACTTTGGTGTATTTTTTAGTTGAGCCAGATCGGGAGAAAGGATTTCATCTGGATGTAGAAGATTATCTCTCGGGAGTTCTGATTCTTGCCAGTGAATTGGTAAGAAGCTTAGTAATTTGCCATTTGCGTTTTTGATCTTCCCACTTCACTATCAGTTTTTAAAATGGGTACAAAAATTCAGGAAGTCTTTTCTAAGCCCTCTATCCATCATCAGTTTTTCCTCAAGTGCTGTGTGTGCCATGGTTTCCTAGTCATCAGAGAAAGGCCAATTCATACAGTGAGCTAGCTGTGCATACTGACTAATGTGTGAAATAAAAAAAAATTTTTATTGGGGCATCTGGGTGGCTCAGTCGGTTAAGCATCTGACTTTGGCTCAGGTCATAATCTCACGGTTTGTGGGTTCGAGCCTCACATCGAGCTCTGTGCTGACAGCTCAGAGCCTGGAGCTTGTCTTTGGATTCTGTGTCTCCCTCTCTCTCTGCCCCTCCCCTGCTCATGTGGTCTCTCTCTGTCTCTCAAAAATAAATAAAAAGCATTAAAGTATATTTAAAAAATTGTTTTAAATTATGTTTATTCATTTTGAGAGAGAGAGAGAGACAGAATGCGAGTTGGGGAAGGGCAGAGAGAAGGAGACACAGAATTGGAAGGAGGCTTCAGGCTCTGAGCTGTCAGCGCAGAGCCCAGTGGGGGCCTCGAACCCATGAGTGTGACATCATGACCTGAGCGGAAGTCAGATACTTAATGGACTGAGCCACCCAGGTACCCCCTAAAGTGTGAATTTTTAAAAGATTGTAGTATCACTCCCTTTCTTTAAAATAATTTTTTTTTAACGTTTATTTATTTTTGAGAGACAGAGAGACAGAGTGTCAACACGGGAGGGGCAGATAGAGAGGGAGACACAGAATCTGATGCAGGCTCCAGGCTCTGAGCTGTCAGCACAGAGCCTGATGCGGGGTTCGAACTTAAAAACCGTGGGATTATGACCTGAGCCAAAGTCGGACACTTAACCGACTGAGCCCCCTGGTGCCCCTACCTCTCCCTTTCAAAGTAGTGATAAGAAACATATATTCCTAGTATATATTCCTGTGTTAATACATATACTTGTTTCAGGGAATAATTTAACCATATATATGTCATTTTTCTTTTATTCTTGTAATCTGTCTCTTGAGAAATTGTCCTATGTAAATAGTTCTAAAGAAGAAAAAAAGGTTGTTATAAAAGGGTTGAATGTAGCCTTCGTTCATGTTAATAGAAACTTGTAGACACAGAAACCCCCAGCAGAAAGGGAACCGTCCCGGGGCGCCTGCGTGGCTCTGTTGGTTAAGCTGCTGACTTCGGCTCAGGTCAGATCTCACGTCCGTGAGTTCGAGCCCCGCATCAGGCTCTGTGCTGACAGCTAGCTCAGAGCCTGGAGCCTGCTTCCAGTTCTGTGTCTCCTCTCTCTGCCCCTCCCCCTCTCATGCTCTGTCTCTCTCTGTATCAAAAATAAATAAAACATTTAAAAAAAAAAAGAAAGGGAACTGTCTCTTAAGTCACAAAGTAGCAGTGCGCATTAAGCAGTTGATGTAATTACGACAGACAGTGTGGCCAAGTTGCGTGGCCTCGAGCCTCTCTGGCTGTGACAGGAGGAAGGCCTGCCACGCGGCCCTGTTGTAAGCGTCTCCGTCTCTCTTCCCATCTGCAGTCTCGCCTGTCCGTCAACAGCGTGACCGCCGGAGACTACTCCCGGCCCCTCCACATCTCCACCTTCATCAACGAGCTGGACTCCGGCTTCCGCCTTCTCAACCTGAAAAATGACTCCCTGAGGAAGCGTTACGACGGCTTGAAGTACGATGTGAAGAAGGTGGAGGAGGTGGTCTACGACCTCTCCATCCGGGGCTTCAACAAGGAGACGGCGGCAGCTTGTGCAGAGAAGTAAAGTGGGAGGTGTCTTCTCCGCCCTGCCGACCTCAGCGGGCGCCTCTCCAGGCAGTTGGGGTGGCCCTGTTGCTAAACACCGCGCTTTATTCTCTTAACCAGTTGTGTGGTGAAGTCTCAGAATTGAAACACTTTCTTGGGGGTGAAAAAAATAGCCTTTACAAGGACAGATTTTCTTTGTTGTTTCAGTGAATTTGCTCTGTAATTCAGTGTATTTCAGTTTTGTCAAAAAGTGTAAATGTCAGTCTCTTGGTAAAGTCCTTTTCTCGCTTACCCCGATGCTGTTGATGTACTGATGGAGAAGTTTATCGTCTTGTGTTTCCTCCAGAAGTGATCCTTGGTGTTTTCTATCTCCACATTAGCCATCCATACCCAGGTGTGTGTAGCCTGGATGCAGTATAAAAATAAGTAATTAAAAAGGATGGTTGCCAAGCAAAGGACAACTTATTTTATATTTTCTCTCCTTATTTTAAGCCTTGTGAGTAAATCATATGTTGAAATGTTTTGCAAGAGAGTTACAGCCCCAGGGTCTCTCTCACTGCCATCAAAATATAAAAGATAAAATTGCAAAGTCAAGTTCAGATTATTTTGGGATGTTTTTGTACTAAGGGATTGAGTAACATCTTATCATTGGCTCTATTTGCCAGGTGGGGAGTAGGGCCTAGTGTTTTACAACACCTCTGTTTTCTGATGTTGCCTTAACATTCTGCTCTTGCAGCAGTTTAAAACTCGTTTTCACACACATCTTGAACTAACACTTCATATAATATATTTTTAAGCTATGAAACCTTTTCCTAGCTGCCAGCTAGACCGTCTGGTCTGAGACTACAAAGCCACCCAGTCAAGTTAATTAGCAATACGCTGACTGGTATGTTCTGAGGGGAAAATGCTGTGTTTTTGTCCGGAAAAAAGAGAAAACCTTGGATTAAGAAGGAAGATCAGCTGATTTGGTGATGGTTTTTAGAGTAAGCAATTTGAGGTTTCGGCAGCCATCCCAGCCGTCAGGTTTTGGATTTACAGTTTCGGGCAAGTCCTGGAAACCTTGTCAGCGCCCTCCTCCCCCTTCTCAGTTTTAGCTAGTGCTAAGAAAACTTGCCGTGTAATTTTGGCTGTTGAGCTGAAATGACTTAAAATGGGGACTTCATCCACAGATTTTTGGAGCTCGCTGAAAAGAAGGTGCTAGTGTTTCCAGAATAATAGGAAGCATTTAGATGTGTCATCCTCTGACGCCTAATACCAGGTTAGGCTTTCTGTTTGTGCAGTAGGATATTTGGCATTGCTCTCCGAGCCGTCATCAGGCCAAGGTAAGGACTGACTGGATTTTCCATCATGAGGAAAAGAAGCAGAAATGAAGCATAAATTGCTATGCATTTTCGGGTTTTAGAACAATTTTCTTGACAGCTCTTTTCTGCAGAAGAGTTTGTAGAAGGAAGGAAGGTGTTCAGGTCTTCAAAGAGCCTTGGTGCTCATCGAAGATGGGCAGTAATAGTGCTGCCTGGATTGAGCAGAAAGGCTTCAAATTATGTGATCAAATATGTGCAGCGGGCTTGGTAGTAGTTTTCTTCTCTGTGGAGGATGAATTCTGAATGTGTTTTGAGGCTGAAGAAGACTGGGGGTGATAAGCACATCCCGCTGTGTAATAGTTAAAGTGATCAAGAGACGCCAACCACTCGGAGTGAAGAGTATTTTAACTGACGGTATTGAAAGGCCTCAGCTCTGGTTTGAGTATATCAGAATTATTCTTTTCAACTTTAGAAGATTGAGCAGGTTAGAAAAAGTAGAGATGAAAACTAGTTTATGTTTCCTCCATAAATTAATTTATAAGAAGAGAACCCTTAAATACTTCGTAAGATTTGCCCTGTCTTAAACTTGAATGATATTGGTAACGCTTAAGAGAGTTTAATAAAAGAACGAAAGCTTCTTGGCAGTGTTTTGAGTCCTTTACTTAAGTGGCTGAAGAGTCGAGGAGCATGTGCGGAAGCCACGGGCACAGTCCCTGGTGTGCGCTCAGAAGTCATGGCACTCTTGTTTCTTGGTCCAGGCTGACAGACTCTTCAGGCAGAGCATCCTCTATGCCTGACATCAGTAAGGTATTCCCTGAGTCTGAAGTCATTTGTTTTCTTAGTCTTCACTGTAGTGGACATTAAACAAATTAAAAAAAAAAAAATTGCCCCTCTACTCCAAACAAGGATAAGAAAGATTAAGGGAGGGTTAAATTAGCTGACTGCACTGATGGTTTGAGTGAGCCGAGGGATGGGGGGTGTGGAGTCTAACTTAATGGTCAGGTTTCTAGTCTGGGAGACTAAGTTGATTTAGGTGCTGTTAGCTGAGAAGGGGCTTGGGGGTGGGAAGACTTTTGACTATGTTGGGTTTATGATGGTTGTTGGGCACAAGGTGGAGATGGCCAGCGGGACTTCGGGCACGAGGAAAGTTCGGAGGGAGTCTTGGGGGGCTCTGGGCAGCATTAGAGTGTATGTCGTAGGTAGGTCAGGAGAGTGGGCGTGGTCTCTGCAGAGCATGTGCAATGAGAAGAGTCTCCAGCTAAGGACACAGCCCTGGTTAATAGGGTTTATTAGTGAGTTTGGGAAATGGAGAAAGGGTTAGAGAGACTGAAAGAGAACGAGAGTGGCTTGTCGCAGAAGCCAGGGGAATAAGGAGTCTCTAGAAGGCTTTTTTTGGGGAGTGGGGTAAGAGATCTAAAATACACACTTTCAGCAGTGCCTGGGTGGCTCAGTCAGTTAATTGGCTCAGGTCATGATCTCACAGTTTGTGAGTTTGAGCCCCAAGTTTGGCTCCGTGGGCAGCAAGGAGCCTGCTTGGATTCTCTCTCTCCCTTTCTTTGCCCCACCCTTGTGTGAGTGTGCGTTCTTTCTTTCAAAATAAATTAACTTTAAAATAAAATACTTCTACAGCCTGAGACTGCTGTGACATTGTCAGGCGAGTCTAGTTTATGCTGTGCTAATAAACCCCAAAACTCACAGGCGTAGCATAGCGTTTCTTTGTCACTCACACTGTGTGTCCGGTGCAGGTTAGCTGGGGGAGCTGCTCCACGTGTCCTCATCCAGCCGGCCGACTGCTAGTCGCTGTGGGAAAGGGACTCAGCTGCGGAGGGTCTCATACAAACACACGTTCTGGTTTCAGAGTGACATGTCACTTCCTCTCATAGTTCACTGGTTAGAACTGGATATGCTGCCCTAAACAGCAAGGGGGCCGGAGGTGAAATCCCACCTTGCGGGATGGGGTCTGCACATGAAGGGTCAAACTAAATGTTGAAAGTCGCGTGCAATATGGAGTCCCTTCAGTTGAATGAATCGTAATTAATTTCTGGTCACATGGAAACAGCACTGGGCTTGGAGGGGTTGCCCTTACTTGTTGGATGACAAGAAGAGGGTGGGCCCATCAGTAGCCGTCCCCTCTGCTGTTGAAGGTGGATTCCTGTCCGAGATTTCTCTGGCATGTGCATTTCTGTCCGTTCGTGTGTGAGTGTTTTAAGCCAACATGCAGTGAGTTCTTGTATGTTGCACACACCGGGTTAGGCATTTTATCCAGATTTCTTGATGTCCTCCCCACGTTACCCTGTGAGGTGCCTACCACCATTTCCCCTGTTTGAGATCAGAGCAGGTTTAGAGAGGGCAGGCCACGTGCCCTGAGTCCACAGCGATGAGGCCGAAGGGCTGTGATTCAGACACACTTACTCTGTCTCCGTGTCCACATGCGTTGTTCCCGCACTGATGGTTTGGATGGACTCTGTAGCCTGACCAGGAAAAGCCCAGATCCGGGCACAGTGTGTCTGGGCTTTGGGCTAGGGGCAATCTCTGCTGGAAATTAGGGGAGGAAATGAGTGAAGGGGCTCCTGGGTGGCTCAGTGGGTTGAGCGTCCGACTTCGGCTCAGGTCATGATCTTGCAGTTTGTGGGTTCGAGCCCTGTGTTGGGCTCTGTGCTGACAGCTAGCTCAGAGCCTGGAGCCTGCTTCAGATTCTGTACATCCCTCTCTCTCTGACCCTCCCCTGCCTGCACTGTGTCTCTGTCTCTCAAAAATAAATTTAAAAAATTAAAAAAAAAAAAAGAAATGAACAGGAAGCCAGGTCTGGGCCCTCAGGATGTTTAGGGTCTAGTTACAGGGGAGAGGGTGGTGAGAAAGATGGAAGCAGGTAAGAGACAAAATGTTCAACTAGTATTTGAGCACCTACTGTAATTTTTTGGAATTCTTAACAGATTTATGAAAGTACATTTTAAAAATAAATCAAGTGACTTAATTTATAAAGTAGAGGGGCACCTGGGTGGCTCAGTTGGTTGAGCATCCGACTTTGGCTCAGGTCATGATCTCACAGTTCACAGGTTCAAGCCCCGCATCGGGCTCTGTGCTGGCAGCTCAGAACCTGGAGACTACTTTCTGTGTGTCCCTCTCTCTCTGCCCCTCTCCTGCTTATGATCGGTCTCTCTAAAATAAATGTTAAAAAAAAAATGAATAAAGTAGTGCAACAATCGTGTTAGTTTTAGATCATTTTTATCTTCCAGAAAGATTCCCAGCCCCAGGTAGCCACTAATCTACTTTGTTTCCATAAATTTGCCTTTTCAGGTTATTTCCTGTGGACGGAATCCTACAGTCTGTGGTCTTTGTGTTTCCTTGCTTAGCGTAATGTTTCTAAGACCCGTTCCTGGCATAGCGTGGCATCTCTTGGTATGTGTTCCTTCGTATTCCTGAGTGGCATTCTGTCCTGTGGGTGTTCTTTCCACATTATACCCATTCATCAGATGAGGAAGATTGAAGTTTCTGGCGTTTTAAATACTGCTGCTTTGAACATCCTTGTGCAAGTCTGTGTATGAGTGGGTGTTTCCATTCCTTCTGGATAGATGCCCAGGAGTCCATGGTACAGTGGTGACTTAATGTTTAGCTTTTGAAGAAACTGTCAACCCGTTTTCCCCTCAACCTATGAGTTAAGAGTAAAGCCAGTACTAGACAAGATGTTATAATAACAGTTTCGTTTCTAAATAGGTTATGAACGGTTGCTATAGGAATTAGGGATGTGTAATATGGAAAGGTTCACAAAAGAAGTAGGTGGGCCCTACCTACCTAGCATGGGATAGAAGGGAATTTTTTGGGGGGCAGAATGGAAACCAAAACAGAAATGGTACGGGCATGGCACGGCAACACGGTGGATTCAGTTCCAGATCACTGCAGGAAAGCGAATATCGAAATGAAACAAGTCAAATGGATTTTTCCTCAGGGCAGAGAAAAGTTACGTTTGTGCAGTACCGTAGTCTGTGAAGTGTATATCGCATTATGTCCAAAAAAAATACATACCTTCAGTACATAATACTTTATCGCTAAAAATGCTGTCTGTGCTCTCAGCGAGTTGTGATCGTTCGTCACAGATCACCATAACCCATACAATAATGAGAAAGTTGGGAACGTTGTGAGAATTACCAACACGTGACAGACGTGAAGCGAGCACATGGTGTTGGGAAAACGGGGGCAACAGACTTGCTGGACACAGGGTTGCACTGCCTTCAACTCTAACAGACGCAGTATCTGTGAAGTGTGGGGAGACGAGGCCTCCTGTGTTCCTGTCATAGGGACGGGATGTCACGCTCGGACTGCAAGAGACGACCTGGTGAGGTCGGACTGTTAGGTTTAGAAAAGCCTGAACTGGGAGGATAAAGTTCGGACTTAGAATGATGGGCATTGGGGGACTGTGTGGTTTCTTTTCTTTTCTTTCTCTCTTTTTTTTTTTTGAAGAGGGGAGGGAGCAGCTTAGGAGTCATCCATAGGTTTGAATCCTGGCTGTCATATTACCAGTAGAAGAGACCAAAGGCCGGGAGGCCTGTGAGGAGGTGCTTGCCGTCCTTGAGGTTGTGACGGTCAGCTGGGGTCGCTGGTAGCCGGCCTGGCTGGAGGCAGGTGCAGTGTGCTGTGAAGAAAAAACTGGGTGAGCTTGGAATCCGGGGTAGGAGGGATGCTGTGGACTGAATGTGTCCCTTCTCATTCCTACGACAAAGCCCTGTGCCCAGCTGGATGGTGCTGGAGGTGGGGCTCTCCGGAATGGGATTCGTGCCTGAATAAAAGTGACCCAGAGCTCCCTTGTGCCTCCACCACGGGAGGACCCTGTCAGGGTTCGGGCCCTCACCAGATACCAAATCATCTGATGCCTGATCACCTTGATCATGGATCCTTTTGAGCCATCCAGTCAGTGGCAGTTTCATTACAGCGGCCTGAATGGACTAGGACAAGGGATGTTTCACCTTATGCTGGACACATACATGCGGGACAGTGGGAGCTAGTTTCTGGGGAAGATGGGAAGGTCAGTGTTGCCAGTGTCGAGTTTACCGTGATAGTGAGACGCGGCAGGCGTGGCTGTACTTTCTGGAGTAGAATTACGGCCCTGAGACTGGAGCTGAGGGAGTCCCTGAGATCGGGAAGGGTGGACATCTCATTGACTGCCGAGTTGCTCCCAGAGGCAGGGAGGGTTAAGAGGGAGAAATGGAAGGCTCTGGACAGTAGTCAGCTCGGTGAGTCTTGGAGGTGGATGAAGGCCCTGAGGAGAAGATGGGAGAGGAAGGTTGTCATTCAGTCAAGTTCAGGTCCGTCCCAAGCAGGATCCGGGACCAATAGACAAGTGGTGTATGTTCCCTGTGCTCTCCTGTTGCCACAGTAATCCTTTACTTAATGGAATGACTTAAAAGGTTTTTGACTGAAAGAAAATAAACCTACGAAAATATGTAGAATCCCCAGATAAGAAAGTTGGGCTTATTAGTTACTTTGTGATTTTGTTTTTGTTTTTTTGTTTTCCCCTTGCTTTCCCTGTTTCTTAAATCACTTACTCATGATCATCTGGTGTCATTTAATATGAATTAACATTCACTCACGGCCATCTGCTCCGGCTTGGGCTGTGCGTTCATCGGTTTCAGCTGTGCTGGGTCTCAGAGACAGACAGCTGGCCTTGCAGGTGGACGTACCTGGGCCTGCTGTCCAGACCAGTCAGAAGTCACCAGCCGAAGGCCCTCCCGGCCAGGTCCCTGTTGTTAAAGCTTCCGGTGACGAACTTTTCCCTCACCCCAGCAAGTGGGGTGAAGCCGGATTATTTTTCTCCACAGGGAGACACAAAGGGCAGGATGCTTGCTTTTGCTTTCTGGGGGAAGGCTGCGATCTTTATCATGAGGGTGTGGTTTGGGGAGCAGAGTCCGTCCATGGGGTGGGCCCTTCTACTTTAATGAGATGCTATTTCATTAGACCCAGAACTGACACAACTCAGAGGAAGACCCGTAATCAGTATTAAAAAAAGACTAACATCAATAAACTTTAAGGCTTCTTTTCTTTGCACCCAGAAGTTAATTTTTCATCCCAGAGGATCAGAGGGATGGACCTCTGTTCTCTTCTTCAACCGTGCCTAGCTAGCCTTGGCCGTCAGTCTTCTGGGGACTGGCCTTGGGGTTGGGCATTGGTAGGGAAGCAACATGAGTCCAGCAGGGTTGTGTGGCTTAGTAAGCCTTTCCATGCCTCACCTACAATCCCACCTGTCATGGGACAAAGACGTGACTTCTTCTTGTGCAACAAAACTGGCCAGACAGGCACCTGATGTTGGGCTGTGGCCTGCCTTGTGGCATCCAGCAGCTCTAACCTTGCCTAAAGCTCAGAGCGGTCTGGAAATGGGAACATTTCCAAAATATTCTTATTGGGGAAAAACAAAAGGAAGTAGGGTTGGTGCAGGCATGTTTTGAACTGACTACAGAGAAACTTTGACTTTGGTCCTTACGTATTTTATAGACATCAGAAGGGAGGAATAGATGATGCTGCCTGTTGTTCACTCGGAGGTACGATAGGGGTTCTGGGGACACTTTGGGGCATATGTAAATGTGCAGACAGTTGTTTTATGATACATTTCATACATTTTCTCTTTGTGGACTTGTGTGACTTCTGAGACTACAAAAGAATTGTGTAAGCGTCGTGGTAAATTATGAAAAGTTCAAAAATCTGAAAGGTGCGTATATATTTTTTGCATTGTGGCTTATCCTAAATATACTACTGATTTTCAAAACTGTCTTTTGAGGTAATGGTGGATTCTGTTGTTCACTCTTGATCAGAAGTATTACCATTTAGCTAGCGGCTGTATCAATGTCCGTTCATTTTCCTGAGCTCCGTTCACAGAGGCACGGACGGAGGTCTCCCCAGGCTCTGTGGAGTGCTCGGACGCCATGATCAAGCTTCCCCAGTCCTTCAGCGGCACCTTTCACAGTGCTGGCATCAAAACAGACATACTCTAGTTGGACTTTACAGTTTAATAACTGGACCTTATCATTGCCAGTGAAGTTAGAAAAGAATGTTTTCCCCTTTCTGCTTTGTCTAAGTCTTTTCATCACCACATCTGACTTTCGAAGCAGTCCTTCCACATTCTTGTGACAACCCAGGAAGCCTGGACCAGTGAAGGAGGAGGCATTCTTCGTTAGCCTGTCTCCTCTGGGCTGCTGTCCACTCAAGCCAGTCGGCTTGTTCTCTAGTCCGGAATTCTGATCTCCGCTTTGTGCTGCTTTGGGAAACAACCTGACAGTTCCTCAGACAGTTACACCTGGGCTTATCACATGACCTGGCAGTTCTGTTACTAGTTACACATGTGAGAGCTAGAACTTGGTTCTATAAAAGATTTACCCGTTAATATTCATAGCAATATTATTTATAATAATGTATGAGTAGAAACAGTTAAAAATTTTATGTTTTTAAAATTTATTTTTGAGAGACAGTGTGAGCAGGGGAGGGTCAGAGAGAGAGGGAGACACAGAATCCGAAGCAGGCTCCAGGCTCTGAGCTAGCTGTCAGCACAGAGCCTGAAGCGGGGCTTGAACCCACAAACGTGAGATCTGACCTGAGCCAAAGTCGGAGGCTTAACCGACTGAGCCACCCAGGCACCCTCAGTGGAAACAGCTTAAATGTCTATCAACTAGTGAATGGATAACAAAAGGTGGTATATCCCTGCAATGGAATGTTACTTGGTAATAAAAAGGAATGAAATACAGATAGAGACCACAGCATGGATGACCTTGAAGGCCTGCTAAGTGAAAGAAGCCCATCACAAAAGACCTCATGCTGTATGCTTCTGCCTATAGGAAAGTCCACAGACTAGGGAAATGTGCAGTGACAAGGGAGATTAGTGGCTGCCATGGGAGGGGGGAACGGGGTGGGGAGAACAGGAAGTGACTGCTAATGGGGAGGGAGTTCCTTTCTGGGAAGACGAACATGTTCTGGAAGCAGATAGTGGTGATAAATATACTAAACAGCAGTGAACTGTACTCTTTCAAAGGATGAATTTTGTAGTATGCAAATTACATGTTAATAAAAAGCCCAAACTGATCTTGCCATTTATCTTCACAAATTGCGGCTGGTTGTTTCTGCCGGTGGCGCTATTGGGGGAGCGCCAAGTGCCGGGCAAGGTGCGGGGGGTGGGGCTCCCCTGAAATATTTTAATCTGCCTGGCAGCATTTGTGTTGGCCATTGTCTCCATTTATAGAGGAAGAAACTGAAGTTTGGGGTTTGGAGCACAGGGGTGACACTTTGCTGTCGTCCAGCCCATCTGTGGTTCTGACCCACTTCAGCCTGACAAGCCCCAAGTCCTCATATATTCTGCTTCTGGGCCACCGAGGCCTGACACGTGGGAACCAATTTTGGCTCTTCTCCCTTGCATCTCCACCTGTTCCTGAGTGGAGTTTATTTCCTCTGTGCCTCTTCTGCCTTTTTTCTTTTCAGCCGATACCACATTCCTAGATGAGAATGCCATCAGTGTTGCCAGGCCTGCTCCAGGAGCCCATCAGTCTCCTGCCTTCCCACCTGTCATTCCCCTAATCTACCCAGTACTCTGCTGCGGCAACACTGTGAAGTCTGATTCTTCATATCTTATCACTCGCCTGCTCTAACACAATGGCGGCCTGTGCCCTAGCGCACACTCCTTAGGCTGGCATCTGAGAGGGCATCGGGCTCTCTGCTCACTTGTCCACACCTCCCTGCATGTCCCAGAACACCACTCACAGTGCTTTTTTTTTTTTAATGTTTATTTTTGAGAGAGAGAGAGACAGAGCATGTATGGGGGAGGGGCAGAGAGAGAGGGAGACACAGAGCCCAACGCAGCGCTGGAACCTGTGAACTGTGAGATCATGACTTGAGCTGACTTTGGCCACTTAACTGACTGAGCCACCCAGGCGCCCCTCACGGTGCTTCCTGGAGCACAGCCATAGTGGGTTGGGTTTCGCAGAGGCTCTATTGACCGCTCAGGGAAGAAGCATACCTTGCCAACTCAATGGGGAAACATTTAGGGGGCCGTTCCGGTTCCTCAGCCTCTAAGTAAGAGGAGCAGTGATTTTCAATTGGGAGTAGTTTTGTCCCCCTGGGGACTTGTGCAACGCCTAGAAACATTTTTTTTATCATCATGACTTGGGCGAAGGAGTGCTACTAGCTGGCATCTAGTGGGTAGAAGCTGGGGATGCTGCTAAACATCCTGTCCTGCACAGGACTGCGCACAGCAAAGGATTGTCCAGTCCTAAGTGTCAGAAGTGCGAAGTTTGAGGAACTAGTGAGCTAAAGCAAATAATTTTACTCTTGATAGGTAGCAAAGAATAAGTGAAAATGCTAAGTGATTTCAGGTGTGTCATTAAGATTTCTGTATATTAGCAAATGCAACCCAGGAAAGCCACATGGAGATGTGGGGCTGAGCAGAGGGTGAGCACGTGATGCTCACTTCTGGGCCCTCCGCCAGCACCATGATGCCTGGCACTTCGCTGCATCAGAGCTTGGATGACACTGAGTTACGATTGTATGGTCCTTGCCCACTTAACTTTTCTGCATTCTCCACCAGATCTGAGTTCTTCGGGGTAGGCTCACCGCCTTGCTCATCGGTGAATGCCAGGCTCTTACACTAGTAACTGGCATGTAGAAAAGCCCAACAGGTATTTTGAGATTGAATTGGAAAGATAAAGCACATGATTTGAATTTTATCTCAGCAAAGGGAAAGAGAGCCTCTGTGGACTTTTTCAGCCCGAGGAGAATAGATAAAACAGATGCTAATCCCTCAGATGTCAAAAACCTTTCTGCAAGCCTCTTTCTAAGCACAAAGAACAGACCTCTTCTCTAAGCCTCTCACAGTGCTGCAGGTATCAGTGGGCTGTTGCTTCCAAAGAGAGATGGGAGGAAGAGGCTGCAAAGAGGACCCTAGGGAAGAGCCGAAGGATACGGTACATCAGGAAATGGGTGCAGGTTCAGATCAGGGGATGTGACCATTTCAGTGTCTAGATTGGGGTCAATCATGTCTCCCACACTGAAGGCATTGGGAAAGAGTTTTGTGTGTGTGTGTGTGTGTGTGTGTGTGTGTGTGTGTGTGTGTGTGTGTAGCTTTGTTTTCATTCATTGGGGGAAATGATGGGAAAGATCCAAATAAATTCTGTAATGCAATGATTATTGCAATCTTTTGGCACATTGCAGTGGCTTTCTTCCTGGGTGTATCATGCAGATTGTATATCCAATCACTCCTTATGATGAGTATGAAACCTTTCCTTGTAAGAGTTGTAAACCATCAAAAAAAGAATTTGTTGGAATGATATGGAAATGTCTGTAGTAGCTATTCAAAATCTTATGGACCCCACTCCTTTTTTTTTTTTTAGTGTTTATTTTATTTTTTTTATTTTTTATTTTATTTTTTTTATTTTAAATGTTTTATTTATTTTTGATACAGAGAGAGACAGAGCATGAGAGGGGGAAGGGCAGAGAGAGAAGGAGACACAGACAGAACCTGAAGCAGGCTCCAGGCTCTGAGCTAGCTGTCAGCACAGAGCCTGATGCGGGGCTTGAACCCACGAACGTGAGATCTGACCTGAGCCGAAGCCAGAGGCTAAACCGACTGAGCCACCCAGGCGCCCCAGTGTTTATTTTATTTTTTGAGAGAGCACAAGTGAGAGAGAGGCAGAGAGAAGGACAGAGGATCCAAATCAGGCTCTATGCTAACAGGTTCGAATGTGGGACTCAGACTCATGAATCTTGAGATCATGAGCTGAGCTGAAGTCAGACACTCAACCAAGCTGTGCAGGCGCCCCTCTTCTTCTTTTTTTATTGTGGTTAAGATGTACATAACAAAATTTACCATTTTAACCATTTGTTTTTTGAAATTTTATTTTTGAGTGATCTTTACACTCAACATGGGCCTTCAGCTTACAATTCTGAGATCAAGAGTCACATGCTCTTCCAACTGACTCAGCCAGCTCCGCTCCCCCCCACAATTTTAACCATGTTAAGTGTACAGTTCTGTGGTATTAAATAAATTTACATTGTACAATTTTCACCATCATCCATTTTCAAAATTTTGCCATCTCCCCCAACTGAAACTCTGTACCCATTAAACAGCTCATTCTCATCCCCTCTGACTTCTGGCAACCATCCTTGTACTTTATGTTTCTATGAATTTGACTACTTCAGGTCCTTCATATGAATGAAATCATACAACAAACAATTTGTTGGCTTATTGTATTTAGAAAAATCCTTTCTCTTTACAACTTTAAGGAGTAGAGGGTCACTAGTAAGTTTAAAAAATAATAGGAATGTGTAAAAAGTAAAATAAAAATTTTTTATCACCACCCAGACGAAACCATTGTTAAAATTTTAGTTCATATGCTTCTGATTTTTCCCCCTGTATCTTTATATAAAGAGTCATATTGGAGCTCTGTACAGTTGCCAGCTTTTCAGTGCTACAAATAATAGTGTTATGAATATCTTGGTATACAATCTCTGATTGCATCTCTGAGATTCTTTCCTGAGGATAGAGTTCTAGATCATATTTTTGGACTTAGATTGTTAATAGTTTTAAGACTCTGGATCATAACATGATTTCAAATTGTTTTCCAGAAAAGTCCCAGTTTATGCTTTCTCCAGCTATGTGACTGACCCAACACATTGTCACTAGCATGGCTTATTTTTGTCTAAAAGTTTTGCCTACTTTTACCAATGTATCTTGTCACCATTTTATTGTTTACCTTTTCCTTAACACCAACATCTAGAAACATCCACTGTTAAGATTGGTGTGGTTCTGGGGCGCCTGGGTGGCTCAGTTGGTTAAACATCTGACTTTGGTTCAAGTCATGATCTCACAGTTTGTGGGTTTGAGCCCTGCATCGGGCTCTGTGCTGACAGCTCAGAGCCTGGAGCCTGCTTGAGTTTTGTGTCTCCCTCTCTCTCTGCCCCTTTCCTGATCACACTGTTTCTCTCTGTCTCTCAAAAATAAATAATTGTTAAAAAAAAAAGTTAAAGATTGGTGTGGTTCTAAATTTTGCAGAAAATTAGCATCATTTTCTACATGTTCTTTAACAAATTTCTTGTTTTAAATTTAGAAATATATTGTAAATCTTGGTTTCAGTACATTTTCTTTGTACCAACTCTATTATTAGTTGAAAATTTTCATTAGTTCAGGGGCGCCTGGGTGGCTCAGTCAATTAAGTGTCTGATTCTTAATTTCGGCTCAGGTCGTGATCTCATGGTTCGTGAGTTTAAGCCTTGCTTTGGGCTCTGTGCTGACAGCATGGAGCCTGCTTGGGATTCTCTCCCTCCCTCTCTTCTGCCCCACATCTGCTTGGGTGTGCTCTCTCTCTCCAAAATAAATAAATAAAATAAAAATTTATATTAGTTAAAAAATTACATCAATAGTGTGCTAATTTTAAAATCCCAAATAGTTCACAAGTATAAAAATTAAAAAATAATTATGCTCTAATAACATTTCAAATGCAAATGTAAATATAGAAGCATTATATTTGTTAATTTCTACAAAATCTGTTCATATTATTCATTTTCCTTGCAATTTGCTTTTTTAATCAGCATTTTATCAGTCAACACGTCAGGACATATAGGTTTGCCTCATTTTTTTCTTTTTCTTTTTAATTGCACGATAGTCCATAGTGTGGCCATGTAATTTAATCACCATCCCTTTCATAGACATTAAGGTGTCTTGAGTTTTTCTGTTATAAATAATGCTCTAATGATATCTTATATATATTTTAAAAAGAAACCATAGCGGGTGCCTGGCTGGCCCACTTAGTGGAATGTGCGACACTGGCAGGGTTGGAGTTTGAGTCCCACATTGGGTATAGAGATTACTTAAAAATAAAATCTTAAAAAAAAAATCATAGGATGGACAAATAGTTTAATACTATTGTTAAACATTTTGATTATTTTTATTTTTAAAAAAATATTTACGTATTTAGGTAATCTATATACCCAATGTGGGGCTGGAACTTACAATGCCAAGATTAAGAGTGGCGTGCTCTTCTGATGGAGCTAGGCAGCTGTACCCCCTCCCCCCGCCCCGCCTCCACTTTGCTTTTTAAATACATCTCTGGGAATATCCAAATATTGTCCTGGGACTCCTAGGGAGTGCTCATTTTTAAAGCTTTTGCTTTTACCAAAACTGTCTTCTAGAAAATTTACACTAGTCTGCACCCCTATCACCTTTGCCCAGACTCTCCCCATCTGTGGGTCTTACGTTGGGAAACAACTTAATGGACTGGGTAGCACATCACAAACTTTGGTCCCGTCCATGCCAGTCACCTCAAGTCACCGTGGAGTTTACTGTCAGAAGGCTGAGGTCACCGATAGAAGTCAGGGCTTGGAGCTGGGGCTGGGGCCTGGTCATGACCTTTGAGTCTCAGGGGCCAGCTGGAGCCTCCTCCCACAACCCCCCTGTGCCCCAGTCTCTGCTCAGGGGCTGGCTTCCTCACCATAACCCCTTCTCCCCGTGACCTGGGCCCGCTGGGGGCTCGCTCTGGCGCTGACCCTGCGTGTGTTTTCAGATTCATGCACTGTTAGTTAAATGATTAATTCTTTTTTTAAGATTTAACATGTAAATGTAGCAGCGATTAGATTAGATTTGACATAGATACTAAACTTAACATAGTAGAGTGTGACAGATTAATGTCTACATGTGATGATCTGATACCAAGCATCTTTCTGCTCTCCAGAAAGCTCTCATGTTCCCTCCCAGTCCAGAGCCTCTCCCTGTTCTGATTTCTGTCACCGCAGCTTTGTTTTGCTGAACTCTGCAGACAGGGGATCAGGTAGCCTCTGTTCTTTTGTGCCAGGCTTCTTTCGGTCACTATGTCTTTGGGGTTCAGCCATGGCATTGTGTGGGGCAGCAGTTCCGTCTGTCTCTTTTGCTGTGTGGTTGTTCACAGCACGAATACACTGCGACTTAAAAATCCATCCTCCTTTTGGAGGGCATTTGAGTATCCAGGGGTGGTTACTATGAACAAAGCTACTGTGTATATTCTTGTATATTTTGTGGCGCAGCCTGGGTCTAGGAGGGGAGGTTCTGGGTCACAGGAGGAAGGCAGTTAGGCCTGAGTGGGTGCCGCCACATTATTTTACGAAGTGGTCCTATGGCTTTACTGGGCCTCCCGCAGCACCTCTAGACCCAGGAGCTCCCCATCCCCACCTTTTATTTTCAGCCATCCTGGTGCATGCGTCATGGATCTTAGTATTTTTTTCGCCCCATTTTTTCCCATTGACCTGACACGTACTAATGTTGAGCACCTGTTCATACATTTATTGGCTGTTTGGATATCCTCTTTTGTAGAATTGTGCTGGTCTTTTGTCCTTTTTAAGATTGGGTTGTCTTTTTTCTTAGTAATTTCTAAGGGTTCTTTGTGTATTTTCAGTGGGAGTCCTTTCAGAGATAAATGTGTCACAAATACCTTTTTATATTCTGTGACTTGTCTTTTCACTCTCTTAATGGTGACTCTTAACAGAAATCCTTAATTTTACTCTCATCGAAGCTGTCAATCTTTTCTTTTGTGGTTAATGCCTTTTGTTCCCTTTATAAGTGTATTTGCCCACACTTAGAGATTCATGAGACATTCACCTATGCTTTTCTCTAAGAGCTTTATTTTGCTTTTCCCTCTAGGTTTAGACCTTCTAGAATTAGTTTTTGTGTGTGTGGTGTGAGGCAGGGTTAATTAATTGTGGGTTGGTGGCTGGCCAGGAGGTTTGGGGGTAGGTGTCCCTCAAGGGCCAAATCCACCACGGAGATGTGGAGGGAGGGGCAGGGCCACTCAGAGGACTGTCACATCCCTCTTTGGAAAATCACCCACAGATTCCCTGACGCTTAAGGGGGCCCTGGAGACTCTTGTCTGTGGACTTATTACAGAGATAATGCTTCCTGTGGGCACCAAGCTTCTATGCCAGTATGGCTCCTGAGCTGGCCCGGGAGAGGTCTCTCTTCGCTAGCACTGAGCTGTCCCCTGGGGGGAGGACGTGACTGGGATGGCCCCAGGGCTGCTGCTTGGACTGCTGGGAGGATAGGTCCATGGGGGAGGAGCACCTGCTGCCTACCCTTGCCAGCGGTCTGTGTGCCCATGCCATGACCCCTGGTGCCAGCTGTCTGTGTCCCTGCACTATGACCTCCAGAGACTCTGATCCCCAGTGGGGTCCATTGTTGGCTTTGGGTTTGATGTTAGCAAAATCTGAAAGGACCACGGTATAGGCTGTACCCTGAAATAGTGTCCAGGAAATGAACTGTTTGATTCTTTCCCTTTATAATTTTCAGCAGTGAGCTGATACCCTAGCAACCTTCAAAGACACCTGTTAGAATCCCCTCCCTGCTTCTCCTTATTCTTAAAACAAATGGCCTTTATTGAAGCATAGGTTATTTATTTTATTTGTTAAAAATTTTTTACATAGTTAAAAATATTTTTCTTATGTTTTTATTTATTATTGAGACAGAGAGAAACAGAGCATGAGCAGGGGAGGGGCAGAGAGAGAGGGAGACACAGAATCTGAAGCAGGCTCCAGGCTCCGAGCTGTCAGCACAGATCCCAATGTTGGGCTCCAACCCATGAACTGTGAGATCATGACCTGAGCCAAAGTCAGCTGCTTAACTGACTGAGCCACCCAGGCACCGCTTAAATAGTTTTTTTTTTTTAATGCTTATTTATTTTTGAGAGAGAGAGAGAGAGAGAGAAAGAGAAAGAGAGAGAGAGTGAGTGTGGAGGGGCAGAGAGAGAGGGAGATGCAGAATATGAAGCAGGCCCCAGGCTCTGAGCTGTCAGCACAGAGCCTGATGCGGGGCTCAAACTCACGGACTATGAGATCATGACCTGAGTGGAAGTCCGATGCTTTACCAACTGAGCCACCCAGATGCCCCTTATTTAAAACATTTTTAAAGTTTATTTATATTCTAGGGACATAAGAGTGAGTTGAGGAGGAACACAGAGAGAGAGAGAGAGAGAGAGAGAGAGAGAGAGAGAGAATATACTAAGCAGGCTCCACACTGTCAGCACAGAGCCTGACATGGGGTTTGAACTCACAAACTATGATATCATGACCCCAGCTGAAATCAAGAGTCAAAATCCAGAGTCTGAAACTTAACTGATTGCACCACCCAGGGACCCCTATTGAGATATAATTTAAATAAAATGAAAGTCACAAATTTTAAGCATACAGTTTCAATGAGGTTTGAATTTAATCATGTAACCACCATCACTATCAAGATGTAGAACATTTCTTCCAACCCTGAAAATTTCTTTGTGTCTCTTTGTTGTTAGACCTCTCCCCCGATCCTGGCCCCTGGCAACCATTGGTCTGCTTTGCCACTATAGTCTTGTCTTTCTCACAGTTTCCTGTTAATGGAGTCATATGGTAGGTAGCCTTCGTGTCTGGCTTCTTTTACTAAACATCATGCCTTTGATATTCAACCGTGTTTTATGTATATCAGTAGTTTGTTCCTTTTCTGTTGCTGGGCAGACTCATGGTATGGGCATGCCGTAATCTATCCACTTACCGGTGGGTAGACATTTAGATTGTTTCCAGTTTGGGGATATGATGACTAAGGCTGCTATAAACAGTCCCACGCAGGTCTTTTTGTAGATGCGCTTTTATTTCTCCTGGGTAAATACCTGGGAATGGAATTGCTGAGTGATACAAAAGTAGATGTGTAACTATTGGAAGATATATTTTTTTTTTTGTCTTTTGCTATTACTAATGGTGCATTGTGCAAAGATTTTTTTTTCCTTTAATTTTGTTGGTATTTCGTTGAGCTAGAAGTAGAATATCTGGGACAAAGGGCAAACGGGTATGTAATTCTGCCAGAAGTTGCCAAATGCCCTTTCCCAGGGATTGTACCATTTTGCATTCCTGTCTGCAGCATAAGAGAACTGCTGTTTCTGCATAGCTTTGTCATCAGCATGTTTTGTTAAGTTTATGGTTTTTTGTTTATTTGGTAAGGCACAATTGGTACCTCTGTTTTGTTTTGTTTTGTTTGAGAGAGAGAGAGAGCTCATGCACTATTGGGGAAAGGGCAGAGGGAGAGAGAAAGAATCCCAAGCAGACTCTGAGCTGAGCATGGGTGGGGCTCGATCCCACAACCCTGGGATTATGACCCTAGCCCAAATCAAGAGTTGGATGCTCAACCAACTGAGCCATGCAGGCATCCCTGTGTGGTTTTAGCTGGCATTTCCTTTATTGTGAGCCTGGTTGAGTATCTTTTTATATATTCAAGAGGCTTTTACACTTTTAAAAAATTAATTACTGTGAGTCAGCCTTGAACACTCTTTTCCTTGGCCCCTCACCCCCATCACAGAGGCTTGTCAATGCTACCTAAAAAATTATCTTAAATCATTCCCTTCTCTTCACCCTGCCTGCCACTACTTAATTCAATCTGTCATAAACTCTTTTCTAATCTCTTCTCCGTACAGCCACTTTGTTTCAAATGCTCATTGTCCTTCGGATAAAATCATTGCCTAGACGACACAGCCGCGTTCAGGCTGGCCTCTCTCTCTAGCTTCATCATGGGCCACTGTCCCCTGTTTACTGTCGGTCACAGTGGTTGCTCGGTTCCTGGAATGTTCCTGTATTTTGCACACATTGGGGCCTCTGTGCTTCCTCTTCTGCTGGGAAGGCCCATTGCCTGCCTTTTTCACGTCCATCCTCTGGTCTCAGGGAAACAGCCCTTCCCCAGAGAGAACTTCTAGGCCCTTCCATTGCAAACTAGGCTAGCCTTTATAGTTTTCTTTTTTAAATGTTTATTTATTTAGAGAGGGGCAGGGGAGAGAAGGTTCCCATGGCAACTGTGGCTCTGGCATGGTGGTCAGATTTGCTGGTACTGGTGCTGACCACTCAGTGCTTAGAAAGTGGGGGCGGGGGGAGAAGACAAAGCCAACGACCGAACATGGGCCACCGGTGAGTTCTGTTGGCTACTGTAGTTTTGTCGTGAGCGCTCTTCTGTGGTTGTCCGGATGTTTGGCAACAGTGGACAGTTATGCTTCTGAATTGTGACCCCCAGATTTTGGGTCACTGACCCAGTTTCTTTCTTTTTTTCCTCCATCGTGTGTGGGAACAGTGCCCCCTGTATTGTGGTGAGTGGCTCTCATCACCCGTATACTAGTCATCCATCCATCCATCCATCCATCCATTCATTCATTCAATAAGCACTTACTGGGGTGCCTGGGGGGCTCAGTTGGTTAAGCATCCAACTATTGATTTTGGCTCAGGTCATGATCCCAGGGCAGTGGGACTGAGCCTTATGTCAGGCTCCATGCTAAGTGTGGAGGCTGCTTGAGAGTCTGTCTCTCCCTCTGCCTCTCTCTCCAACTTGTGCTCTCTCTCTCTGAAATAAAAAAATAAGTGTCTGCAACAAGCACTCCCTGAGCCTTTACCATGTGAACAAAACAGATGCAGGCCCTTGTGGAGGTAAATGTAGACCGATCATCACACTCCAGGAATTAGTGAGGGCTGCTCTGAGGGATAACTAGGCGGCTATAAAAAGTATAAGCGGAGGGGCGCCTGGGTGGCTCAGTCAGTTAAGCATCTGACTCTTGATTTTGCCTCAGTCATGATCTCGCAGTTCATGGGGTCGAGCCCTGTGTTGGGCTCTGCACTGTCAGTGCAGAGCCTGCTTGGGATTCTCTCTCTCTCCACCTCTCTCTCTGCCCCTCCCCTGCTTATGTTAGGTAAGAAGACGTACCGAACGAGGTTGGGCTTAACAGTAGCTCAGCGTCTGGTCGTGGTTAAATTTCCATAGGGATAATGCTGATTGCTTTTTGCTTGCCTTTCCGAGTGAAAAAAGTAGACTGTATACAGCATAGGTGCAAAAGATGGGAACGTTGTTCAGTGCCTCCCCTGGGGGTGCGCGCCCCTGAGCCCCAGCGCTCCCCACAGCAGGCAGCCTGGGGAGACATGGCCTGGCCCTCAGCCTCAGGTCCTGGAGGGGCAGGGGTCGAGGGGCCTGGAGGCAACCACAGCACAGGCTGTGTGTCTGGATGGCTGTTGCCAGTGACATGTGGGCCCAGAATTGCCAGGTCTCTGATTAAAAAAAATTTTTAATGTTTATTTATTTTTGAGAGAGAGAGAAAGGAAGAGGAGGAGGGGGAAGAAAGAGAGGGAGACACAGAATCTGAAGCAGGGTCCAGGCTCTGAGCTGTCAACACAGAACCCGATGTGGGGCTTGAACCCACAAACCATGAGATCATGACCTGAGCCAAAGTCAGTTGCTTAACCGATTGAGCTACCCAGGCACCCCATGAAATAAGAATAATTTCTAAAGTGCTAGTCACAAAGGAAACACTTGAGAGAGGAAAAACGTCATAGATACTTTCAGAAGACTTGACAGAAAGAGTCGGGCTTAAGGGGTTACATTCCACTCCTCCAAGCCAATTGGGATTGGTTTCCAAAGCCACCGTCTCTTTCTCTTGCCGGTCTCTGTTGCTCTCTGCAGCCAGGTCTCTCCCCTCCGGCTCCTCCCTGGCCTTCCCCGGTCCCCTCTGGGCTGGCTCACTCAGCCCCTCGCCTGTGCTTAAGGCTTCACTCAGCAAAGCCAACACCCAGCCACCAGCCAAGCTCCCTCCTGGGGGCGGGGGCCGGGGGGAGACACGTCTGTGGTCTTCCTTCACTTCTCACAACTAGCCCCAGTGCATATCTGCCTCCTGGGGTGGGGAGAGGGGCTGTTTGGTGTCTGAGGGGTCCTGGGGAGAGGACAGGCACAGGCTTGCTGGCGGGCAGTGGCTTATCACTCAGGGTTCTTGCTTGGAAGCTTCGAGCAGGTTCCGGTTAACCGAAGCAGAGAAGATATTTCTTGGAAGGCCATTGGGAATTAACTGTGAGGTCAGAGAACCAGGCTTGGAAAATGGGCAAGAACCAAAGGGAGGAGGCACCACAAAAATTTAGTCAAGTTCGCTATGAGCCAGCATTGTGGGTGGGAAGTGAATTCGGATGCGCCATATCCAAGAGAGAACAAGCATCTTATATATGTTTTTGCCCTTATATAAGGCTCTCACCAAATGCTGTGGATTGTAAATTGGTGTCATTTGGAAAGCAGTATACAAAATGTACAGTGTGTTTCATCTGATTATTCTTTTCTTGGGATTATAGCCAAAGAAAATAATCCTAAATATTGAAAGATCTTTAGTTACAAAGATGTTCATTGCAGTTACCAAATAGATTGTGGTACATTCATGTAATGGAAAATTACAAAGTTTATGAGATTTAATAATAAGATAGAAAATCACTTGTGATGTAATATTGCATGAGAAAACAAGATATGCAATTACATATCCATGCAATGTGATCGTCCCCTTGGTATCCAGTATTTCCCAGATGCCATTAGCCTTCGGAGACAGGGGATGGTGACCCCTGCAGCTTCTTCCTCCCTTCTCCCCACCCTAGTCCTCCCAGCAGCCCAGTGCAAATCCCCACCACGGTCACAGGAGGGATGCTAGTCTTAGAAACGAGTCTTTTCTGTGAATCCCTGGGAGCTGTGGTTTGGAAGACATGACTCACCAACCCATGTCTGCTTAGCCCTTGACCATCTCTCTCCCAAACCGAAGAGCCTCCTTCCCTGTTTTTTCCCTTACCTGGTTGTCTTTGTTGCCGTAGGAACTAGCAGAGTAGGGGCGCTCCTGGGGTGACAGAGGATCTGTGTCACCTGCAGGGGGTGGCTTGCTTGTTCTGTTCTCCTATGCCCCATCTCTCTCCCGTAAGAACAAGCCCCTGGCAGTGCCCATCTTCTGTCACCGTCCCTGAAGCTGACTGGCACTTCTCTGTCGCTACCATTGGCAGTCTAGGCCACCAGCAGCAGAAGCCCCAGGGAATCCCGATCCTCTTCTTGAGGGAGAGGGAAAGGAGGTGGACTTGCCCTACACACATGAAAGTGTGAAACTTAGGCATGGAGAGAAGGCTGGCGCAAAGCCCCAAAGTGTTCACAGTGGCGGTACTTAGGTAATGAGGTTAGAGGTGCTCTTCCTTCTCTTTTCCTGTGCTTTTTAGATTTTATGTAATGAGCATTTATTGCTTTTATAATTGGAGGGAAGAAAGCACAGGGCCTCAGAGAGGTTAGTTAATCAGCCCAAGGTTGTACTTGCTGTATATTCACGGCTAGGGAGTCAGGGATCAGGCACAAGGGTTGTCTCCCTGCGCCCACAGCACAGGGATGGGAGAAACTTAGCAATGATTCTTATTGATCTACTTGCTCAGCCTTCTTGGATGAGAAATATGAGGGAGGTCATTGTGGCTCTGTAATCACTGTGCTGTGCCCTCACTCATGATGGGAAGGAGAGTTTTAAGCTCTGTGTTCTTGCTGGTAGCCGAAGCTGCAGTCGTTGGTAGGGACTGTGCATGGGACTGGCTATGTAACTTTCAGGGCTCGGTGCAAAGTGAAAGTGTGGGGCCCCGTGTCCAAATGCCATGAAGAATTTCAAGATGGTGGCAGTAGAACTTTAAACCCAGCAGGGCCCTTGTAGGCTCTGGGCCCTGAGTGACCGACTGCACAGGTCCTACCCCCATGAAGCTGGCCCTGCTTGTGGACACTTATGCTAGACACATGTGAGCATGCCTGGGGAAGGGATGCAGTGGGACACTTAGAAGTCAGGGACACATGGAAGGCTTGGGCTTGGGAAGAGAGCCAGAGAATCAAGAGGTCCCTATTCACTGCCAAGTCTCTGTGGCTAGTGTGGAATCCAAAGTAGGTCCCATGTGAACTGTTCAGGAGTTAGGAGACTTGAGTTCTATTCTTTCCCCTCTGTGCAAACACCAATAAATGACTTCTCTGGGTCTCAGTTTCCTCATCTCTGTCACGAGAGGGATGGGAACTGGTGATCTCCAGAGTCACCGGCAGCTCTAAGACCATGGTGACTCGGACTCTCAGTGCTACGCTCAGTAGCCCATGTGACAGCAGCTGTGAATGCGTCCATGAGGGCCTGAGCAGAGCTGTCTAGAGTGTGGGAGAGAGATCCTGATGTGGCAGTCACCTTTGACTAGCTAGCCAGAAAGACCAAAGTCTCCCTCTTTTCTGCAGAATGTGGGCAGAACACAAAATGACTGTTCCCAGGGAAACGTAGGAGGTGATAGGTTGTATTAGAGGAAGGAGTCCTTACCATTGCTACAAGTGCATACAATACTTGGTAGGTAAGGTGACTCTGTGTTACAGCTTTGGCAGAGAGTTCCTGCAGGTAACAACATGGGCCCCAATTTAAGGTGCATCTTTTTTTTTTTTCCAATATTTTATTGTCAAGTTGTTTTCCATATAACACCCAGTGCTCTTCCCCTAAGGTGCATCTTAACACTACATCTTTGTGTAGATGTGAGGAAAGAACAAGACAGTGTGGTCAGTGTAGGGTTTTTACTGGTTCCTTAGGTGGAAGGACTGAAAATTACTATCAGGATCCTGTTATATATCTAATTTGTGTTACTGATGCTCAGATTCATGGAGTTTATGTTCTGTAGTGATGACTCATTCTTTTATTGTCTTCACTGGGTCCCACACTAAGGGCTCTTCCAGGTCCTGTTCTAGAGACGTCATCAGAGCAGCAGGTCGAGATGCCCCTATGTAGATGGCCAGTGTTGTGGGTGTGAGACACAGTGTACTTACAAATCAAATTTATGTGATGCTTTGATGACATTTTGGGGGAAGATAAAGCAAAAGCTAAAAAAAGAAAAAGAAAAGAAAAAAAGAATCTCCATCAATAGTATAGAAGAGCATCAGGCTGGTGATTTATGCAAGTAAATTTTAGAATTTTGAGGGACTTCTGGTTGGCTTCATGAGCAAATGTATTCAACAGTATTTGGAATTTTGTGTCAGAGAAATTGTGTTTATGATACTTAAAAATTTTTTCTTTTTTCAAAAAGGAAGATGTTTTATTGTTGATGCACACTTGGGCCAGCACAGGGTACTTTTCAAGGAAGAGCCTCCTCACTGTTTGGGGGGGCGGGGTCAGCTCATCCCCCATCATCTCACGTAACTCATGTTTGCTTGGTTCAAAAACCCTGTGCTGGTACCTCTTTTCCTGCAGTCTGATGCAATTTCCCCTTTCATTTGTCAATCTCATGCTCTCCCACAGAAATACCAAGAAAGGAGCTTCTTATTTGACTCTTGATCCAAATTGTTGTCTTTCCTTTATGGTAGAAAAATGCAGGTTGAGAGAAATTTGAGGAACAGATTCAGTGGAGTCTGTCGTTTCTGACCTCACTGTGGAAGTAAAAGATCACTAAAGATGGTTAAAATTTAAGGCTTGGTGATAGAAGGATGATAGATTTTCACCTTCTTTAAATGTCTTGAAGTTCAAAGACTAAAGTAAAGCATTTTTAGTTGAAAGCACTTGTGAGGTAGTAGAAATTACAGATTTATAGCTTCAGAAGGGAATTTTATTAACTTTTTATTAAAAAATTTTAAGCTTATTTAATTATTTTGGGAGAAAGAGAGAGCACAAGCAGGAGAGTGACAGAGAGAAAGGGAGAGAGAGAATCCAAAGCACTGTAAGTGCGAGCCCAGTGTGGGGCTCGAACTCATAAACCATGAGATCATGACCTGAGCCAAAACCAAGAGTCAGACATTCATTCAACTGAGCTACCCAGGCGCCCCTTGAAAGGGGATTTTAGAAGGTTCTCCTATCCACCTCCTTTTAGTCAGACCAGACTCTGGATCTCCATTTTCCTGTTGAGAAACTCAAGACCCATGTAGGGTAGGAGGTGAGCATATGGTCCCCCATGGAGAACGTGGGTCTGCTTTGTTGAAGGGTGTTTGACTGTGGCATATGGATAGCCAATCTTGTATACACATACCACTCCTTCCATCAAAAGGGGGAGTTTGCTTCTTGTCCTATTGAACCCGGGCTGGCCCTTGACTTTGACCACAAGTATGATAGAAAAGACATGATGTAACTCCTTCAGACGCATTGTAGCTTCTGTGCCTGTCATCTTAGATCTAGGTGCTATGTCAGGAAGCTGAGCCCAGGCAACCCGCAGAATCATGAGAAATAACAAATCATTGTGTTAAGCCACTAAGTTTTGGGGTAGTTTGTTAAGTAGCCATAGATAACTATCATCTGGAAACATTTATGCATTAAAATTAAAAAAATTTATTTATTTATTATTAAAAATTTTTAATGTGTATTTTTTAGACAGAGACAGAGCATGGGCAGGGGAGGGGCAGAGAAAAGCAGACAGAATCTGAAGCAGCTCCAGGCTCCGAGCTGTCAGCACAGAGCCCAATGCGGGGCTTCAACCCATGAACCGTGAGATCATGACCTGAGCCAAAGTCAGCTGCTTAACCGACTGAGCCACCCAGGCACTGCTTAAATAGTTTTTTAAATGCTTATTTATTTTTGAGAGAGAGAGAGA
>NC_043702.1:100336330-100337492 GCF_006229205.1 Suricata suricatta
GGGTTGAACCCATGAACCATACGATCATGACTTGAGTCAAAGTCAGAAGCTCAACTGACTGAGCCACCCAGGCGCCCCTACATTAATTTTCTAAGTAACCTTGCTGAAGTTTCTAGCAATTAGAGGAATCCCTCTAATAGCAGTAGTGGTCATAATAAACAACATATCATGGCACGCAGAGTTAAGACTCAACACAAGAGTGTGAAGTGCAGTGATAGCGCAGTTTTGTCAACTCTCAACCCCACATGGACACTATTTATGTCCTCAGCTCTGAGACAAGTCAAGAAAAATTTCCCCATTTTCCCTCAGCAAGTATCTATGTGTTGGAGCAGTGTTCACCCTTCCCTGTCATAACCCAGAACCTCTGGTTCCAGGGCCCCTGGATCTTGTGGGCAGGGCTGTGGGAGTCTGGGTGTCTGTGCCGCCTCCAGATTTCCCTACCTCCCCATTGTTGGAGCGTCTCCAAAGACAGCAGACCTAGTCCTAGGCCTGCCTCTGCAGGAGTGGGGTTGGGAGCAGGGTGGCACAGAGGTGACAATCGTGGGGTGGTCGGTCCCATTTGCTGCTTGGTGAGCAGGATCTCACTGCGGTAGTTTCTCTGGCTGTCACCCCACTTTCCGGTGGCACAGATCCCTACCCCAGGGACACAAGATGATTGGATCGATCTCTGATTTATTGCCTTTCTCCTACTCTTTATGGGGCCAGTTTTAATGAGCACCCAAGCAGAAACGCCTTTGACTCCTGGGCCGTGAATAACTGTTATTAATAAAGGGGTGAGCAGCTTGTGGCAACACTGTTGCATATTTCCATATTAATAATGCCATAAACTCCCCCAGAACGACATTGCGGTCCCTCGCAGCTCAGGGGCTCCGACTCAGGGCCACGGGCCGACATGTGATATCCGGAAGAAGTGGCTGGACCCTGGCGGGGGGTGGGTGGGTAGTGGTGGTGAGCCCAGGTCCTGACCCCCGTCTCCCAGCTCTCCTAGCACCTGCAGACCTCTCCTCTGAGGAAGCAAACTGCTGATTCCAAGGGGTGACTGAAGGCGGGCCAGGAAGTTCTGTCTACTTTCAAATACCTCCCAAAATGAGTCTGTCAATTTGTTTGAGACTCCATCACTTGAACTTTTGTAAGGTTTATTTATTTATTTATTTGAGACAGA
>NC_043702.1:100337592-100345359 GCF_006229205.1 Suricata suricatta
AAAAAAAAATGTTCAATTGCCTGTCTTTGCCCTTAATTGTCAAATCCTATTAACTTTCTTCTCCTTCTCTCTTGCTCCCCAAAGTCTATTTCTGGCTGCATCCTCTCCCTCTCTCATTGCCTCTGCAAGCTCTAAGTACTCCCTCTTGATAACGAGGGGTAGCCCCCTCTCCCTCTACTGGCCAGATGTTAGCTGATGTTGAGAGCATGGCATGGGCTTCCTCTCAAAATGGTGCTCACAGTATTTCCCCAGCAACCCAGCACTCTTCCTCCAGGATGTCCAACGTCCACCATTAGAACAGTAGCACCCACACCACCTTACTGGAGAAGGTACTGCATAGTCCTTACCCACTGGCCGTTCTCCTTGTCTCCTTTAGCAGCAGAAATCTGATCTTTCAGGGAAGCCATGAGTACAGTGAAAGCCACTCATCTTCCAAGACTCTCTTGCAGCTAGGAATTGATGTGTGACATTCTGGCTAACAAACTGGGAGTGGAAGTCATCTGTGGTGTTTCTGGGGAAATACTGAAAAGGGACATGCTCTACTTAGCAGAACTTTTGTCCCTTTGCCATCTGCTTGACAGGAAGATGGCTTGGTGTAAAAGCTTGGAGTAAAAGCACAGTGAAAATCGTGTGACCTTGAGATTGACAACCACATTTGAGATGGAAGTCAGGAAAGTCGAAGAAGCAGGGTCCTTGATCATATCTTTGAGCAGTATCCCTGAGCAACTACTCCTAGATTCTTGTTACATGTGACAAATAACTCCTTATTTTAATGTAGGTTTTCCGTGGCTCTTGTGGGATGAATCATGTCCCTGCAAATTCATATGTTGAAATTCTATCCCCTAACACCTCAGAATGTGACTGTGTTTGGAGATAGGTCATCTCTAAAGGTGTAGAGATCTAATTAAGGTTAAATGAGATCATATGGGGGCCCCAATCCAATCTTAGTGGTGTCCTTGTAAGAAAAGAAACTTCGGACACACAGAGAGATCTCAGGGACCTATGCACACATAGGAAAGGCCAATATGAGTGCACAGTGAGAAGACAGGCATCTACAGGCTAAGGGGAGAGTCCAATGAAGAAACCAGACCTTATGGCACCTTGATCTTGGACTTCCAGCCTCCAGAACTGAGAGAAAATACATTGTTGTGTACACCCCTCTGTCTATGACATTGTTATGACAGCCCTAGCAAACCAATAGAGTGATTTCCAGCTGAACACAAACCTGACTCATACAGCATGGCTTGGGGTCTGGCTCTCTGGATTCTGTAGGGGGCAAGGCTTAGCTAAAGAGGCAGGGAGAAAAGTTCTCCAAGACTGACTGCAGTTAGGTGCTATGTCGAGTATCTACCCAAGAATGGTTCCAGGATCTTAGGTGCCTGGCTCAGGTGTCCCATCTCCCGGTTCGGATGCTGCTCATTTCTCTCTCCCTTCCTCAGACCTTGTGCTTGCAAAGCACCTGCTCTTCTGGATTTTACTGGTTCCCTTTTCAGCATCTAAAAGTGTCAGAATGTTCCTTCAGCAGCCAGTCAGGGCTAAGGTGGCGAGCATAGTGCCTGGAGTATAATCAGCACTCAACAAATAGCCATTAATTGAATTAATGAATAGGAAATGACTATGGGAGCCAATACCAAGTAACATATTCATGTTTACCATACATTTATTTACACATCAATTGAACATAAAGCTTATTGTCTCTCATTATAAAAACCAACATTAGCTGGTCCTCAATGGTGTGCTAGACACTGCATTTCGTGCTTTGCTCTTGTTCCAGTTTGTCTTCATAAGAAATCTGTGGGGGCACCTGGATGCCTCAGGATTGAGCATCGGACTCCAGCTCAGTTTGTGAGTTCGAGCCCAACATGGGGCTCCTTCTGTCAGTGCAGAGCCCACTTGTGATCCCCTTCTCCCTCTCTCTCTGCCCCTCCCCTGCTCTCTCTCTCTCTCTCAAAAATAAATAAACATTAAAAAAAGAATCTGCAAGATCAGTATTATATCAATTTTATAGATGAGAAAAAAGAGACTTAGAGACCAAAGGTACAAAGATAGTAAATGATGAAACAAGTTTTCAAATGCAGGTCTGTTTGATTCTGAAGGGCATGCCCATTCCACAATAATCGATATAGTAGGTTGAATATACTATGTTGCCATCCATAAAAGTAATACATGCTTATTAGTGTATGTGTATATAATTTATGTATACATATATACTTATGTATCATATATAGAATATATGTGTGTACATTGATATATAGATGTAGATACAGAGAGACCATATGTATATAGTTTCTATAGAAAATTTAAAAAGTAGAAAGAAAAGGGAAAAAAACTATATATACTCTATGGAATTTTTAAAAATGGTGTTGAGATGTACATAACATAAAATTGACCGTTTTACCCATTTTTAAGTGTACAGTTCAGGGGCATTAAATATAGTCACATTGTAGGACTGTTAAAAGTTTGTTTTTGTTCAACTATTATATTACACTGTCATTTTCTGTTGGCTGTGCAATTTTTTTTTTGAAAAAATTGTGTTATAATTGACATACATAGCATTCCATTGTTCATACATTTAAATGGCCCTTCATGAATCAAATCTTCTGCCTTTGTGTCCGACTACTACTGACTCCAGAGGCATGTGTTGTCAGCCTGATGCTGGAGAAACTTGGGGTGAAGGGCCTCTGGGAGCCCGTGATGCATACTTATTTTAATGAGAGATAATGGTCTTGTTGGGAATGTTTTCACGTTTGGGAAGGAGACTTCAGGGACAGTTTTCAGCTCTTGTCGCTTGCTTTTCTGTGGCTGGGAAAGTCATGCCAAGTTCCAGTTGCTATCTGGGGCTCTAGGGACAATGATTAGATTTGTCCATGTAATGAAATGGAAGAGCTTATCCACAAGAATTCCCGGGGTGCTGCCCACAGTGAGAAGAGCAGTCAGAATGGGACGCACACTCCACTGCCCAGTGACAGGGTGTGTCACGTGTTAGAATCGTGGACCACATAAATGAGGTGATGTTGCATGAAGGGTTATAGGTTGGTGGAGGGTAAAGCAGTGTGGTGCTGAAAACCTGTGAGAGAGGATGTCATATGTCATAGGGTTGTAACAAAGATCTGCTGTGTGTGCTTTCTGTAAAGTCCTGGGCTGCTTCACAAGAAAATCTATGGCAAAGTTATTCATTTTAAAAAGATGTTTGCAGGCACCTGGGTGGCTCAGTTGGTTAAGCATCCAGCTTCGGCTCAGGTCATGATCTCATGGTTCGTGAGTTCAAGCCCTGCTTCGGACTCTGTGCTGACAGCTAGCTCAGAGCCTGGAGCCTGCTTCGGATTCTGGGTCTCCTTCTCTCTCTGACGCTCCCCTGCTCGCGCTGTCTCTGTGTCTCAAAAATAAATAAAAAACATAAAAAAATTTAAAAAGATGTTTGGACTTAAACTGATATCTCTTGGACAGGGGTGTTGTTCTGGTTCTGGTCACAAGACTGCTTGGTTGTACACAGTGTAAACCTGCGAGCTGGATATGCACCTGTCAGAAAGTATTTGCCTGTGTGACAAGTGACCAAGCCACTGGTCTTAACCTGGACCCGCAGGGAGACTTCTCCAAATGTAAAGGGCACTGTGGGGAGTTTGCATACTAATTTTTGCTGGAGGTGAGGAGTAGAATTACTTCTCAGTTGAGGCGACTAAAGGAGTTTCTGGTCTGGAAGACGAGGCTATTTACTCTTTACTGGTTAGTTCTGTTTAGTAATGATCAAGATGCTTACTACTGTTAGGGTGCCTGGGTGGCTCAGTCTGTAGAGCATCCGACTTCAGCTCAGGTCATGGTATCATGGCTTATGGGTTCAAGCCTCACATCGGGTTCTATGCTGACAGTTCAGAGCCTGGAACCTCTTTCAGTTTCTGTGCCTCCCTCTCTCTCTCTGCCCCTCTCTCACTTGTATTCTGTCTCTCTCTGTCTCAAAAATAAATAAACTATAAAAAATTAAAAAAGACACTGCTGAAAGACAGGTGAAAGGAAGATGGGGGTTGGTTATGGTAAGACTGATGATTTTTTTCTCATTTGGTATCCTCAAGAGATCTAAAATGACTATGTGCTCTGTCATTTTTCTTCTGTGATCTCTTTTTCATCTACACTCTGTGAAGATGACTTTTCTGCTGCCTTTAAACTGGTGGTGAAACCTGCAGGGAGAGCAAGAGCCTTCTGCTGCTTCACATCCTAAGTCTCAGCCCAAGACTTAACTCCTTTTGACTCTCCCATGTGAGTTCTCCTACTGTCTCCTCATTTAATCTGCTGTTCATCGTTTAAGACAAAAGTCCAACATCTTCTCCTTTGGGAAGACTTTCTATTTCTTGTTTGGGTTTTTCACTTAAACTAGGAAAAAAAATGCTTGATGTTGTGGGTGAATGGTCAATGGATTCCTGACAGGTGTGTAAAGATAATTATATGGGGAGGGAATAATGTTTCCAACAAATGCTGCGGGAACATCTGGCTAGCCACAAGCAAAAGAATGAGGTTGGATCCTTACCTCACACCATATGAAAGTTAACTCAAAATGGTCATAGCTCCACACATTGGAACTAAAACCATAAAACTGCTAGAAGAAAACATAGGAGTAAATATTTGTGACCCTGGGTTAAGCTGTGGTTTCTTAGATATGATACAAAAGTACAAGCAACAAAAGGAAAAATTCATTGGATACCCTCAAAATGGAAGACTTTTATGCATCAAAGGACAGCATCAATAAAGTGAAAAGACAACCCAAAGATTGGGAGAAAATATTTTCAAGTCATATATCTGATAAGGGTTGAGTATCCAGAATATATCAAGTAAACTCTTACAACTCAATAATAAAAGACAATCCAATTAAAAATTGGCAAAGTATCTGAATAGACATTTCTCCAAAGGAGATATACAATGGCCAATAGGCACATAAAAAGATGCTCAATATTATTAGCCATCAGGAAAATGCAAATCAAAACCACAATGAGATACTACTTCATCTCCACTAGGATGGATATAATAAAAAAGACAGATGATAACAAGTGGTGCCAAGGAAGTAGAGAAATTGGAACCCTCATTCATTGCTGGCAGGAATGCAAAATAGTGTAGCTATTTTGTAAAATACCCTAGCAGCTTCTCACACAGTTAAATATGGTGTTAGATATCCATCCATCAACTGATGAATGGATAAACACAACATAGTATATTCATACAATGAAATATTGTTCAATCATAAAAAAGAATGAAGTAGTGACTCATGATACAGCATGGGTGAATTTTGAAAATATTATGCTAAGTGTAAGAAAGCAGCCATTAAAGGCCATATGTTCTATGATTCCATTTATATGAAATGACCAGAATGGGCAAATCAGAAAGTAGAGATAGAAAGCAGTTTAGTGGTTTTCTGGGGCAGGGGCTGGAGGAATAGTTGGGGGATGACAACTAAGTGGTATGAAATTTATTTGGGGGGTAATGAAAATATTCTAGAATTGATGGGATGCCCAAGTCTATGAATATACCAAAAAAACACTGAATTTTACACTTTAAATGAACAAATTTTCCGACATGTGAGCTATATTTCAATAACTCTTTTTAAAAAAGAAAAATAAAAATGTCAGTAAAGAGTCTGTGCTTTCCTTAGGGAAGACTGACTGACTTCACTTTGAGACCCCATAGTTCTTTGTAGGGAGGTCTTTGAGGGCACCTGGGACATATAAGTGTCTGAATTTGTACCTCTGACTGTGTGTGGGGAAGCCCCCTCTCTCCTACAAGGTGCAAGCTTCCCCTCTTGTGGTGTTCAGACTGCTCTGCTATCTGTTTTCATAAGTGTCTTCCTCCCTAGGCCGGCTAGGACTGGTTAGGGACCTTAGGGCTTGAGGAATAACTTGGCTGTGGGTTCTTAGGATTTTCATTTTGCCTTCCATGTATCACAGATGGGGAGCTGGAGAAGCCAGTGACCTGGACATAAACAGGCATGAAAAGGCCCGATGGAATGCCTTCTCACTCTATTCAAAGGACTGAGAAAAGAGCAGAACAACAGGTGGTACCTACCCCAAATGCCAAAGGAAGAACTTCCCTGAATTCCCTCATTCCTACCCTGCAGTGCTGGCGGGTTCCTGCATCCATCTGGAGACAGTGGGCTTCCATCCTGACCTAGTAGCAATGAGGTCAAGTGAATCTATGCTGTACTTTTAGTGGGATGGTGTCAGTGGGGCCCAGCAGGGAAATTCCACTACACGTGGACATGAATGCACATCTAAATAGGTTACTGTCTGCATAAAAAGGTTAAGTAGGATACAGAGTCTCATAGGATAATACCCCAGATATCCAGTATATAATTAGATTCACTCCTCATACCAAGAACCAGGAAAATTTCATTTTGAATGAGAAAAGACAATCAATAGACCCCATCATAGAGACGATACAGAAGTTAGATTCTAAAGCAGCCACTGTTAAAATGCTTCAACAGCTATTATAAATATATTTGAAACAAATGAAAAAATAGAAAGTCTCATGAGGAAATAGATATAAAAAAGAATGAACAAACTTTAGAGCTGAAAAATATAATAATTAGAATTTAAAAATGTCATTGGATGTGCTCAATAGCAGAACAAACATGATACAAGAAAGAATCAATGAGCTTGAAGACAGAACAATAGAAATGGTCTTATCTGAACAGAGAGAAAACAGACCTAAAGGAAATGAAAAGAGCCCCAGGGACCTATGGGACAGTGACAAAAGATTTAACATTTGTTGTTTTTAGATGTTTGTTTTTTTACTTTGAGCAAATGAGAGAATGAGAGAGAGAGACAGAGAGAGAGAGAGAGGAGAGAGGAGAGAGAGAGAGAGAGGAGAGAGAGAGAGAGAGAGAGAGAGAGAGAGAGAGAGAGAGAGAGAGAGGATGAGTGGGGGAGGGGAACCCCAAGCAGGGTTCATGCTGTCAGCGCAGACGAGGGTCAATCCCACCAATTGTGAGATCATGACCTGAGCTGAAATCTACAGTCAGGCACTTAACTGATGGAGCCACCCAGGTGCCCCCAAAAGATCTAATATTTGTACTGCGGGGGGTCCTATAATAAGAAGGAAGAAGTGGGGGCTGAAAGAGGTTTGGAAAAATAATGATTGAAAACTTCCCAAATTTGGCAAAAGACATAAACCTACAGATTCTAGAAGCTGTCCTAAATAGCATCACCCCAAGGAATCTATGCTGATATAGCATAATAAAAAACTAAACACAAAGAAAAAGACAAAGCCAAAGAATGTTGAAAGCCCCTAGAGAGGTGAGGCATCATCTGTGAGAGAGAAGGATTGGAATGACAGGAGCATTCGATTCTCACAAGGCACGTTGGAGGCCGCAAGGAAGGGCACAGCGTTTTCCTGGGAAGGGCCAACTGGCTTCAAGATTTCTTTTGCTTTAGCCTTAAATTCACATTATTATAAGAAGCTAATAGTCTTATGAATAAAAGCTATGTATTTATTCATAAAATATAGCCTCATCTTCCTAATGGAAATGTTAACTTTTTCCCTTAAAACTATGTCCAGATAATTTAGAACCTTTATTGTTGTAACTAAATATCTTAATTTTTCTAATTTGTTGTTGCTGAGCTATGAAAAATCCATTATTCTGAAGATTTAGCTTCCATCCTAGCAACTTTGCTGAATTCTTACTAATTCAAATAGTTTCAGAGCTTAGTCTTTTCTAATTTGTTGATGAACAAAACATCTGCCAACTGTGTGAATCCTCTTTCTGTCTTCCTAGAAGTTCCAACTTTT
>NC_043702.1:100345459-100380406 GCF_006229205.1 Suricata suricatta
ATGGAGGGCTGCTTTATGTCCCAGTATGTGGTCTATCTTGGAGAATGTGCCATGTGCACTCGAAAAGAAGGTAAATTTCCTATCTTTAGGATGTAGAGTTCTAAATATATCTATCAGTTCCATCTGTTCCAAAGTGTCGTTCAGGTCCATTGTTTCCTTAGTGATTTTCTGTCTGGTTGATCTATCCATTGCTGTCAGTCTCCCTCCCTCTCTCTCTGTCCCTCCCCAGCTCGTGCACTGTCTCTGTCTCTCAAAAAATAAATAAACGTTAAAAATTATTTTTTAAAAAAATCACCAAAAGGTAGGATCTAGGATCTCCACCAATTATATAATTAATACATTATTAATATATTAATAATTTTTAATAAATTACAATTAATTAATAGAACAATGAAGTATAAAAGTGTGTGATCTACACATCATATAATAATAATAATGATTAGTGTCAGTTTTTATAAAGCACTTGCTCTGTAGGATGGATTATTCTAAGTTCTTTGCGAGTATTTTATTTAAGCCTCGCAATAGTCCCATGAGCAGGAGTTACCTGTATGTTACAGCTGGGGAAACAGAGAGGTTAAGTACTTTGCTCCAGATCACACAGCTAGTAAATGACAGAGCTAGAACCTGAATCCATGATTCTTCTCTCTATCTATTCAAACTCATTAAAGACTCAAATAATGAGTCTTTTCAAAATAAAGAGCCCTCCTGGAGGGAAGGAAGAAAGAAGATGAAATTGTTTATGCTCTGGTGGAAAAAAAGAGAGAGACCCAGGGCAAGGGGAAGACCTTTCCGAAAAAATGAATCCAGTCATGATCTCATGTCAGAACTTGGGGGGAACTCACATCCCTCATTGTACTGGTGAGACACGGAGGCCCAGGGAGGGGGCAGCTTTTGGTTGAAGGTGTCGGTTTGGAGCATGGACAGGAGTCCAAGCCTGGTGGCTTCCGACTTACTCCTTCTGTTTCATTAGGCTGCCTTGCAAACAGTATACATTTTAAAGCACCAATTCACTTTAGTTTAGGATGTTAAAACCATCAGAAATGCTAAGTGATGGAAAGAAATTAATGAGAGTCTATTTGCCCTTTCAAAAGATGGGAGAAAATCAGTCACTGGCTGTTAAAACTCAAGGGCCTGATTTATGGTTCTGATTATGTTTACGACTCAATTTCTTTTCTGCCTCAGGGAAACGGCTGAATCCCATAAAAGCTGAGGAGCCCAGTTTCTTCTGTAATACAAAGATCACAGTCAGCATTTTGTGTTATCTTCTTGGCTGCAGTCAAAATCAACTGACTTCTGAATTCTAGACACTTTCTGACTGGCGGGTTTTTTAGAGAACCAAACAAGACTCGTCCCTACGTGAGACTTCCCCACCCCGCTTTGGGATTTTGTGGTTCCTGTGACATCCTGGGCTTCCCTTTGGTGTGAGATCCAATCTTAGCTACACCACTTAGTGTGTGTGCTTGTGACTTTTATTAATAAGGGCAACTATTTAGAACTCACTGTGCAGACGATGTTCTCTAGCATTCCCTGTATGTGAATTCATTTGTGCTTATAAAGACCTTTCTTAGGCTGAGTGGTGGCCATCAAAGATGTTCACATACTAATCTCTGGAATCTGTGATTCTGTAACCTTACGTGGTGAAAGAGACTTCACTGATGTGATTAAGTTCAGGATCTTGCTTTGGGAAGCTTATCCTGGGTTATCTGGGAGGGCTTGACATAACCACCAAGGTCCTTTATGGAAGGGGGGCAGGAGGTGAGGGGGAAGAGAAGAGGCTACACGGCTGGCTTTGAATATGGAGGAAGGAGCTGCGAGCTTCTCGCAGGTCAAAGAGCCACGGCATAGATTCTCCCCTGGAGCTTCTAGAAGGAAACAGCTCGTGGATGCCTTAATCTTAGCCCTGGAGGACTCCTTTTGGACTTCTTTAGAACTATAAATGGTAGAAAAAATGGGTTGCCTTAAGCTAGTGTGTTTATGGTAATTTGTTACAGAAGCAGTAGGAAATTAGTTAGGTAATATTGTTGTCTCTGGTTTACACATTCAGAAACTAAAGCACAGAGATTAAATTCCTTGTGCAAGGTCACACTATCAGAAAGCAGCAGAGCTGAGAAGCAAACAACGGTCCCTCTGGCTTGGAGCCTGTGTGTGTGATGACTACACTCACCTGAGGCAAGGCACTTTGCTTCTACGAGCCTCTGTTTTCTCATCTCTAAAATGGAGCAAATGCCTGTACAGCTGCTTGTTAGGGGAATTAAATGAGATAGCGCTTGACATTCTAGGTGTGGTGGTGCTGGTGCTGGTGATGCTGATGGTGATGGTGGTGATAGTGATGGTGATTCTGATGATGGTGATGATATGATAGTGATGATGGTGCTGGTGCTGGTGATGACAATGATGACAGTGATGTTGGTGATGATGATGATGATGGTGATGATGGTCGTAATGGTGATGATAATGATGACAGTAGCAGAGGCCATTGTGAGGTGCAGGAGGTCAGGGTGTACAAACTTTGGGAGGGAGTCTGCGGAGTGGAATGACCTGCAAACCTCCCTAAAGGATGCTTTTTCTATTTTTGCTATTGTCTTTGCTTCTTCCTTTGGCCTTGTTCTTAGCAGTCAAATGTCTTTGTTCAAATTACCACCTTAACAGCTTCCTTCACCATGCCACCAGGACCCCCACCCCTCCCACAGGTTCTTGAGTAGCTCACATTTGTATTCCCTTTATACCAATACCAAGAACCAGAGCAGAATCCAAACAGGGGACTGCTGTCAGCCCGGGAGGACTTTGGAACATTCCATTTGCTGTCTGAACAGCTCCTGGTCAAGCTGTGAGTTCAAACTGGAGTCCATGAAGAAATCCTAATATGAGAGTTGAGAAAGGGGATTGTGAGAGGAGAGATCAAAGTAGATACATGTGCATATGTGTTTATTCCTCATTGTATGATCACTGTACAAAATACAGAAAAGTATAAAGAATAAAAATCTCCCAGGGTGCCTGCCTGGCTCAGTCAGTAGAGCATGCAACTCTTGATCTCAGGGTTGTGAGTTTGAGCCACATGTTGGGTATAGAGATTACTTAAAAATAAAATCTTTAAAACAAAGAATGAGGAACCTGGGTGGCTCAGTTGGTTAAGCCTCAGATTCTTGATTTTTGGCTCAGGTCATGATCTCATGGTCGTGAGATCGAACCCCATGTTGAGCTCTGTGCTGAGAGCGTGGGGCCTGCTTGGGATTCTCTCTCTCTCCCTCTCCCTCTGCCCTTTCCCTGCTCATGTGCAGTGTCTCTCTCTCAAAATAAAGAAATAAACCTAAAAACAAAAGAATAAAAGTCTCCCATAGTCTTACCACCAGAGAGAATCACTGTTAATGTTTTCAGTGTATTTTCCACTAATCTTTTCCACCTGTGTTTATAAATACTGAAGATAGTTTTGTGTGTCTTCTTTCTTCAGTTAAGAACATATTGTGATCACTTACTAATATCATTAAATGTTCAGAAGTTATTTATTATTCTTAAAAAAAAATTAAATGTTTATTTATTTTTGAGAGAGAGAGAGAAGGAGCCTGAGCAGGGGAGCGCAGGGAGAGAGGGAGACAGAATCCCAAGCAGGCTCTGTGCTGTCAGCACAGAGCCCAGAGCAGGATTTGAACCCACAAACTGTGAGATCATGACCTGAGCTGAAGTAGGAAGCTTAACTGACTGAGCCACCCAGGGGCCCAGAACATGCACCTCTTGACCTTGGGTCAGTTCCCAAGGTTCCAGCTGCACATTGGACATGGAGCCTACTTAAAAAATAAAGAAATGATCTCCAGCTCAGACTTTTTGCCACGTTGGCCTGGCCTTTATTCCTAAGCTGGCAGTAAAGACAAGAGCTTTGCAAGCGCTGAAGGCAAGCCGGCTCGTTGCAGTTTTAGGAAATGACCGAGAGATGGCGCTAGACACAAATAATTCCCACCGGCTGAAAGGCCATGGCGCTTAAAATCCATATCCTACCGGGGCTTCCTGGCCTTTTCCTAAGCTGAAGCACATAATCCTTAGCAGAACATGATGTTAATGAGGAAGCCGAAAACGGGAAAAGCAACAGAATGAAAGGAAGCCAACAAACAAGGTAACACCGAGCAAAGGAATAAAGTGATGGCACTAGCGTGTCGGAGGGCTGGCCGGCTGCGTCCTGGCCCCAGGGTAGCTGTCTTACCTTCCCACAGCTCGGCCCAGAGGGTCTTCATTCAGGGGTCTTGGTAGAGGGGTAGGGAGCGGTGGCCCCCAGTTTGTCTGAATCTCCTAACAGGCTTTGTAGTCTCAGCCCTGGAGGCATCGTTGTGAGGGCTTTCCGCACACGGGCAGGGCTGCCCATGACCTGGCCTTCATGTTCCGTCCCTGCATTCCCATTTGCCCGGCGGGGTGCCGCCCTCAGCCTCGGGCCCAGGCCCCTCTCCCATCTTCCCGAAGGGCCTCCAGCACGGCCGTGCTCTGGACCTGTCTGGCCACTCTTGGGTGATTGCTGGCAAGAGTCAGATCTGGGGAGCCCTCCAGTGTGCTGGCAGAAAGCTGACAGCGGTGGGATGGTGGGACTTGACCTTCTCGGTGCTGGCACCTCATACATGTCTGTGGAACAGACCAAACACCAAGTGGGCTCCAGAGGGGCAAGGGAGTTGCAGAAGGTGATCTGGAGGGCTGCATGTCTGAGCAGAGGCCGGAGGCAGCCCCCTTCCATCCCACCTGAGCACCGGGGCTCTGGAGAATTGCATGTACATGTGCTTCCTGCAGATTTTATTAAAAAAACTTTTTTAAATATAGTTTATTTTTGAGACTGAGACAGTACGAGTCGGGGAGGATCAGAGAACGAGATGACACACAGAATCTGAAATAGGCTCCCGGCTCCAGGCCCTGAGCTGTCAGCACAGAACCTGATGTGGGACTTGAACCCATGAACTGCGAGATCATGACCTGAGCCAAAGTCTGATGCTTTAACCAACTGAGCCACCCAGGTGCCCCACTTCCTGCAGATTTCGACACTAGCTGCCAGGAGCCTCTCTCAATTGTCTCTTTGCTTCCCTCCTTCCCTTCTCTCCCTTCCTCTCTCCTGAGAGGGTCCACATGGCCTTGCAGAGGTTGGAAAGACCATCACTGCTGGGCACAGCGCAGACCTCCTTCTCCTCCTAAGCGGGTGGGTCAGGCAGGGCTGCATCTGGATGGGTCTACTGGGGACCTATGAGCCTCATGGCTGCCTTTACGGAGACCCAAGGGGTGGTGGCCTGTGGCAGGGAATATCTCCTGGCCAAACAAATGACGGAGGGCACAGGCTCAGTCTGAAAATGCTTCTCACAATAGACGCCGTCCTCTCCCCGTGGTGTATTAGCCCTGAAGAGAAAGAACACGTCCTTCCTCCAGGGAAGGGGGTGCTTGTGGAGAGACCCGGGGCTGGACAAAGGCGGGGGCTGGCGGAACTGGCTGGCACCGAGGGTGGCATTGCCCTGCACCTCTCCAAGACCCCTCCTTCTCACCTTGCTCACCACTGGCTCATGTTCACCCTCACCAGGCTTGGCTCAGGCTTGCAATGCTGTGTGAGTGACATGTGATGTGGGGAGAAGGTTTGAGTGACACCCGGGTTATGATATTCTGACTCCCAGGTGCTCTGTGGAGAAGGTGCAGGGCCCACAAGGTTAATAAGACTCAAGTCTTCATTTTAGCTTGACATGGAAAGAGGAGAGGAATATGAAAAACAGAGGAGGAAGAGGAAAAGTAATAAAGAAAACGGAAATCTTCAGACATTTGGGGAGACTCCTCCCTAGAACTGGGTGAAGCACTAAGGAAATGAATTGGAAAACAGCACAAAGCTTAGCTTTCAAAGACCAGAAGTTTCTTCGGGGGCAAAAAAGGGCAGAGCTGTCCTGTAAAGTAATTCTTTCCTTACTTCTCACAGATGAGTGGAATATTAACCCGAGGGATGAGAGCACAGTCCCAGCTTCACACACAGCATCTCCAGCTGGCCGGGCCTGGCCCTGTCCCCCTACAGGGGGGTTCAGGCACTGGGCACACTTGGTACAAGGCAGGGAACATGATGGCACCCTTTGTCTCTCTCAAAGGAGGGTGGTTGTGTAGGATGACGTTCACTGTCACTAATGGATGTTGACTACAGTATAGTATTAATAAATCTTGTCATACACTGTATTTAATGTAACTGGTAATAAGGCAGCAGAGAGGGGCTATATCTGCAGGCAGCCTGACCCAGAAGGAAGCAAAGCATTCCTAGAGTTACTCTTGAATGGAAAAGCAGAGGACTGTCCTTAGGTGCTTTGAAGTGACAAAAAATACACTAGTGCCAGGTGCGGGCACCTTCCAACGTTCTGAAGATTTCTGCCAAACACCATGGCCTGAGACGAAGTACCTGAGCACGGAGATGATCACCCACCCACAATCCTGCCGTGAGAGGGAGGGAGGGAGGGAGAGGGAGGCAGGGGAAGAACCGTTGGCCCAGTTGTGATCATGTGACATTCGGCACCATGTATGACTCAAGACATCGCTCGTTTATCAAGTTAAAATTTATTAGAAATGTTTGCTCGTCTTGCAGAACACTGCAGAACAAGTTACTCACAATCCAAGGTTTGACTGTATTTGGAGCTGGTCATGAATGAAGACTGATTTTCCTTGCCGCTGGGCCCGGTCACTGTGAGGAGGCACCACTGAGGCTGACGGGGAGAGGCCTGGGTCCCCCGTGCTCTGTCTGAAGGACAGCGGCGTTCCGAAGGACTCCTAGGCAGTGGCCTCCTTGGCGCTCTTCTCCTTTGCCTTTGAGAAGGGGCTTGTCTTCTGAGTGGAGCAGAGTCAGAGTGACAGTGATCTTCCCTTTCTCCTCCTTTCCTTGTGGGAGAGGGCTGGTTGCATCTGCTCTTTCCTCATTCCAGCCAAGCATCGTGTGTGTGTGTGTGTGTGTGTGTGTGTGTGTGTGTGTGTGTAGGGAGAAAATGGCCCATGAGGTTCGAGGTGACTCAGGGTCATGGGCCAGGTTTCTGTTTTTTTTTAAATATAATTTATTACCAAATTGGTTTTCATACACCACCCAGAGCTCATCCCAACAAGTGCCCTCCTCCATGCCCATCACCCACTTTCTCCTCTCCCCCTCCCCCATCAACCCTCAGTTTGTTCTCTGTATTGTGGTTTGCCTCCCTCCCTCTCTGTTTGTAACTTTTTTCCCCTTCCCCTCCCCTATGGTCCTCTGTTAAGTTTCTCAGGTTCCACATATGAGTGAAAACATATGGTATCTGTCCTCCGCCTGACTTATTTCACTCAGCATAACACCCTCGAGTTCCATCCATGTTGCTATGAATGGCCAGATTTCATCTTTCTCATTGCCATGTAGTACTCCATTGCATATATATACCACATCTTCTTGATCCACTCATCAGGTGATGGACATTTAGGCTCTTTCCATGATTTGGCTATTGTTGAAAGTGCTGCTAAGCACATTGGGGTACATGTGCTCCTATGCCTCAGTGCTCCTGTGTCCCTTGGGTAAATCCCCAGCAGTGCTATTGCTGGGTTATAGGGGAGTCCTACTGATAGTTTTTTGGGGAAGCTCCACACTGTTCTCCAGAGCGGCTGCACCAGTTTGCACTCCCCAGGTGTCTGTTTCTGGCGTGGAGAGGTGATGGGTTCACCTCCCGAGGAGGGCAGGGCAGCCTTCCACCAGCATCTCTTGGTTTGGGGAGGGCCACGAAGGCACCTGGGAGGCTCCATGCCCCCACCATGAGGTATCTGCAGGTCAGCGGAGAGAGGAGCCAGTGGGCCGCCCTGGAGAGAGAAGCATGCCTTGTGGCAGGGGCAACGCCCTGAGGGTGAGGCCTGCTGCAGCCCTCTCTCTGCCCTCTCTCAGAGCTCATTGTCCCTGAGAAAACTGTATCTATCTGTGAACCGAGGCTGCTCCATTGGTTCTAGGAGGTGGCACACCCAGATGTGCCCAGCCATCTGGAGACTTCTGTCTGGGCAGACCCGACCCCCATTTTTCTCAGAAGCGAAGGCTTTAGGGCAGCATGAACGTCCTTTGTGGGCTACACGGTTTACGACAGGAAAACGTGATGGCGTTGTGTTCAGTAGTTTTTGTTTGCCGGCTTCATGGTTCGAGCCCAGCGCTAAGCCTCGGATCAAAGCGTTTCCTCTTTGGTGAAGAGAGAGGGCCTCTCCCATCCAGCATTGTGGGTGCGAGGCCTGCTGGCCTGGCGCGGGTGGAGGACTCAGCATCAGCTGGGCGGCACGCTAGGCGGCTTGTTTCTTCCACCTGGGAGAGGAGTGGGGATGGGCGGAGAGGGAGAGGCAGACTGGGGCTGGTTTCTCCCCTCTGAGCAGAGTCTGGGGAATCCTGGAGATGCTGGGGGCTGGGATGGGGGTTTGGTAGTTTGGAGGAGCGCGAAGGAAGAGAGACTTTACCCTTCTGCCCAGCACGGATCTCCTTGGGCACGCCCTGTCCCCGTATCCACACGGGTGCCTGCACTGGCGGTGTGGCGGTATGGAGAGGTCCTGAGCTGGCACTTCCGGGTTGTGGCACAGCGGTGACCTCAGGTTCCTGCGTCCCCACGGGAGGCCTGCCGAGCTGGGAGTGGCGGGGGTGCCTGGGACAGGTAAGCCCAGGGACACTGCCAAGTGTGAGAGGCCGGGAGTCTTACCATTTCTGGGTCCTTGGTGGCCTCCAGCCACAGCAAGCGTTGCCGGCCCTGCAATGGTTTGGGGACGTCATCTCGCTCTTCGTTCTGGACCCTTAGTTGCAGATTAACAAGGAAATCCCCGCTTCTCGTATCTGCAGCTCAGGCCGGGCGTTCAGCCTCTGGCAGAGCTCCCAGGGTGCCCGCAAGGCGCTTTCTGCACATCGAACTCTGAGTCAGGAACAGCCTGCTCCCAACTGACTGCGAATTTATGTGAGCCCGCCCTGAACCTGTGTATGTTTCATTGAACTCTTTTATTGATCCTCTTAATTTTCTCTTTGCTGATTTACTCTGGGTCTGGACTTCACATGCCTCTCCCTGGCTTTCCGTCTCAAGGGTTCCAAAGTGCGTCTGCCCCAAAGGCACCGGTCAGGGGTCAAGCCTGCAAGATTGGCCCTCAGAGGTCCCAGGCCCCTCTCACCACCCTCCTCCCCACTCCTTCTCCAGAACCCAGAGGCTGTGAAGACCTCTCCCTCCCTGCGCCCCTGGCTCTGTCAGTCTTCGAAAGGTTTAACTCCAAATGATGAATTTTTGTTGGTGAAATTTCAGGCTGCTATTGGCTAATGGTAGACATTTTGGGGCAGGAAGTCTTTCTAAAAAAAAAAAGTTCATTTATTTATTTTTGAGAAAAAAAAACGGGGAGGGGGCATTGAAAGAGGGAGGCAGAATCCCAGGAAGGGTCTGCACTCTCAGAACTGGAAGCCTGAGGTCTTTTTTTTTCCCTTAACTTTTAAAATGTTTATTTATTTAATTTTGAGAGAGAGAGAGACAGAGAAAGAGGGAGATAGAAAATCCCAGGCAGGCTCTGCACTGACAGAGCAGAGCCTGAAGCCTGATGCAGGGCTCGAATCTATAAACCATGAGATCATGACCTGAGCTGAAATCAAAAGTCATGCTCGATAGACTGAGCCACCCAGGCGCCCCAAAGGGAAGGGAGGCCTTAAGCATTGTACGTGGCTGCCTTTTTGCTTTTGATAGAAATAATGCTTGTTAAAGCCACACTCCATGACAGGGAGAGGTGGGCAGTTTGTGGGATGACAGTGGGACCAGCCTGGGACATTTGCAGATGATCTGTGTTAATCCATTCTCCCTTGCTCACCCAAATTGAGTTCTAGCTATAACCTGGTCACGGAATAAATAAAGAGGCCTCTGGGCACTGGGGTTGGTAAAGTATCCAACTTTGGCCCAGATCATGATCTCATGGTTCATGAGTTCGAGTCCCGTGTCGGGCTCTGTGCTGACAGCTCGGAGCCTGGAACAGCTTTGGATTCTGTTTCCCTCTCTCTCCGCCCCTCCCCTGATTGCGCTCTGTCTCTGTCTCTCTCAAAAATAAATTATATAGCATTAAAAAAAAGAAAGAGAGGCCTCCTTATGTGGACGTAGTGGACAGGAGGGAAGTGGGTGCCAACTACGTGCCTCTGCCCACGTGGTGGATGTTCTTCCTTTGGTGTTTGTGGGCTCAGGGCATAGCGTTCCTGCCCTGCTCCTCTGGGCTTGTTCCTGCTCTCTGATGGGCCCATTTCCTCCCAAGGGCCGTCTGGGAGTGAGGTCTCTAATTACTGTTTTATCTGACTTACAGGAAAAATTAAGAAATGGTTGATTACAAATATATTTTTAGTATTGATTTATCTGGAATCTCCATATATTTGTGATAGAAAGGTTTTGCATTAGCTCAGCTCACTGTTTTCCCCCAACCAGAAATTCTCTTCTACATTCCTAAGGAGAGAAATGCCTGAAAGGTTAGGTAAGAGAATTCTAGATACGCAGAGTGACACCTGCATTTCCCTTTTTTTGAGGGGGTCTCCCTTGAAGTTACATAATCCAGAGAGAACAGTGCCACATCTTCTGTTCAGGGACTTCTGGACTGATCTTTCATTAGGGGGCTTCTTGATTGTCTCTCTCCCAGGGGGCCCACTTTTTCCTGTCCCCATGGGCATGGGCAGCCTGGCCGGAGGGCCACTCCCAGAGCCCCTGACCTTTGCTTCCCGGCTGAGAGCTCCGTCCAGCAGCCGCTGCACACCTCCAGGGACCTGCTCAGGAAATTCAAGAATTGCAGGTCTGGGGAATGACTTTAACAGTCTTTTGGCACGTGGCCCTGAAGTGTCTTATGGGATGCTTTTTCTAATTTGTATTAGGTCCCCCTTTGGTATAGTGCTGGGGCTGCTAAAATATTTCTCTAAGTGTGAGACCTTTATAGATTCCTCTGGAAGTTTGCTCCTTCAGGTAGACTCTGTAATTTGCTCCTATCCAATAGTAGCAACATCAACAAACATTTATTGATCTCCCAATAACTCCTATTAATAACTGTAAACATTTATGGAGTGCTTGCTACAGATCAAGCATTGTGTTAGGTGCTCTTATTTGTTTTTTTTTTCCTGGGTGCTTTTACAACACAATTTTGGGGGTGTCTGGCTGGATCAGTCAGGGGAGCGTGTGACTCCTGAGCTCACGGTTGTGAGCAGGAGCTCCATGCTGGCTGTGGAGAGTACTTACAAATAAAATCTTAAAAATATATATAATTTTGCTGAGATTGCTTCCACCTGTGAGGTAACAGCAGCGTGAATCCCACTGCACCACTGGGGATCGAGGTCTTGCTGGGTGAGGTAACTTGCTAGCTGTCACTGGGCGTAAGTGACGGGGTCGTGGTCTGTTTGACTTCATCTCGTCTTCTAGCGCTACTGGATTCCTGGGGTTTAGACATGGGGAATCTCATAGTCTATGGAGGACTTGATAGTTCAAGCCAACTGTCCTTATGTAACCTGCTAATGACTCTGATGGAGTGATCGGTGGAAGAGTGGGATTGTAGATGAGGGCAGGCGTGCAGTCAGCTGGCCGTGGTCCGGGGAGGCTTCACAGAGAGGAGGCATGCTTCCCCTATCAACCTGGGGATGCTTTCCATTGTTTTAAATATTTAAAAAGTGTTTATTTATTTTTAGGAGAAAGAGAGAGAGCGCGCACGAGTGAGGGAGGGGCAGAGAGAAGCAGACAGAATCCGAAGCAGGCTCCAGGCTCTGAGCTGTCAGCACAGAGCCCGATGCGGGGCTTGAACCTGTGAACCATGAGATCCTGACCTGAGCTGCAGTCGGACGCTTAACCAACTGAGTCACCCAAGCACCCCAAGGTTTCTACTTTTTTACATTGCTCTAAGGTCCTACATATCTGCCCAGATCTAGTGCCTCTGTTCTGGTTGTGGTCAATGTTCAACGTGGCACGATGCTAGGAGGTATTATATATTCTTTTCCGGTTGGCCAGAAGAGTAAGTCCCTGATTGGACTCCAAGCTGAAAAAACGAGCTCTCCACTAGGAAGAGGGTGGATACACAATGACACTGTTTGAATAATTCCATCACAGAGCTCCATGGGATCTGGTGCCCATGGTTTTACTAATGGCCTACTTCACAGCCGCTCTTAGACGAGCCACCTCTGCTTCTTAGGGCCGCTTTGGCCGTACCTGTGAGCTCCACGATCCCCCATTCAGAAAACAATGGCTCCCTTTCACCGAAGCCCAGAGTAGTTACAATACTTTTTGACACCACCAGAGATTCATGAGCTTTCCAATCAAGGAATATTAATTTTTTTGGTTTTTTCATTTTATAGCATTGAATTTCAAATAATTGTAAATAAATAGAGTTACTGCAAGCTGCTTTCTGTTTTGCACTCAGTTCTTCCCATCAGTAGGGAGACACATTCATGTAGGAGAAACAGAGGGCGGTTTTTAAACTCTGGAAAGCACCACCAGGGGGCAGTGTGGCTTTAGGACACTGGGTTTGGTGTTTCCAGAGGGTCGGTTTTGGTGGGGATGGGAACATCACCCAGTCAGTAGATAACATCACCACCCGGTGATGTGTTGGGATGTCCCAAGGACAGGGGAAGAGCACAGCGGGTGACCTCAGGAGGCACTAAGGATACTATTTTAGGTGCCACCCTGGGTAGGCATCCCCTATGCAGAACCCATTTGGGAAGAGCTTTTGCCGTCTGCCTTCTGGAAACCATTCTGCAGGTGGATCAGGTAGCTCTGGGGGCTTCTGCCCTCTCATCTAAAAAATGAGAAGGTGGGACCATAGCTCTGTCCAAGAGACCCCCCAGCCTGGACCCCTCTGGCTCTGTTAGTGCTGACTCAGCCCTTGCTCTCCAGAAGCTCACAGGTTTTTTTTTGGGAGGTGGACTCACTTAGGTGAAAGATTGCATCTCTGACAAGTTCTCAGCTGATGTGGATGCTACTGGGCTGGGACCACAGATGAGGAGCAACTGGCCTGGAATGTCATAATCTCTGTTATCTAATGTTCTTAGGAGTGGAATCCTGTTTTTTTTCTCCTTTGGCATTTTCTGACTCTTACTCATGGTAAATCATTTCCTTGTGTGTTTTGGAACTTTGGGTTCTCAAATGATCTTTACTAGAGCTTTGTTTATGGCAGTCCTATGTGGTATGGGTCAAGGGCATATCTCTCCCAAAAGATTTAAGCAGTTTTGTTAAGTATACTTTTTATTAAAGTGTAACATCATACCACACAGTACATATGTTATAAGTATATAGCTTAATGAATTTTCAAAAAATAAACTCTTGATCTGTGCGTAATCATCACATAAATCAAGAAATAAAAATATTATTAGCTTTCTAGAATCCCCTCTATTCCCTCTTCTAGTCACTACTTCCCAAAGGTAAGCAATATTCTGACTTTTAACAACATAGATTCATTTCTCTTGGTTTTGAACCTTAGATACACAGAATCACACTGTGTACCTTTCAGTGCCTGGCTTTTTTCACTCAGCATTATCTTGTGAGATTTATCTGTGCCATTGCATATAGCAACAGTGCTCATTTTCTTTCTTTTTTTTTTTTTTAAAGTTTATTAATTTATTTTGAGAGGAGAGAGAGAAAATGGAAATGGGTGAGGTGCAGAGATGGGGGGGCAGAGATAAAATCCCAAGCAGCTTCCACACTATCAGCACAGAGCCTTATATGGGGCTCAGTCTCACGAACTGTGAGATCATGACCTGAACTGAAATCAAGAGTTGGACACTTAGCCAACTAAGCCACCAGGTGTCTTAGTGATTCTTAATGTAATACAGTCTAGTTTATTAATTTCCCCCTTAATGACTATTAGTGCTTTTTGTGTCCTGCTTATAAAATCTATAAAATCTTTGCCTACCCAAAGCCATGAAGGCATTCTCCTATATTATCAGCTAGAAATGTTGTTTGACCTTTTACAGACAAGATATACAATCCACTGGGAATTGCTTTTTTGGTATGGTGTGAGGTATGGGTCAAGCTTTATTTTTGCATGGCTGTGTCACCTTTCTCATATATTGTGTGGCTGTTTTTGCGGAGGTCTACTTCTGGACTTTCCCGATTCATTTGTCCGTATACCCGTGCAGCACTGTCTTAAACACTATGGTTTTACAAAAGGTCCTGATATCTACAGTGTAAGACCTTCAGCTTTGCTCTTTTTTTTTTTTCAAGAGGATTTTGGAATTTTTGGAATCACATTCCGTGTAAATTTTAGAATCAGCTTATCGCTTTTCACAAAAATACCCTCTAGGGTTTTGATTAGTGTTGCATTGAATCTATGAATGTACTTGGAAAGGAACAGACATGTTTATGACATTAAGTTTCCCAATAATGTATGGAACTCCAGAGCGTTTGCATCAGCCAAGGCCCCAGGGCATCGTTAGCTTAGAACCAAGATTTGAGTTATTCTTCTTTTTTTTTTTTTATCTTGGTGGGCCCTGGGTCAACTTAAGTTGTATAAATTTGAGCCCCACACCTGTGCAAAAGCAAGTTTGTGATTAAGAATTTCCAGGAAAAAATTTTATCCATCCATCCATCCATCCAGCTAAGATTTTTTTTTATTGTTAAGCTGAGTTAGTGACAAATTTTAGTTTGTACTTTCTTGCCTTTTTTTTTCATATCTCCACTCCATACAGACACAACAGATCCCGATTCCTCCAGTTTTGGTAGCTCGCCACCCATCTCGGCCCAGTTCTCCTGACCAGGTTTCATAGCGTCAGCTCATGTCTTTTTTGTCCTCTCATGAATTCCATTCCTTCTTTAGGGGCCTTTGTCATGGTTTAGAAGAGTGCTCATTATATTTATCCAGCATTCTTTGGTGTTTTATACTAGGAGGTAATACTCTTTGATTAGTTCTTAATTTTTTAAATCTATTTTTGAGAGAGAGACAGAGAGACAGAGTGTGAGCAGGCAAGGGGTAGAGAGAGAGAGGGAGACACAGAATCTGAAGCAGGCTCCAGGCTTTAAGCTGTCAGCATAGAGCTTGACACAGGGCTGGAACTCACGGACTGTGAGATCATGACCTGGGCCGAAGTCTGACGCTGAACCAACTGAGTCACCCAGATGCCCCTGATCAGTTCTTTGATCAAAATTTCATAAAGGGTGTTGTTGCTTTTGAATAGTCATAATATAAGCGTAGATATAATCCCCTTCCTCATTTTGGAATATTTGTTTCCCTCTTCTTTGCTTATCAGACTCTGTCCTTGGTCCTGACCTTCAGGGGTTGGGCATCAGGCAGGCACCCTTAACAAGCCTTTCAGATGTATCGGTGTCTGACGGTGCTAGGCGTGGTGCTGCCAACCACCATTCATGAGGAGGTAGCCTCCACCTGCAAGCTGCTCCCAGCACCCATCCCCCTCCCTGTCTCACTGCCCGCAGCCGGAAATGGCTTTAGCCATAGATGCATAGGTAGACACATAGCACGGATGAATTAAATTAACTGATCGGTGTAAAGAGGTGCTGTGCTGGTGCCGAGTAAGACACATGAGGTCTTTGACCTCATGGGAGTAGGAGCCAATGGGATACACAGTAGGAGTCCCTGCATCCTGGTTCTGCCTTGAAATTCCTGCCAGAGCTTTCATCACTTATGCTCTGACACTGGGTCCTGGGGTGAGTACGAGGCCTTTTGTCTTGTTTCCATGACCTCTTTCCCAGCATATCAGCCCCACCAGGGAGCTCTCAACTTCTCATTCATAATTTCTTTTTCTTTCATGTTTATTTATTTTGAGAGAGAGAGAGAGAGAGAGAGCGAGCGAGCACATGAGCAAGGAGGGGAGGGCCAGAGGGAGCGAGAAAGAGAGAGAGAATTTCAAGATGCCGGGCTCAATCTCACCACTATGAGATCATGACCTGAGCCAAAATCGAGTCAGATGCTTAAATGACAGAGCCACCCAGTCATAATTCTTATATAATTCATAATTTCTTATTCATAGTTTCTTATAATAAGAGTAGAGAGAGGGTCAATTATTTAAAAAAACCCTAAATCACAAACCACTACATCTCTGTAGATTGTTTACCACCTGCCTCCACCTCTTACAGGAAATCCTTCAAAGTGTCCTGCCATTTCACCAGTCACTCATGGGCAAATCTCGCATTTTCTAGAATCTTCCACAAGCTTTTAGAAGGAGATTTCGACATTCATCATTTGACAGTTGCTGACTTAGTCCCCAAACACTCCAAATTCTCAGAAAAAAAAATACCTGCACTTTTCTTCCCAAGGCTATTAGCCTATGTCCAGATCCTATTTGCTGCCAGAAGGAGCCTGTTGACCCCCTGTAACAGGGTAAGAAATGGCACATCACAGTCAGCCATCCCGTGCTTTCGGTCCAGAGAACCCCACATTTCCCATACACTTCTGGCACCTCCTCTGGGTGAAGGTGCTCAAGGCCCCGGGAGGATGCCTCTGGGACCTAGGGTGAGAGCAGGTGTGCTGTTAGCCATTCACACTTCAGGTAGAAAGAGTCACTTACATTGGCCCTGGAGGAAAGCCCCCTGGAAGCAGTAGGAAATCTGGATGCAGCAGAAGCCACATGCGAGCGAGTGTGCGAGCACGCACGCACACACACACACACACACACACACACACACACACACACACGGGCCCAGCTCTGGGTGAGATGCGGCCAGGCCCCTCCTGTTTTCCTGTGGAGTCAGGGAGGCACAATAAGAGGCACAGGCTGGTTTCATCCACTCAGAAAACACTCAGGAGCACCTACCTATCCTGTTCTGGGCCCTGCAATCAGGAGGACGAGGAAGACCTGGCCCTGCCCTCAGAGGGCCCCCAGTCAGAGGCCTGCTGAGCCAATGGAGGCCTCCAGTCACTGGTGGAAAGGGCCAGTTTTACCTGAGAGAGGGGCCAAGAGAGGGCTTCTGGATGGAGTTGTGAAGCCACACAGCATTTCAAGAGGGGCCTGAGTGGCTCAGTTGGTTAAGTGTCTGATTTTGGCTCAGGTCATGATCTCACTGTTCATGTGTTTGAGTCTCGTATCAGGCTCTGTGTTGACAGCTTGGAGCCTGGAGCTGCTTCGGATTCTGTGTCCCCCTCTCTCCCTGCTGCTCCCTCACTCATACTCTGTCTTTCAAAAATGAATAAATGTTAAAGAGATTTAAAAAGTTTTAAAAATGTTTATTTATTTTGAGAGAGAGAGAGAGAGAGACTGTGAGCAGGGGAGGGGCAGAGAGAGAGGGAGACACAGAATCCAAAGCAGGCTCCAGGCTCTGAGCTGTCAGCACAGAGCCTGACATGGGTCTCAAACCCACAAACTGCGAGATTATGACCTGAGCTGAAGTCAGACGCTCAGTGCTCAACTGACTAAGTGCCCCAAAACATTCTTTTTAAAGAGGGAGGCAGGAAGAGCAGGAAGGGAGTTCAGGTGATTGCTCTTTTTGGGAGCTGTAACTGGTGCTCGCAGGGGGGAGAGCTCTGAGTGTGCGGGTTGAGAGGAGAGACAGCCCTGGAGCCCAGGGCCTCGGAGACGCGGCCAGGGATTCAAACGGATCACTTGGGTCGTGTGGACCTGGAGCCCTTGATGTTTTGTTCAGTGCCAGTCTCCCGGACCCCATAAATCCATGCAGACCTGTGGGCGCTGAGCCTCATGGGGCTGTGAGCTGCTTGGAGAGCGACAAAGGTGTGGTTCCCGAAGGGGATGCCGGTTCCCACAGCCTCCCCTCTGCTCTCCCCTCTGGTGTCAGAGGAGAAATAGTGTCTGACACAGTGATTCTCGTCCTGGGATGATTTTGTCCTCTAAGGGCCATTTGACAAGGTCTGGAGATATTTGTGGTTGTGACGATTTGTGGGTCCCTGCTATTGGTATACCGTGAGTAGAGGCCGGCCATGCTGCTAACTATCCTACACGGCACCCCCAACACAGAATTATCTAGTCTAAGATGTCAGTAGCACAGAGGCCGAGGGGCCCTGCTCTAAGTCACCTGGGGATCCCCGTCTGTGCGGGCTTCTGTAAAGTTCTTTCAGTGGGCTTCTGTGTCACCTCTCTAGTGCTTGCTATTCTCTACTTGTACTGGACTGTCAATCTCAGTTCAGCGGGAAAACTCTCATGCGTCCTTAAAAACCCGTCTCAGGGGGCACCTGGGTGGCTCAGTTGGTTGAGCGGCTGACTTCAGCTGGGGTCATGATCTTGCAGTTCCTGGGTTTGAGTCCCATGTCAGGCTCTGTGCTGATAGCTAGGAGCTTGGAGCCTGCTTCAGATTCTGTGTCTTCCTCTCTCCCTGACCCTCTCCTGCTCACACTCTGTGACTCTCTCTCAAAAATAAATAAATAAAATGTTAAAAAAAACTGTCTCAAGTATCACCTTCTCTAGGAAGGCATCCCTGGCCTCTCAGATGCCTGACCGTGAGAGTAAATTCCTCTCTTCTCGGTCTTCTCTACCCACACATATTTTTGGGTGCTGCTGCTTTTAAGCTTCACAGTGATTCCTTTCTGTCTGTCTCCGCTGTTCTCTGTGAGAAGAGGAAAAGGCAGCTCCAAGCCCTTGGGAGAACAGGCCAGGTTGCTCACCACTTCCAGTAGCCAAAGTGAAAACCAAACCAAACCAGACCAAAGTTAATGAGCATCTAAATTGAATTTTACAAATTCCAGTCTCTCTAAACAGAATGTGCTCCCTGGGTTTGCAGCCTCCTGCCCAGGGCAGGACACAGTTAATTATTCAAACAGTATTTGTTAAATTGAATTGGTAATGAGGAGAGAGGGTTTTACAAAGTGGAAACGGTCAGCGACGGGGAACATCCCTAGAGCATGGATATTTTATTACTTCGTCAGGATTTGAGGTCTGGGTCTTTTTGTTTTGACTTTATGACTTTGCTTGGTCAGATGCAGAACCATAGGCTTGGAAGGGTTGTGTGAGTGTGTTCGGTGGGGTCTGAAATGGTAAACGGTGCTGAGTGGCCTCTTGGAAACGAATGACTCATTCCTCTTTCTTTATGCCAAGCAGGTGCAGAGAAAGTGTTTACCCTGAAGAAATGTGCAATGCTAAATATAGGTTTGCTTAATGAGGGATGAATCCTGCTAAGTAAAGAAGGGTATGTTGTGGATTCCATAATCCTGAAGCCTTTGCCTTCCACCGGTGGGAGCCAGCTCAGTAGGAATTATGGGCTTTTGAGGAGAGGAATGGTTTTATTCTGATTAACTCCCTTTTTCCTTCCTTGCTTCCTTCCTTCCTTCTTTTCCCCCTCCCTCTCTCCTTTCTTTCCTTTCTCTTCTTTCTTTCTTTCCTTCCTTCCTTCTCTTCCTTCCTTCCTTCCTTCCTTCCTTCCTTCCTTCCTTCCTTCTCCTCTCCTCTCCTCTCCTCTCCTCTCCTCTCCTCTCCTCTCCTCTCCTCTCCTCTCCTCTCCTCTCCTCTCCTCTCCTCTCCTCTTCGCTTCTTTCTTCTTCATGCCCCATGTGGGGCTAGAACTCTTGACTCTGAGATGAAGAGTCACATGCTCTACTGACTGAGCCAGCCAGGCACCCTTGATTAACTATTTCTAAGTCATCACGGAAGCCAGCTACGCTTTAGCAACTATTTCTGTGATACGAATGAGGAGGCGTGAGCTTGGTAAACAGGGGAATGATGTCAGTAAAACGTGTGGGCTCATACTTGATCCTTCTCGGTACGTTAAGTGTTGAAGACAGTGGAGGTGGCTGGCGCAAGCTCTCTTACAATGAAAGAGAGCCTCCGCCATGTAAGAGACCTTGAGAAAAAGAAGCTGGACATCCCACAGAAGGGCTTCCTCTAGGGCCCACCCATGGCGGGCTTGGTGGCTTGAACTTCCCCTTTCCATGAAGTTGAGCTCCCCGTGAAGCTGTGAGTGAGTGGAGAGACTGGAAAGACGCTTCCATTGTGTTAAAAAATGATGGGCAAAGCGGCCTACACCCTGGACCCACCTTGGAGTTCTGATGCGAACCGTCTTTACTGGAAACAAGTGCTGGCGAGGACCTGTGTCTCTAAGCAGGAAGCTCTAGTCCCTGGGCATAGGGGGCCCGTGAGCAGCGGCGCTGGCTGGGGATTCAATTCCATGGGTATTTTTATGAGGCCGTGATTGTTTTTATTAGTGCTCTGGTTACAAGGACTCCTAGGTTTGGAGTGGTCTGTCTGTTCTGAATCCTATTTTGCTCACAAACGGTGTTTTAAAGAAAAACACCTCTTTGTGTGCAATTTTGCAGAACCCACAATTTTTTTAGGAGCCCGTTATAAGTAGAAATGCTGGGGTCTGCACAACTCCTCTATATGACTCTGGCCGCTCTGTCACACAGCCCTGAAGGCAGGTGTGCACCCATGGGCTGCAGATGAGGGGCTGACGGTGGAGGGAAAGCCATCCAGGGAGCACATGGCCCCCTGCTGTGGCTGCCTGCTCAGGCTGGCTTAGATGGGGGTTCGAGGTGCTGAACTGGAAACTTACTTCACATGAAGTCAGCTGCAGCCAATTCCATGGCAAACCCTTTACTTTATGCCCTTGGGTGGAGCAGAGGGGGCTGGATCAGGCTGGTACCATGAGAGCTGATTGTTACATTTTCAGGAATTTTACAAGCAAGCTGCTGTGAAATTCAGCCAGTGTTAAAAATTAAATTATGCAGGGGTGCCTGGGTGGCTCAGTCGGTTAAGTTTCCAATGGCTCAGGTCATGGTCTCACAGTCTGTGGGCTCAAGCACTGTGTTGGGCTCTGTGCTGACAGCTCAGAGCCAGGAGCCTGCTTCCGATTCTGTGTCTCCTTCTCTCTCTGCCCCTCCCCTGCTTGTGCTTTCTGTCAAAATAAATAAACATAATTTAAAAATCAAAAAATTAAATTATGTAAACCTTAGTGACATAAGCTATATTTTCAAAAGGTAAGACATACTTAAGACTCATCACTGTCTAATTATTTTACTATAGTTTGTTTGTTATTAGTCTGCTCTTGAGATTATTTCCATCCATTGTAACTGCATGGTAGAAATACTACATAATGTACTAAGGTGCTCCCCAGTTTTGCATTCAGAGACACCGCATTTTGGTACCTTGGTGTCAGTGGAGTGGCTATGCCATGGAAATGCGCAAACGTACAAATCCGAGCTTTTTGTCTCCTTTCCAGAGAATGGGTTTATAAAGCTCGTCCGGCACACCTCTGGGTAGAAGTATGGGGCATGCTGGGGAGAGGAAGGGAGCTTGAGGCCTCAGCCTGGCAGAATCCGACCCCTGAGAGCAACCTTCCTGGGGTGAGAAGGCACCACTCCCAGTAAGCAAGGTGAAAAAAGAAACGAAGAGTGAGGTCAGGTCTTGCTGGAGTGGGTGACACGAGCGCCTGTCTTTCTGCATGGGTTGTTCTGGAAACCTTTTCTTTTTCTTTTTTAAAATTTTTTAAATTTTAGTTTATTTTTTGAGAGAGAGAGACAGAGCACAAGCAGGAGGAGGGGCAGAGGGAGAGGGAGGCACAGAATCAGAGCTGTCAGCCCAGAGCCTGATGCGGGGCTCGAACACACAAACCACGAGATCATGATCTGAGCTGAAGCCAGATGCTTAACCAACTGAGCCACCCAGGTGCCCCTTTCCTGGGGTTTCCTGAAACCCTTTCCTGATGGTTTGGTGACATCGTGAGCACCTGCGGTTATGGTGGGGGTGATTCGTGGGAGGTTTCTGAGGCCTGGGGACTATCTAGGAAGAGGGCACAGCCATCAGGAGCCACGGCTGCATCCCCAGGGCCTGACATGCAGCAGGCGCTTAATGCATACAGGCGGCCCCTCGAACAGCAGTTCGGATGGCGTGGATCCACTTACATGTGGGCTTTATTTGATAAAAGCAGTGCAGTACTGTTAATGTATTTCCTCTTCTTTGTGATTTTCTTTTTTAATTTTTTAATTTTTTCATTCATTTTTGAGAGACACAGAGAGACAGAACACTAGCGGGTAAGGGCAGAGAGAGAGGGAGACATAGAATCCGAAGCAGGCTCCAGGCTCTGAGCCAGATTCGAATCCACGAACCGTGAGATCATGACCTGAGCCCAAGTTGGACGCTCAACCGACTGAGCTACCCAGGCGTGCCATGATTTTCTTAATAACATTCTCTTTTTCTCAGCTTACTTTATTGTAAGAATACAGCCTATAATACATGTAGCATACACAGTATCTGTGAATCAGCTGTTTGTGTTATTGGTAAGGCTTGTGGTCAACAGTGGACTTACTAGTAGTTAGATTTTGGAGGGAGTTAAAATTATACCTGGATTTGTGACTGCATGGGGGAGGGCAGTGTCCCAACCCCTGCGTTGTTCAAGGGTCGACTTTCTTTGCTGAAAGAAGGAATCACATAGAGGTCTATCTGTTGTTTCACTCCCTGCATGATTCTGCACTTCTGTCTGGGTTCTGATGAAGGCCTGGGAATGAAGCTCTGGTCACTGCGATGAAGGAGAGGGACAGATCTGGAAGCAAAAGTGTAGAGAGTAAAATAGCTGGGACTTAGTCGATGGCTGAGATACGGAAGGTGAAAAAAGGGAAGATGTATGTTAATTTCCTAATGTTTAATGATACAAATTTCAAACATATAGTAATGAGAATGGTGTAATGAAATCCATCACCTGGACTTCACAATCATTAACATTCTGCCATATGTGCCTCATTTGCTTTATTGAAGTATTTAAAGCAAATTATAATCATCATGAGATTTCAACCCTAAATAATTAAGCATACATCTCTAACAAATTTTCTAATATCACCTAACATCAGTTCATAGTAAAAATTTCCTAATTATGCCCTAAATGCATTTCACAGACAGTTTGTCAAGGCAGAATCCAATCAAAGACTGCACAGTATCCAGGAATCAGCAAACTTCTTCCATAAAGGGCTAGATATAACTGTTGTGTGTGTTACAGGTCAAGAGACAGTATCTATTGAGGCTGAAGATTTTTACATTGTACATTAAAAAATCCAAAAACCATTGTTAGCTCATAGACCACGTAATATGGGTGACGGGCTAGCCTTGCTGTTGAAGCCATAATTGCTGGCCTTAGAATTTCTTCAAGGTGAAATCAGATCCTCTCTTGGCTTTTCTCCTTCCCTGTCTTCCCTTCACTCTGTAACAAGTTCCTACTGGGAGCATTTCTTAATAATTCACTTGTTCACCAATGCTCATTTTGGAGCCTGTTGCTGAGAAGCCTGACCCATGGTAGGGTCTGATGCTGCAGAATATTGAGGCGGGAGCTCAGTGAGGGCAGCCCGTAGGCAGGGGGCAAAGAAGACCCCTGGAGGACAGGGAGAAGCAGGAGCTGTGCCCCACAGGGTGAATGGAATGGGCTTGGGTGGCCAAGACCTCTTCGGCATGAGCCAGAGGCATTGCCAGAGAGGAATGTGGAGGACGCCCACATTGGGATTCAACTGGATGATGGGGTGCCTCTCATGAGGGGCTCCACGCCTCCTAACTGGAGCTTCGTTAAGCTCTGGGAGAGGACTGTAACCCCCTGGGGCAGTCCTGCAGGGGACATCTGTTTTCCTCCTTTCTCCCACCCCAAACTAGAGGGGCAAACATTGGGAAGTGGGGGATGAGGTCAGCACCCCATCCTGCCCCTCTCCTCCCCAGCTGCAAGGTCCATGAACTTGGCCTGAGCCGGAGGGGCAGGGAGTGCTTTGAATGGAAAATGAGACTGAATTTCTAAAGTGAATAGGACTGAGCCTTAAAAGCCAGAATGAGATTCTTCTTCTTTTTTTTTTTTTTTAATAGTTTATTGTCAAATTGGTTTCCATATAACACCCAGTGCTCTTCCCCACAAGTGCCCTCCTCCATTACCGGAATGAGATTCTTAAAAGCCAGAATGAGATTGTTCTCATTAACTGGAAATGACCAGAGAATCATGGAGTCCAGCTGTGAGGTTGTTGTGGGACCTGGTCCCCCTCTGCCCCATCCCATGGCAGGAAGGCGGGGGGTGGGGGGTGGAGGGTGGGTCGTGAGTGAGGCAGGAAGGCTGGGGAGGTTGTGAGTGAGCCCAGTGAGTGGCAGGAGTGGCAGGGGACCGGGGAAGTGAAAGCTTCTTGTTTATGCTCTTTGATTCCTCCCTCCACCAGTTACAAAAGAGTTGGGGAATCTCTCAGCCATCACTTCAGAGTGCTGTTGTCTTGTAGAATGGGTCAGAGTCTTCAAAAGGAGGTATAATTGGTCTGGCAAAGATGAGATCCCATCAAATGAGAGCTTCCCCAGGATTCATGGGTAAAATATAGGGTGCCCAGTTACCTCTGAGGACCAGCTAAACAATGAAAACTTTTTTAGTGTAAGTATGTTCCATGCACGATTTGGGATATACTTACACTATCTGATATTCAAAGGTAACTGAGTTTCTTGTGTCTTTATTTGATGAATCTGGCAACCCTAAGCTGCATATGTACCTCCAGAGGATCTGAAAAGGTCCAATTTGTCCCTTAAGTAACTGGTCAGAGGGATGAGGATGGAACTGTATACCATGGGCTCGGTGATGGAAAAAGACTGCACACTGTGTGTTCCAGGATGGAATGAAAGTGACCGCTACACATGCCACTTATTGCGAATGTACCGCCTGTCAGGCACTGGGCTTGCTCTTCAGCTGTGACCTCACCTCCTGCTAAGAGCCCTGGAGGACAGGCAGTCATCACGCTGCCCCCACTTTCTAGCTAAGAAAGCGGAGGCTCAAAGGGTCAGCAGCTCATCTCAGGATGGAAACAGGTCTGTCTATTCTCAGAGCCTGTGCTGCCCTTTCCGGTAGGCTGCCCACCCCCGCCTTTCTGGTAGGCTGCCTACCCTCCCTGCCCTTTCTAGTAGGCTGCCCCCCATTCCCCATGCCGTTGGATCTAAGAAAGAAGGAGCACCCCACTTAGTGTTGCTGGCAGGAAGCCCAGCTGAGATACAGCTGTCCGGCTTCTGTAGAGAAAAGGCATTCCAGGGGCTGAGTGGCACTGCCCCCCACGCCTCAGTTCACCTGGGCAGCATTTGGGGCTCCTGTTTGGGGCCAGGCCGTGTGGACGGCTGGGATCCGGGATCCGGGATCCGGGTGCGGACATTACACATCTCTGCCCTCCAAGGACTGACAGCAGCTGGGTGAGGGATGTTGGGGTGAGGAGGGGTGTTGTACACGTGAATGATTAATGCTATGGGAGTTTGGGTCCGGGCACCTAACACAGGCAGTGTGTGTGTGTGTGTGTGTGTGTGTGTGTGTGTGTGTGTGTGTTTACATGTGTGCACCTGGGTCTGTGGAGTCCCAGACCTTGAACACAGGGCTGTCCCTTCTGTCCTCGGAGATGACTAGGTCTACAGCGCGTAGACTCCCCTAGCCCCTGGATTTTAGGAGGTTACAGATTGCGCAAACCCACGTTGCAATGTGGTTGGACATGTGTGATGCCTAGTGATTATCTTATAGTCTGCGCTGCGAGTGGAGCTGGTGGGGAGGAGGTCAAAGCAGAAAGAGTGAGGAGTCCCCAGAAAAAGAAAGAGGAGACAGAAGTCATTTTAGAGATCAAGACCTTCGCCCTACCAGCTCTACTAGTCCAAACACACTTCTCACAGACCTTCCCAGGAGGTCTCAGCATTACTAAGAAATGCAACAAAACAAAACAAAACAAAACACCCCTCAGTTGTTAAGGCTCTGAAGGGAACAAAAGGAATGCAAAAGCTAATGGTCTCTCCCTGGCCAGGAAATATCCGGACCAAATTGGAGACAATAAATCAATGGCAAAACCTCCCAGAGCTGTTTCAAAAGTAACCAGGATCCTGCATTCCGTACCCCAGGTAACAAACCCAAGACCCCACCTAGTTTACACCGGAGCAAGCCCCCTTGTCAGTTACCTTGACAGTTACCTCTGCTGAGCTCAAGCTGCCGTAACCACATTCAAATCATGCAGACACCTGTTTTCTAAGTACATCGACCAACCTCTGCCCCTCCCAGTTTGGATACCAGCTGCAAGCCCCAGCGGCTACAGCACTTCCCACCGCCTGTAATCTGGAAGTTCTCACAGACCCCTCCTCAGGTTGATAATCTGCCAGATTGACTCACAGAACTCAGGAGAACACTTAACTCCACACTTACTGGTTTATTCTAAAGGAACAACCGAATGGCGGAGGGGAGTGTGCGGACCTCGTGGGCCTTCTCCAGCCGTGTCAGCCTCCCAGTACTGCCGTGAGCTCCCAGCCTGCAAGTGGCTGACCCCATTGTTCAGAGGACATTGTCCCGGTTTCATTAGAGGTCATTAGGCTGGCGCAATGATCGATGATCGAATCCTGGGCCCAATCTCCAGCCCCTCTCTCTCCCCACCCTGAGGTTGGGAGGTTGGGTCCGGTTGCAGGTTCCAACCCTCTAACCACTGGTAGGCTGTTCTGGCCACCTGTGGGGTCCTGAAGTTACCCAGCCGGCCCCATCACACCCCTAGATCCATCTCAAGCACAGACCAAAGACAGTAAACCCCAAAAGTTTTAGGAACTCTGTGCCAAGAACTGGGGAAAGAGACCACATATTTACTTTTTATTGTACGACAGGTCTTCACAGAGGCTGTGACCTAATAAGGATAATGAAGCAGAGCTACATGGAGTGTCCCAGCAGGGGACTGGGGAGCGAGTTAGGGAGGGCCAGGCTATTCTGGGTGGGTGGGGAGAGAGGAGGAAAATACTTCCTGGTGGAAATGACATTGAAGCAGTGTTTTGGGAGGGGCACTTGGTCACACAGTGGTGGAAGGAGGGCATTTGTGATGGACGGGCAATGCCAGAGGGGAAGGAAGGGAGAGCAGGTGTGCTGGCCAGAGCACAGAGCCGTTCTCTGTGGCTGGAGTGTGGGGTGTGGGAAGAGGGACAAAGGGGTTGATATTGGGGCAGTCTGTTGGAGTCAGGCTGTGGTGGGTCTTGACCACTAAGACTATTAGGTATCGAGTGGTGGCCATTCAGGTGTTTGATGAGTGAGGGAGTGACCTGGCTCAGCTGTGGTCCCCGATGCCTGAGTGGGCAGCACTCTGGGGGGTGGCCCAAGGCTGGTGGAGATTGGGAGGGGCGGTGCCATGGAGATGTTGGACGGAAGGCCTCCTGGGTCTCAGTGAGCAGAATGATTGAAGTACGCAGCTCTCAGGTTGTCTGCAGGTTATAGGACCTCCCTCTTCTTCACGCACAAGGCCAAAACCAAAGTGGGCCAGTGGGGCGGATTCTCTGGGCGACCGTTCCTGTCATGTACCGCAAAGAGGAGTGGAGAATGAGGGCTGCAGGGAGAGAGTGAGCAGAAGTTAAGAGAAGAAGAGACCAGAGCCCTTGATTCCAGAAAGGGAGAGATCAAGACAAGGCTGCCCGAGGGTCCAGGGTTCAGGTTGTCTGCCTATAGGGGCTACTGCCATTGTGTCCGTGACATAGCTTTGTGTCCTCATTAAGAACTTCTGTCATGCTGTTTGTTCACTTAAGACGGTGGCTCTCAAATTATTTTGGTATCAGAATTCCTTTACACTTGAAAAATTGTTGAGGATGCCAAAGAGATTTTGTTTCTGCAGATTGTGTTTGTGGGCATGTAATCAGTTCGAATTTAAAACTAAGGCGTTTAAAAAATATTTATCAATTCATTGCAAAACACTGACAATAAGCCCCTTTCTTTGTGGATTTCATGGACATAAGCCCATTTGCAGATCTCTTTACTGTAAGGTTTCCTGCTTACCCCTGCTTCTCCATTCGGTCTGTTGTGAGGTCGTGTTCACATAGCCTCTGGAAAACTCTACTGTATGCTCGTGACAGAATGTGGCAGAGAAGGCAAATGAAGTTTTTTTCTTTTTAAAAAAATTTTTAAATGTTTTTTTAAAATTTATTTTGGGAGACAGAAAGAGACAGTGTGAGCAGGGGAGGGTCAGAGAGAGAGGGAGATACAGAATCCGATGCAGGCTCTAGGCCCTGAGCTGTCAGCACAGAGCCTAACGCAGGGCATGAATCCACGAACCGTGATATCATGATCTGAAGCCACACACTTAACTGACTGAGCCACCCAGGCACCCTGCAAATGAGGTTTTAATATTATGATGGAAGTGGTCTTGCTGTCACAGCCCCTCAGGGGTCTCTCACCAGACTTGGGTTCTTCCCAGGTTGGTTTATGGTATGACACTTAACCAAGAAGAGGACTGATCTCTCAGCTTCCGGAGTATGGCTTTGATTTCCTAACAGTTCCTAAAGAGAGTATTCATGAACAGGTGAATAATCCTTCAGGTAGGAACGTGGTTGTCACCCAAACACCACCTATTGATTTTATTTAGTAGATCCCTAAGGAGTCTTAACACACACACACACACATACATACACACACTCACACACTCACATTCAGACACACTTCCACCCACTCATATGCAGACACTCCCACTCATTCTTACACACATGTATCTAGGAGAAGCTGGTGAAATTGTCAAGGTGGCTATGAATGCAGGTGTAATGTTTTTTTTTAAGTTAATTTATTTTGAGAAAGAGAGAGAGAGAGAGAGAAAGAGAGAGAGCGAGAACAAGTGGGGGAGGGGCAGAGAGATAGAGGGAGAGAATTCTAAGCACAGAGTCTGACTTGGGGCTCCATCTCATGAACTGTAAAATCATGACCTGAGCTGAAATCAGTAGTCAGATGCCCAACTGACTGAGCCACCCAGGCGCTTCAAGGAATGCCTTCTTTTCAAAATATTTTTCACTCGACAGTGATTCATATTCATTGTAGAAAAATTAGGAAATGCCAGTAGACAAAGGCAAACAACACCCAAAGGTAATCTAATAGCATTTTGGTGACAGCCTCCTATATAGATATGTGTACTTTTTAAACAAAAGTAGAAACACACCGCACATAATTTAAATAGGCTTGCTTTTTAATATTTTACAATATATTATAAATATCTATCCCTGTAAGTAACATATTCTCAATAAAATTATTTTAAAAGGCTGCTTTGTGTATTCTGTAATATAAACATATCATAACTTATTTAACAAACCTCTATTATTGTACATTTAGTTTCTGTTTTGTTTTGCTGTGAATATATATGTCTACATCCATTCCCATATCTGTTTTTAGCTTTTTTTCAATGAAAAATTACTGGCAAACACAAGAGTAGAGAATAGGATGGTAAACCCCCACTTACCTAGCACCTGGTTTCAATAATTATCAAAATGTCCAATTTTGTTTCAGCTCTGCTCCCTCTCATCCCTGCTCGATTTAATGCAAATTTAAGCTCTCATGTCATTTTGTAACTGAACTCAAGGAGTTCACAGTTTGGGGTGTGCCAAAGTGAACTTGGCCCAAGGACGTGTTGAAAGCAAAGAACTTAAAATTTTTTAAAAATAATGTTTATTTATTTTTGAGAGAGAGAGAGAGACAGAACATGAGTGAGGAGGGGCAGACTCAGAATCTGAAGCAGGCTCCAGGCTGTGAGCTGTCAGCACAGAGCCTGATACAGGGCTCGAACTCAAGAACCGCAAGATCATGACCTGATCTGAAGTAGGACACTTAACCGACTGAGCCACCCAGGCGTCCCTGGAACTTCTGATTACTTGTGATAAGTAAGGAGACAGGGAGACAACTCTCAAAGCACTGTCTCTGTGGGGTCAGTGCCGGGAGCTTTTAGTCAGTGTGTTAGGGGGCGGGGACAGGGAGTTTGCATTGCACTTTGGTTCAATTGCACATGTGTGGTGTGTCAGCCTGCCGGTGCAGACATCATGAAATGGTGGACAGGAGGAGGTAGTATGATAATGAGCTAAAGGTAACTTCAAGTTAAGTGAGGGGGCTTTCTGTGCAGGTGCTCAGCTCCAATCTGGATCAAACTGGCTCACTAAGGGGCTATCCGGTGAGATGCCTTGTTACGAGTCTCTTGGCTGTAACTGCTGGTTCTACACGACAAAATACATTTCTTTCCCTCTTTGTCCATTACCCTCCTCCCTTCTGCCAGTGGCTTCCGTCCCTCTTCTATTTGAGTAACTTCCCATTGCGTCGCAGCTAACAATTTCTTCCATAAATACTTGAGAATGCATGTCTAAGAGCTTAGGGCTTTGTTGTAGTAATATGACGACAATTTCATTATCAAGCTCTAAAAATTAATAATTTTGCTCAAAAGAGCTGGAAGAAGATATTTGTGCACCCATGTCCATGTTCACCATAGCTCTCTTCACAAGAGCCCAGAGGTGGACGTGACTCAAGAGTGCACTGATGGATTAATAGATCAACGAGATGTGGTGGTTATGTTTTTCTTTTTTCTTTATTTTGAGAGAGAGAGAGAACACGAGCAGGGGAGGGGCAGAGAGAGAGAGAGGGAGAGAGAGAGAATTTCAAGCAGCTCCGCACTGACAATGCAGAGCCTGATGTGGGGCTCGATCCCATGAACAGTGAGATCATGACCTGAACTGAAATCAAGAATCAGACGCATAACCAACTGAGCCACCCAGGTGCCCCACGTGTGCTGTTAAAAAACAAAATTCAACTGAGTAAACGTGAAGATCTAATGGGCTTTGTTAAGTGACTCACAAATCGAGACAGCATCCCGTCTAGAAAGTGGAGGGGAGCTTAGAAGGCTTGCACAAAACGGGAGGTTTTTATAGGCAGGAGGGTGGGGCAGGGAGTTATTAGCAAAAGGAAAGAAAAGATGGTTTCGGGCCAGGGCGTCTTGTTTTTGGAGGGAGGGGGATTGGCAAGGTTTTCATCATGCAGATAACTTCTCTAGTGCTGACTGGGAAATTGTGAGGTCCCATCCCTCAGATAGGTCGAAGTTGTGCTTGTCTTGGTTTGCTGTCCTGGGGAGACAAGTGACTTCATTTCAGGTTTGTTTTAAATTTTTTTTAGCAGTACATAGGGTGGAATACATAATATTGTGAAATATTTTTGGTTTTTGTCCCTGTTCCTGGTGGAGTTCCTAAAACCCTTGGAATTTCCTAAGGAGGAGAGTGTCTTTTGTCAAATGAAGGAGTGACTTTGGGGTGCATCTGAGGATGGGGGCTGGTTGTCAGGAGAATCAGCGGTGTGATTGGAGGGCTGGGACTTCCAGGACCCCTGCCCCTCTGCCCAGCAGAGAGGAGCTGGCACAGGTAGGCCCAGTAGTCAATGGCCAATGATTTAATCAATTGTGCCTGTTTAATGAAACCTCCATAAAACCCAAAAGGACAGGTTCGGAGAACTTTTGGGTTGGTGAGCTCGCGGAGATGTGGGGAGAGAGGAGCACCTGGAGAGGGCATGGAAATGCCACCCCTTCCTCCACACCGCCCCCCATGCATCTTGTCCATCTGGCTGTTCCTGAGTTCTATCTTTTTATAGCAACTTAGGAAGTCAAATGTTCCTCTGAGTTCTGAGAGCCGCTCTGGCAAATTAATAGCATCCAAAGGAGGAGGAGGTTATGGAAACCTATGATTTATAGCGGTTGGTCAGAAGCATTTGTGATCTGCATCTGAAGTGGGTGGGTGGTGGGGGGCGGGGACAGTCTTCTAGGACTGAATCCTTAGCCTGTGTAGTCAGGAGCTGTCTCAGGGCAGGTTGTGTCAGAGTTGAGTTGACTGGTAGAACACAAAGTTGGCATCTGGAGTCATGCTTGTCGTTGGTGTGGGAGGGGCTCCCCCCTCCCATTGGAATTGCGTCATGGAACCTTAAATAGAATAATCTTCCAGCCTTAAAGGGGAAGCAAATTCTGGCACCTGCTACAACATGGATGAACCTTGAGGATATTACGATGTTAAGAAGAGGAAGCCAGTTACAAAAAGACAAATACTGTATCATTCCACTTATGTGAGGCACCTAGAACAGTCAGATTCATAGAGACAGATAGTAGAAGTGTGGCTGGCAGAGGCTGGGAGGAGGGGAAGTTGGTGTTTAATGGGGACTGAGTCTCAGTTTGGCAAGATAAAGAGTCCTGCTGAAGGACGGTGGGGCTGGCTGCCCAGCAGTGTGAACTGCACACTCAACAACGGTTAAAATGCAGATTTTATGTCATGTGTATTTTACCACAATTAACAATAAACTAAAAATAATAATTAAAAGACCCCAGGGCCATCTGAATACACTATGGACTTCTGTTAATAAAAAATTAATAACAATTTATACTCAGATTTGATAGTACTCAATATCGAATAGCTGGCCAGAATTCAAACTTTCTCCACGGTCTGACAAATATCCTTTTCATTAGCCCATTTGGAGCAGAAGTCAGACAGGTCCCCACGTTGCATTTGGAATCACTAAATCTTTAGGAGAGATTCTTGGAAGTGAAATTGCTGGGTCAAAGTATATACGTATTTTAAAGGATTTTGCAAGATCTTGAAAAATCGCCCTTCATAAATCATGTATCATTAAGCTCCTATGTTCACTTTTTTTTAAAGCTGAATTTTGAAATTTGTTCTGGGGGGGGAGTGCCTCTGAGATGAGGGCTTGTTCTCAAGGCCCCTCCTTTTCCTACCGCAGCCCTGTGCACCTGGGGCTGCCTACCCGACTGTGACTTTGGAGACTTCACGGTCTTGTCAGAACTCAGACAGGAACATGTGAGGGTGTTTCCAGCTCATAAGGCTTTCCCACTGCCAGGCACCCTCTGGCTCAATCCCCCCTGCCCCCTCACCCACCTTCCCTCCTGCTTCTCTTACATGATGGCCCCGTGGGGTTCTTAGGGGGTGTGTGTCTCAGTTTGGGCTCTACAACTCTGCAGGCCAGGCAACAAGGTGGGCGAGGGATGGAGGGGGGCGCACATAGGCATCACGTACATTGAAACAAGGGTTGTAGAAGGAACAGAAACAGCTTTGGGGCGACGATCACCTTTTCACATGGACATTTCTGCGCCCTTAAGGCTCCGACTTCTGTTTTGTGGCTTTGATTTCATTCCCACAGTCTTTCTTGGGTTCTAGCCTCTGAGGCTTGTACATGGGGGTGCTGTGAGAGCACGGAGGAAGAGAATGTCACTGAACATTTATTCGGTTCCAGGATGGCACTTGCCATCTAGTTCAGTCTAGTCCTAGCCCTGTGAGGTCAATAGCACTTTCTGGGGAGGAAACTGAGGCCCGGAGAGTTGGAGCGCACCGCTGGTCTAGTAGAGCCAGGTCTGTCCTGAAGCCCTTTGGCCTTGGTCGACGAGGTAGCCTCATCTTCAGTCTGCGTGAAGAGTGACCATCATTCACTGGGGAGACCAAAGCCGGCACGTGACTCAGTCTGCAAACCAAGGAGATAAGAAAAAAAGTCTAATACTGGTTATAGGCATACCTTGTTTTATTGCACTTTGCTTTACTGTACTTCTCAGATATGGTGTTGTTGTTTTGTTTTTGTTTTTATTTTGTCTTGTTTAGTTTTTTGGGGGGTTTGTGGCAACTGTGTTGAGCAAGCTCTGTTAGTAGCATTTTCCCAATAGTATTGGCTCACTTTGTGTCTTGGCATCACATTTTGGTAATTCAAACAATATTTCAAACTCTTTCCTTACTCTATTTGTTATGGTGATCTGTGATGAGTGATTACGGCTCGCTGAAAGTTCAGATGATGGTTAGATTTTTGGCAATAAAATTTTTTTAAAATTAAAGTGTGCACTTTTGTTTTTTAGCCATAATGCTATTGCATGCTTAATAGACTACAGTATAGTTAAACATAACTTTTACACACCCTGGGAAACCAAAACATTCATTGGACTGGCTTTGCTCTGCTATGTGCTCTATTACTGTTATCTGGAACCAAACCTGCAGTGTCTCTGAGGCATGGCTCTATAGAATTCAGAAGCCCTTGAACTTCCTGTGAGCTTCCCAAATTTTCCATTTAAAGACTCTATATGGGGAGATATTAAAGAATTTTTTGAATAGGAACAAAAAAGAAAAGAAAAACTTGAGCAAAACAGGAAAGAAAGACTTTTCTCCTGGAGCCGGGAGTAGGCAGGTGTGCTCTGTGGGAGGAAGAATCTCATGCCCTTGACTTTCTTACTCAGAGCCCAGAAGGGAGGCCAGATTCAGGGATTAGGGAGGCAAACAAGAGGCTTACAGGTGCAGCTGGGGAGGGAGCGTAGGCTGGGATAAATCTCGTTTTCATTGGCCAAGTCTCCAGTGATCCAATTACAGTGGGAAGATGTAGGGAACTGCAGACCACAGGCAGAGCAGCAGCATCATTATTTTTGGCACTGGTGTCTGCAGAGGCCCTGGCTCGAATTGACTCCAGACTCTTTCTATTGTGGGGTCTTGCTTGCCTCAGCCATCCCCAGAAGCTTCCGAGCCGAGTGATGCTTACAGGACTAGAGTGGTGCTTACAAGACTAGAATGTGTGTCAGTCTCCTGTCCTCAACGGAGGCTGTGGTCCTCTTTTCTGAGGTCGCCAAGGCCTTTCCCATTCAGCGTGGAAATGAACATGATCCAGGGTAGGAGAAAGAGCCAGAGATCTGTGATCTGAGTTCAGGCTGCAAGCATGAAATTGCTTTGGTTTTGGGAGATTGGGGCTGATGTGGGAAAGGATTGGGATCATAGACTCTGAAATTTGAGTTTCTTTCCCAGAGCAGGGGGTGGGGATGGGGGTGGTGGTGTAGACAGAGGGGATTTCCATGAAGTTTGAAACTGGTGGAGTATTAGAACAGGAATGAAAAGCTTGAAGCAAGCTTGGGGGCAAAAAGAGGAAGTGGGGCCAGAGAGTAGCCTGTCGTGGGTCAGTGACCATGAGCTTAGAGCATATGAGTGATCTGTTGGTCTTAGGAGGACCCACCCATTCCAGGTTTAATTTCTTCTCTGAGCAGTGACATAATGCATAGTGTGCTCTGAATCTTGGCCAGACTTCTGTCAAAGAGGTGATCACTTGGCAATTCAATTCAATCACTCAGTAAATCTACATCGAGTGCCTTCTGGGAAAAACTAAGTTAGCGAAAGAGACCCAATTTCTTTTTTTTTTTTTTACTTTATAAAGTTTCATATTTTTTAACATATGCAATTATTTTCCATCCTTTACAATACAGTAGTTGCAATGACACTCAAAACAGAAAAGCAAAGTAAAAAATCAAAACACCAACTTCTGTTTCATGTAATTAGACTTATACAGAAATTAGAAGGTTAAGTAACAACTAGTTAATCACCTAATTTCACAG
>NC_043702.1:100380506-100385487 GCF_006229205.1 Suricata suricatta
TTTAACATATGCAATTATTTTCCATCCTTTACAATACAGTAGTTGCAATGACACTCAAAACAGAAAAGCAAAGTAAAAAATCAAAACACCAACTTCTGTTTCATGTAATTAGACTTATACAGAAATTAGAAGGTTAAGTAACAACTAGTTAATCACCTAATTTCACAGCTATCTGAAGTGGCAATCGTTATATAGCAGCATATCTATGATACATTCAAGATAAATGATACAATATATTACTTGTGAGACCCAATTTCTTAACGCATTACCATTACAGTGTGACAGGTGGGTGTTGGGGGCACCTGGATAGCTCAGTTGGTTGACTTTGGCTCAGGTCATGATCTCACGGTTCATGGGTTCAAGCCCCGTGTCGGGTTTGCTGCTGCCAGCACAGAGCCAGCTTCGGATCCTCTGTACCCCCGCCCCTCCGCCCCTTCCCTGCTTGTGTGCTCTCTCTCAAAAATAAATAAGCATCAATTAGGTAAATACTTAGGTGATTTGTATGTCCTTCCCAGTAGACTGTGAGCTCATCAAAGGTGAGGACCCACCCCTTGCACATCTGTCTGTTCCAGCCCCTGGAATACAGTAGCAGTTGCTAGAAAACGATGATCCAGAGGTCCTTTACTGTGTGGTTGACCTTTTCATTCTGGCTGCAGCCAAGAAGACATCAGTTGGGGAAGAAGTGGGGATGTTCATTGGCTTGCTGGGTGCCCGCTGTCTTTGAGGGCTTACAAATAGGGATGGCAAGTACTTGGGGAGCTCCCTCTGAGAAGAGGCTGGGGCACCTCTGCACCGGCTGCTGAGGAGAGTGTTGCCTTGGGCTGCCCTTGATAGAGTCAGACATCCTGCATCAGCACCAGCTTCGAGGGCTCCCATCAAGCTCCCTGCACCATGCTTTTGCTACTGTATTAACAGTCATAAGCTACAGACAACAGTCTACAAACTGCAGGTCAGGAATCCCAAGGGGACATCACAGGGACATACTGTCTCTGCTACATAATGTTTGGGACCTCATCTAGGAAGACTCTAGTGACTGGGGTCTGGAATCATCTGGAAGCTTCTTCACTTACAGCTGGGAGTGGGGCGGGGGATGACTTGAATGTGGGAACACTGGGATTATTGCCTGAACACCTTGCTCAGGGACCTCTTTGCAGCCTGGCAGCCTTTGGAGAGTATCCCATTGAACAAATCTGTCACGTGGTGTCACCTCTGCTATCCTCTCCTGGTCCATACAGTCAGAAACCTGCCTAGATTCAAAGGACCTGTAGGCACCCCCATCAGTGAGAAAAGCATCAAAGAATTTTCAGCTACTTTTGAAAACACCACCCCTTCCCCCTCCAATCTTTGCTTTTTCATCTCATGCAAACTTTTAAAAACTAATTTTCATGCCATAATGCTCAGTCACTTTTTTTTTTGTAGCAAATTTATAGGGGCGCCTGGGTGGTTCAGTCAGTTAAGTGTTGGACTTCGGCTCAGGTCATGATCTCATGGTTTGTGAGTCTGAGCCCCGTGTTGGACTCTGTGCTGACAGCTTGGAGCCTGGAGACTGCTTTGGATTCTGTGCCTCCCTCTCTCTGCACACTGCCTCATGCTCTGTCTCTCTCTGTCGCTCAAAAATAAGTACATTAAAAAAAATAAAAAAATAATAAAGCAAATTTACGGAGTTGTGCAACCATTACCATAATCCAGCTTCAGGACTTTTTCATTCCTTCCAATAAGATCCCTTGTGCCTTTTTTACAATTAATCCTGGTTCTCAGCCCCAGGCACCCACTAATCTGCTTTCTGTTGGCACAGATCTGCCTTTTCTTCCCACACAAGCTTTTAAGGCAAAAGGAATGCCTGCACTTTGCAAAGACCTTTCTCTGCTGTACTTCCCCAGAAACTTCCAGCATGGAGCCCTCAGTTCTCCCATTCCTTTCCAGGACCCCAGAATACAGATCTCACTAAGCCATTAGGAGAGGAGTCCTCTTCCCGAGATGGGGTGTCTCAGAGGCTGCTGGAGGGCTGCGGGAATCCATCAAGGCCAAGTGCTTTGAGCCGGGCCTTGCTCACTGCAGCCCCTCAAGTTAGGGGGCCCTCTCCGAGTATTAGCTCTTTCTGCACACTTTCCCAGGAGTGCTGTGGGTAGGAATAGAGTCCTCACTTTACAAAGGAGGAAACTTGTCCCCCTGAAGACCCATGGCTTGGAAATACTGCAGCCGGATAGGAATTCAGCTTGAGACTCCTAAGCACACCAGCCGGCCTCCTATGGACACACAGGGTTTGGAAATGAAACTTCCCATGGCCTGGGGCTCGCAGAGGTTTCAAGATCCATAGCTGGAGAAGTTGAATGTAAATTGACTTGTTGCTGATAGAATAAATTCTAAGGGACAATTTTACAAAATAGGCTATTGCAGTGAATCCATTCTGTGAAACAAAGAATCTTTAAACAATCATCATCTGTTGATTTCCTTGTGCTAAAGCTCCTAAGGAAGCCTGGACCCTCCTGTGTACTGAGCCCCCAGGAGGGGTGGGCAGTCAGGACGCTGAGGGTCAGCAGGAGCTCAAGATCCCCTCACTTTATTTTATTTATTAAAATTTTAAAAAGTTTATTTATTTTGAGAGACAGAGCAAGTGGGGTAGGGGCAGAGAGAGGGGAGAGAGAGGCTCTGTGCTGTCAGCACAGAGGCCAGCGAAGGGCTAGAACCCATGAACCAGGAGATTATGACCTGAGCCCAAACCAAGAGTTGGGCACTTAACTGACTGAGCCACCCAGGTGCCTCAGAAGTTTACTATTCAACTCTTAAGGATAGAGCACAAACTGGGGTTGATGTTGGGGGCGGGTGGGTGGAGGATGGGCTAGATGGGTGACAGGGATTAAGGGGGGCACTTGTAAGTGATAATCACTGAGTTCTACTCCTGAAACCAATATTGCACTGGATGTTAACCAGACTTTACATAAAAAATTGGAAAAAATAATGAACTATCCAATGTTTTGCATATGTTTACAGAGTTGTAGACCACCATCACATCAATTTTAGAGCATTTTTATGACCCCCCAAAAAAACTCCTCACCCTTCAGCCATCCCCCTGAATCCCCCATTCCCTGATTACTGCTTTGTTTCTGTGTCTATGAATTTGCCCATGATGGACACTTCATATACACAGAATCATGTGACAGATGGCCTTTCGTGTGCGGCCTCTTTCACTTTGCAGGATGTTTTCACGGTTAGCCAGGTTGCAGTGCACATTAGGATGCCCTGTCCATGTGTGTGTGTTACATTCTGTTTATCCATTTGGGCTAATGTGAATAATGCTCTTGTGAGCGTTCGGTTACAAGTTTTGACGTGAACATATGCTTTGATTTCATTCGGACACATAGCCTGTGAGTGGAATTGCTGGGTCACATAACTGTGCATTTGGCTTGCGGTGAGACTGTCAGGCTGTTTTCCAAAGGGACTGCACTGTTCTAATGATCTCTTATGACCTGAAAAGTCTTTACACTCTACCCTTTACTAAACACACAGTTTTCTAAGACTAATATACCTCTAGAGCAGTATCAAAGGTTCCTTTGAGATGCAGGACTTTTTGAATGGAATGTAATCCAAGACTGAATGGCCCGCCCTTCAGGGCTGGTGCTCAGTGCTGTGGAATGAATCCAGTAGCCCGCTGTCTTGAACCGACATTAACTGGGAAGGTCGTGTGGTGCCCCAACTAGGGAAAGTCTATTTCGGCAGCCTTTACTTATTGGTTATGGAAGAGCCAAGTCAAGAAAGGGCAGCCTTCCCACAAAAAAGTCTCTTTCCAGAGCGATGAAGGGGCTGGACTTCCCCATAGTCTTTACTACTGTCTGGTTCCGGAAGTGGGGCCTGATTCAAAGCGGAGCTGGGGGCGCTCCTTGCTTCTTCCTTCTTCTGGGCAGGCCCGTCCAGTCCAGCTGGTGCTTCCTGGTATAAACACACTGTTACCGTAATGCCCCAGGAACTGCTGAGTTGGATTTCTCCCAGATTCAGTCTGTCGGAAGGAACACCATCGTGAACTGAGAGACACCTGCATTTACATCTTGCTTGGCTGGAATGGCCAGTAAAAGCTCAGCTCCTAAAGGCCGATGAGAGCCGCAGAAGGACCCTGCACACTCCAATTTACTGATTCAAATTTACCATGTGGCAACATATGCTCACGTGTTTGCTGTATATCTTTTCTCTTTTCCTTTTTAAAAAAGTTCAGGTAGAATCAACACTCAGCCTTATATTAGTTTCAGTGTACAATACAATGATTCAACAATTCCACACATTTCTCAGCACTCATCACAAGCGCCCTCCTTAATCCCTATCACCTACGTCACCCATCCCCCCCCACCTTCCCTCTGTAACCATCAGTTTGTTCTCTATAGTTAAGAGTCTGTTTCTTGGTTTCTCTCTCTCTCTCTCTCTCTCTCTCTCTCTCTCTCCTTTTCCCTTTGTTTTGTTTCTTAAATTCTGCATATGATTGAATCCTACAGTATTTGTCTCACTGTGTCTGACTTATTTTAGTTAGCATGATCTACTCTAGTTCCATCCATGTTGGGGCAAATGGCCAGATTTCATTTTTTATGGCTGAGTAATATTCCAGTGTGTGTGTAATCATGTCTTCTTTATCCCTTCATCTATTTGTGGACACTCGCCTCTTCCATAATTTAGCTATTATAAATAATGCTGCAATAAACATAGGGGTGCATGTATCTTTTTTTTCCTTATTCTAGTTTATTGTTAAGTTGGTTTCCATATAACACCCAGGGCTCATCCCCACAAGTGCCCTCCTCCACTGCCATCACCGATTTCCCCCCTCCCCCACCCCTATCAACCCTCAGTTTGTTCTCAGTATTTAAAAGTCTCTTATGGTTTGCCTCCCTCTCTCTCCTTAACTATTTTTTCCCCTTCCCCTCCCCCATGGTCCTCTGTTAAGTTTCTCCTGTTCCACATATGAGTGAAAACATATGGTATCTGTCCTTCTCTGCCTGAC
>NC_043702.1:100385587-100442718 GCF_006229205.1 Suricata suricatta
CCTCCCCCATGGTCCTCTGTTAAGTTTCTCCTGTTCCACATATGAGTGAAAACATATGGTATCTGTCCTTCTCTGCCTGACTTATTTCACTTAGCATGACACCCTTGAGGTCCATCTACTTTCCTACAAATGGCCAGATTTCATTCTTTCTCATTGCCATTGCATGTATCTTTTTGAATTAGTGTTTTCTTTTTCTTTGGGTAAATACCCAGTAGTGGAATGAATAGATCATATGGTGATTCTATTCTTAAGTTTCTGAGGACCCTCCATACTGTTTTCCACAGTGGCTGCACTGATTTGTTACCACTAACTGTACCTGGGGGTTCCTTTGTCTCCCCATTTTTGCCAACACTTGTTATTTCTAGGGTTTTTGATTTGGGCCATTCTGATAGGTGTAAAGTGGTATCTCATTGTAGTTTTAATTTGCATTTTCCTGATGATTAGTGATTTGATTCATTCATATATTGGTCATCTGTGTGTCATCTTTGGAAAAATGTTTATTCAGATCCTCTGCCCATTTTAAAATTGGATTCTTTGTTTTTTTGTGCTAAGTTGTGTAAGTTCTTTATATTATGGATATAACCTCTTGTTGGTTGTATCATTTCAAGTATCTTCTCCAATTCAGTAGTTGAACGTTTGTTTACCGATAGCTTCCTTCCCTGTGCAGAAGCTCTGTATTTTAGTGTCAGGCCAATAGTTTATTTTTGCTTTTGTTTCCCTTCCTTTAGGAGACATATCTTAGAAAAATGTTTCTATGGCCAATGTCCAAGAAGTTACTGCCTATGTTTTCTTCTAGGAGTTTTATGGTTTCAGATCTCACATTTTGAGTTTATTTTTTGTGTGTGGTATTAGAAGGTGGTCCAGTTTCACTCCTTTGCATGTTGCTGTCCAGTTTTCCCAACCATTTGTTGAAGACGCTGTCTTTTCACCAATACTTTGTTGAAGATTAATTGACCATATAATCGTAGGGTTATTTCTGGGCTCTCTATTCTGTTCCATTAGCCTGTGTGTCTGTTTTTGTGTCAGTACTCTACTGCTTTGATTATTATACCTTTTTTAAATATAGGCTTCATGCCCAGTGTGGAGTCCAATGTGGGGCTTACACTCATGACCCTGAGATTAAGACTGGAGCTTACAAGTCGCACTTATCTCACTGAGCCACCCAGGTGCCGCGAGTGCTGGAGCTTTGTAGTATATTTTAAAACCTGGGATTGTGACATCACCTGTTTGCTGTAAATCTTAAAGCAACAGGTTTCATTCTTAAATTCCACATTCTGTGGCCCTACTGTGCCCACTGGTAGCCGAGGAGTGTTGCATCCTGCCGTCTCATACCCCTTCCTGAACACTTCCACGTGAAGGTCATTTTGTGTCCCCAGTGCCGGGAGGGACGTTAGCTGATCCTTAACATCCAAGTCCAGAGGATGCTGTGAAATCTTTCCTTGCCCTTCCCATTGGGATGCCTCGCAGTCCAGCCAGAGTAGGAGGAGTGCTCGAGTGTTCCTTCGCCTGTTGTCCTTCCACTTACTCCTCCGTCAGGACGTTCCATCTGCTACCAAGTCTACAACCAAGCTTTTGCCTCTGTCCATGGGTGGCAATGGGGGGGTTACATCTTCGTCCTTCAGAGACAAGTACCTACACACACGCCAGGTGAATCTCTCCTGCTTCACGGATCGACTTTCACGTACGACTCAGGTGTGTCGTTAAACCAAAAGACCCCTTGCCCATTTGGAGTGAGGATGGGTTGAGTAAAATGAATGGAGAGAACAGAGAACTCTATTCCCCCTCACACGCATACCACACAAAGACACGTGCACATTCATTGTATAGTTTTTTTTTTTTACACAAACATAATTACACTTTAAGCATTGTTTTGCAACTAGATTTTCCCCCACATAATAATATGCCTTGGACATCTTTCCTGTTGGTACTCATTCTTTTTAAGCACTGTTTAATCACCCACAGTATGGGTGCTGATAATTTATGTAGCCGGGGTGTTTTGAACAAGCATGATCAGAGGGATGTAATCAGATGCAGCTGCATTTTATTTTCCACTGTCTCTTACAATGTTCTCAGTGGAGAGTTTTTCTCTGCGGCTTAGGTGCAAACTCAGGTGGTACCATGATGAGGTCCCTTCATAGGTCACCTGAAGCAGCAAACCACAGTCTCTATGTGGAGAATGTGTGGTCCAACATGTTAATTTCTTAAATTTTTCTTTTATTTTTGAGACAGAGAGTGAGAGCATGAGCAGGGGATGGGCAGAGAGGGAGACATAGGATCTGAAGCAGTCTCCAGGCTCCGAACTGTCAGCACAGAACCCGACACGGGGATCAAACTCATGAATAGTGAGATCATGACCTGAACCAAAGTTAGCACTTAACCAACTGGGCCAACCAGGTGCCCCCAACGTGTTTATCTCTTTAATGCTTTCTTTCCGTTCCTCCTCTAGGGTCTGGCATTACGTGTAGGGGAACACCAGCCTTTGGAGAAGGGAATGTGTGGGCAGTGACCACTTTCTTCTTTTCTTTTTAATCCCCTCACCCAGAGTTACACAGGGCAGGAGAGGGCAGAAAGTTCCACACCGACTGCTACTTTCTCGCCTCTGCACTCACTCACCTGGGCTCCTCCACCTGAAGGAACCTCTTCTGACAGAGGCAGGTGCTGCATTCCTTAGGTTGCTGCTCCCCACTGAGCCCCCGGTTTCTAGCAGTCCCTTCTACCTGGATTGTTAAACACCCCCTCCCTGGAGATCATGTGATCTCCAGGCTCTCTTTGTCTCCCAAATGGCCCACATCCCGTCCCCACCAAGCCCTTGTGTATCTCTTACCTGCCATATTCCGAGAGCACTGGCCAGCCCAAAGCAACCACCTCTCCTGCGCCCCAACTCCTAAGCTGCTAGCCTGCTTCTCTTGCCTTCTTGATTTCTTGGGCTGGATCAGAATATGCTTCTCAAACTCCAGGTTTTCTAAGTGTTTGCTCTGAAGCCCTTCTGTCTGGACTAAGTCTAGGGTAATGAGATGGTCTATTCCTTCCTCAAGGCAGGGTCAGCCTCATGACCTCAATGGCTTACTCCAAAAGTCCTCCTCATAAAAGTTTCCTTCTATCCCTTTTATACACACTCAGGGTTTGGGGAGGGGTCTAATGATCTTGTGATTAGTGTTCAGATACCTACTATGACGACTATGTGAGATCAATCATCTCTTGGCCTCTCAGTCAAAACTCCAGATTTTGTGTTGATCACATGAGTCCATTTTTTCTGTTAAGAAACATTTTAGTTGTTTCCTCTGCCCCATCCATCTTGCTATGTAAGCAGCATTGCTGTGAATATCCTTAGAAAAGATCTTGGTGCATAAGTGCAGACATTTCTTTGACTGAATTCCACACCTTGGTCATTTGCTTTCTTCTCTCACTGTAAGACCCTCCTCAGGTCAAGCTGACTTTAATGAAAAAAATACCAACCATTGTTTCACCCTCCAACCCTTTTCTGCTTGAACAATCAAAGGTTGGGAAATTGAGCTCTGGGAGTCCTAAAATGTAACACATAAATTATAACTTAGAGGTTAACTTGTTTTCTAAGATACTGTCATTAGATCCCACCCTTTAACCACAAAGTTCTTGCCTCTGTGCAGCTGCTTCGCCTCCCCTTCAGCCCTATGATTGGTCACCTCAAATTTCTCTTGAGACAAAGAACTCTAAAATTTGTGCATTGAAATATGATTGACAACTATAGAATGCTGAAAACTATAATTGGTTAACTAAATGATGACTTATTTTGTCCTGCCAAAGCCCTTAAAAACCCTGAGCTCCTGCTTGGTGGTGCTCTCTCCTGAGGACATGCCAACTCGTATTGGGGGGGGGTCGTTTGTCTGAACTAAAATAAAACCCATTCACCATCTCTGTTTGTGTCTGTGGGTTTCACTCTTGGTGACTTGCTTCAGGAGGGAAAGGTCTAACACAGTTGGAGATGTAGGAAGAGTTTAGCAGCAGTGAATGTGTGTGTGTGTGTGTGTGTGTGTGTGTGTGTGTTGATAGTTCAGAGAACTGAGGATCTGGATCAGGACAGACATAGGACATGAACCTACAGAGCCACCCCAGCATTTCAGTGTGTGGGCAAACAGCTTGCCACTAGCCTGGACAGGCTAAGTGGGCAACACTGGGCAGCCGCCATGATGCTTCTGAGCTGTCAGTTGACCCAGGAGAATGAGACAAGACATACTTTAAAAAGGCATGAAAACTTCCAAAATGATTCTTAGAGGATAAGGAATGTTACTAGATTTATAATATTTTCAGGAATAAGTCAGGGTGCCTGTCTGTCTCAGTTGGTGGAGCATGTGACTCTTGATCTTGAGGTTGTGGGTTTGAGCCCCACGTTAGATACAGAGATTGCTTAAAAAATGAAATTTTCATTTTTTTAAAAAGTTTATTTTGAGAGAGGGAAGAGAGAGAGCGAGTGAGTGAGTGAGTGTGAGTGGGGGAGGGGCAGAGAGAGAAGAAGACAGAGAATTCCACAGGATAAGGGGCTCCATCTCACAAATCATGAGTCATGACATGAGCTGAAATCAGGAGTCAGACAGTTAACTGACTGAGCCACCCAGGTGTTCCACACCCCAAAAAATAAAATCTTAAAAATAAAAGACATAGGTGAAATTTAAAAGAATTTAAAGGTAGAAGATTGAAATGGTAAGTTTCAGCTTTTAGAAAATTTCTTACATGGTTTCACTTATTCCCTGGTAATGCAAGTGCCTAATAGTTTCTTGTTGATCACGTAATGCAAGTAAAACTGGGCATCTTTGAAACCCACCTATTCTTGGAGTGTCATTCAAAAGAGTCATACACCCGATCACCAAATAATACTAAAAAGGAACACTTCATGTATCTCATATAATCCAGGCATTCTACTTCTAGATAGTTATCAAAAATAAATGAAAACGTGTCCACACAAAGAGTCGGATGTGAATGTTCACAGCAGTTTTATTCGCAATCGCTGAAAACTGGAAACAGTCCGACTGCCCATCAGTAGATGAATGGGTATACACAATGTGGTCTTCCCACATAATGGAAATCCACTCAACAGTAAATAAGAATGAACTCGTGAGACATGCAACAACATGGACTAATCTCTGAATCATTATGCTGAGTGAAAGAGGCCAGACACAAATGTATGATTCCATTTATATAAAATACGACCTAATTTATAGCAACAAAAAGCAGATTGGCGATCGCTTGGAAGCGAAGGGAAGGGGGAAGGTGGAATACAAAAGGAATATTTTGGAGGTGATGGAAATGTCCTGCATTTTGATTTAGGTGGTGGTTTCAGAAGTGAGCACAACTGTCAAAACTCATAGAATCATCCTCTGTAAATGGATGCAGTTTATTGCATGTAAATTGTTTCTCAACACACTTGATAAGGGAAAACTAAGTAAAATCTGTACTGAAGTCTCTTAGAGTGATTGTTTCTCTACCTTTGAAATTGAGTTGAATTGCTTTTGAAGTTTGTGGGGAAATAAAAGGAGGACTATGTAAAATGCCCTGGCCAGTGGCAGGTACACAAGACGTGGCCAGAGAATGAGAGATGGGACGGCTATGGCCACAAGGAGAAGGCATATGTGCACAAACATGTCTTAGGTATGCTTGTATTCCAGAACCTCTCTGGGTACCTGGCTCATTGTTCTTCCGTGAATGCTTTTTGATGAACGAATCAACCGATGCTTCCGTTTACACTTTGGGTGAGGCCTGAGGTCAGAGACAGGATGAAGTTCTGTTTGAAGAGAGTATGAACGGCCGAGGGAAAGTGCTGAGGGCACTTGAAAGGCTGCCCTGATTTCCCTACCTGGAAGTACATCCGTTCAGATTCATCCCTGCTCCTGCTGCACGGTGTTCAGATTCTGGGGCACATGGGGTGAGCTGGAGTCACCTGAGGACATTGTCTGCCATGTGTTTCTGTAGGTGCCTAGAGGAAGGACGAGCTTTCTCCATGTGCTTCCTGGGCAGCAGATAATGTGCCTGGGTAGCAACTTCATCTCCCAACCATAAAATATGTATAGCCCTGGTGCTGGACAGGGACCAGGAGACACCCCCTGGAAGGCACTGTTTGCAGGCAGGTGGTGAATGATTGATGAATGGGAAGTAAAATATTGATGTTCTGAGTCTCACATCAGGCCTCTTCCATCCAAAGGGGTTTGTGTCTTTTATTATTAAAGGGAAAAATTCAGAGAATGGGTTACTTTGCATCTGCTTGGGACATGACAGCTTTTGGGCAGCCATGACTTGGAGATACTCTGGAATATTAAGACTGAGTGCCCTAGGAAAGTTGATAGGTGGATGTTTGGAACCGACAAGAGGAAATCCTACTTTCCCTTATAATAGCAGCTTTTTCAATGTATTCTTCTTGAAAAATTATGTTTGTCAAAGTTGTACATACACATAACTTAAAGAGATGAAGAGATCTATCAGAAAAACACTCTCCTATGACACCCCGAGTCCCTTCCATTTTACCCTTTTGCACATATAAGCACTTACAACCTCTTTTGGACCATTCTTTTTGTATTACTTCCATATGACCAAATAGCATGCTTCACATGCTGCTTCTTAACCTAAAATAATTTCAGAGTATCTATTGACTCTTCCTTGCTTCTAGAAGGTAAGTGTTTGACCTTTTTTACCCATCACCTAAACACACAAACCCTTCACAAGTCCTCTCTATTTCCAGTGAAATTATATTAGAATTTGGTTGCCTCATTATTGGTATTTTCATTGTTATGAACGTGTACAGAGATCTACAGCTGGTCAAGTCATACACTTAGATTACATTTACTTTCCTATGTTGCCTTTGTTGGGGGGAGGGAAATTTTCCTTTACACTTCCAGGTTCTTCTGGCTTGTCTAAGAATTAAATTGATATGAGAGTAACAGAAGAAAAAACAAAGCTGAATAATGTGTTCATGGAGGTCCGAAAACTAGATTGAGACCCCAAAAAATGACAAAGGCATATACCTTTAATATGTTTAGACAAAGAAACATAAATCTGTGATGAATTGACAAGACAAGAAAACATGTTTGAGAGCATCAATTAATAAGGAATTCTATTAAAAATTTTTTAATGTTTAATTTCTTTTTGAGAGACAGATAGACAGTGTGAGCAGAGGAGGATCAGAGAGAGAGGGAGACACAGAATCCGAAGACAGGCTCCAGGCTCTGAGCTAGCTGTCAGCACAGAGCCTGATGTGGGGCTGGAACCCACGAACCATGAGATCATGACCTTAGCTGAAGCCGGATGCTCAACTGACTGAGCCATCCAGGCACCCCAATAAGGAATTCTAAAGAAAAGTATTGGCTGGGGTAGTAAATGAGTAAAGTAACAAGATTTGTTTGTATTGGCTTCTTCCCTACATAAGCCCTGAATTTCCTGTCTGACAACAAAGATGTCTCCTTACCTCCTGGTGCCAGGAGGGTACCTTTCACATGGCAGATTTATTTCCTCCTCTGTGGAGACAAAGAAAGGTCAGTGTGTTCTTCTTGACTGGCTTTTTAAAAAAGTGACTTTAATTCAAAATAATCAACATGCCATGTGGGATAGACTTCTCTGAACCCCAACACTTCTGTGCTTTTTGGAGTTAAGGCTGGTCTTGTTTTTGGTTTGTTTGCTTAGTTTTCTGTTAATCATTTGTTCAACCTCAAAAGTCTGCCAATTATCCAAATTTCTTCTCAAGAGGTTCAGATACATTAGCCACTTTATCGGTTCTATTTTCTGGAAGGACTGTTTCCTGGGGACTGTTCATCTGCTCCCACTGGTCTCCCAGGACCTTGTGCTCAGCATCAGCATGCACCGTCATTCCAGGGTTAACCCCGCTTCTTTCCTGTGCTGAGGCCCAAGCCTTTTCTCTATTTGAAATGTCTTAATTTGGTGGAACAAAGCCTCCATTGACTTCCCGAGAAATGGTACAAGGGACATTGTGTTTTGGAGGACTTTGCATATGTTTATGATAGCTTAGCTGAGGACAGAACTTTAAATTGGATATCATTTTCTTTCATAATTTTGAAGGCTTTGTTGTTGTCTATCTTTTGAAAAGTTTGAAATCATTTAACTTTTTAAAGTCCTTTTTAATGTGAGATTTAAATTTAATTTTTAATTAATTTTTTTAAAGGTGGTTTATTTATTTGTTTTTTAAAAAAGTTTTTAAAGGCAATCTTTTAAAAAAATGTTTACTTACTTTTGAGACAGAGAGAGACAGAGCATGAGCAGGGGAGGGGCAGAGAGAGAGGGAGACACAGAATTCGAAGCAGGCTCCAGGCTCTGAGCTGTCAGCACAGAGCCCGACGCGGGGCTCGAACCCACAAACTGAAAATCATGACCTGAGCTGAAGTCGGAGGCTTAACCGACTAGCCACTCAGGTGCCCCTAAAAGTTTTAAAATGTATTTTGAGAGAGACAGAGACAGTGCTAGCAAAGGAGGGACAGAGAGAGAGAGGGAGGGAGGGGGAGAGAGAGAGAGAGAGAGAGAGAGAGAGAGAGAGAGAGAGAGAGAGAGAAAGAGAGAGAGAATCTGAAGCAGGTTCATTGAGCAGTCAGTGTGCAGAGCCTGATGCTGGACTGGAACTCAGGAAACCGTGAGATCATGACCTAAGCTGAGAGTTGAGCCAGGCAGACACCCCTTGAATTATTTTTTTGATGATTTTCTCCCTACTGTTTTCTTTGCTCTCTCTTTCTGAAATTTCTATTATTTGGAAGTTGACTGTTTTGAAATGGTCTTTTAATTTTCTTATCTTTTCTCTGTCAGGAAAAATAGGGAGTGTTCTAATTCAGTGCACTCTCTGGGTTATCTGGTTCTAGGAAAGACTTCTACTTTTCATTGGCTTTGAGTTATTTTGCAGTTCTGTAAGTTGTAGAAAATGGAGAGCAATGCAAATGATATTTTCCATAGAGATGCAAATAAATTTTGTCTGGTGCAGATGCAAATTTCCCCAAGAAGCCAGTTTTGCATCTATAAACACATTCATTTCAGCTTTCTTGAGTGTCCATTTATGTGTCTGTTCTTTGATTTCTCCACTGAACTATTTGTAACATTTTCAGTATTCCTCGTTAATTGATGAGTTAAATAAAATCTTTGATGTGGTCACTTTAAAATTCTAACATTTTATATCTCTTATTCTCTTATCTTTTTATTCAATCTGGAATATTTCATTAATTTTCTAATTTAGACTTTTAATTGAGTTTCTCATATCTGTTTTCATGTTTTTAATTTCCAAGAGTTCTTTTTTTTCCTGAATGATAACTTAAAAAAAAACACCTCTTCTTACATCCAGATGGTTAACAGATACATAAGAGATGGTCAACATTATTCACCATCAGGGAAATACAAATCAAAGCCACAATGAGATATCACCTCACACCTGTCAAAATGGCTAAAATTAACACAAGAAACAGTGGGTGTTAGTCAGGATGCAGAGAAAAGGGGACCCTCTTGCAATGTTGATGGGAATGCAACCTTGTGCAGCCACTCTGGAAAACAGTATGAAGATTCCTCAAAAACTAAAAATGGAATTACCCTCCCATCAGGAATTGCACCATTAGGTATTTACCCAAAGAATAAAAAAAATAGATTTGAAGGGGCACATGCACCCCAATGTTTACAGCAGCACTATCAGCAATAGCCAAACTATGGAGAGACCCCAAATGTCCATCGACTGATGAGTGGATAAAGATGTAGTATATATATATATGCGCACACACACAATGGAATATTACTCAGCCATAAAAAATGAAGTCTTGTCATTTGTGACGATGTGGATGGAGCTAGAATGTATAATGCTAAGCTAAATAGGTCAATTAGAGAAAGACAAATACCATGTGATTTCACTTCTACGTGGAATTTAAGAAACAAAACTGATGAACATATGGGAAGGTGGGAGAAATAAATAAGAGGGAAACAAACCACAAGAGACTCTTAACTATAGAGAACAACCTGTGGGTTGATGGAGGGAGATGGGTGGGGGATGGGCTAGAGGGGTGATGGGTACCAAGGAGGGCACTTGTGCTGAGTGTTGTATGTAAGTGATGAATCACTGAATTCTACTCCTGAAACCAATATTGCACTGTATATTAACTAACTAAAATAAAAAAAGGCCTTCTTATTTCATAGATATAGTCTCTTATTTATTTGAGGATATTAATGATAGTTTATTTTGATGTCATCTTCTCTTGCATAGTCTTTTTTTCCCTTCCATTTTGCTTTTCTGTTTTCGTGGCTGGCACTCATGCCAGATGTGTTCTTCAGATGTCTGGTGATCCTTCATTGTTCACTCACAATCAATAGTGGGCTATAAGACTGATAGGCAGTTTGGACACTGATTGGTATTCGACACAGGCTGATCTGGCTGGGCTATTCCACTGGGGAACCTTCCATGTCAGCGTCTGTGGGACTTTACCCCAGAGAAGACCTTTCCACTCTCTGGCTCAGAGAAGCTGCACATAGTTGACAGTTCTTCGTGAGCCTCAGGATTCTATCTGCAAATGTGCACTTGAACCATTTCTTTTAAAAATCATTTTGCACTCTGGACTATGTGTGGTCTGTGTCCAGAGAATAAGCCTCCAGGATTCTTGGTGGTGAAGGGGGAGCAGTCCCAGGTGTGTGGAATGTGGAATGGAATTTGGTTGTTTATTTTTTTACAGACTATTAATCCTATAATTATCAATAAATAACAAGTAATTAATTATTTATTCCCACTTTTACCCCCATTTCCAGTAGTATCAGACACCTCCAATTTCTCCATCTTTTAGGGGTCATGCAGGGTAATTTGGGTGATTCTTGACTTTACCTACTCCCAGCTAAGGATTCAGTGTTCTTGAGCCTTCTAAATCAGTTCCCACTTATCCATCTGTTTTCTAGTTTCCAAAAAAAGTTTTAAATTCATTAATTATTTAGAAGTTAATTTATTTTGAGAAAGACAGACAGAGAGAGAGGAGAGAGCAAGTGGGGGAGCAGCAGAGAGAGAGAGAGAGAGAGAGGGAGAGAGAGAATCCCAAGCAGTCTCCACATGGCCAGTGTAGAGCCCTGTGTGGGGCTGGAACTCATGAGCCACAAGATCATGACTTGAGCTGAAGTCAGGTGCTTAACAAACTGAGCCACCCAGCTGCCCAAATTTATTTTATTTTATTTTAGAGAAAGAAAGAGAGTGTGAACTTGGGAAAAGGGGAAGCAGGAGAGAGAGAGAGAGAGAGAGAGACTCTCCAGCAGGCTCCACATTCAGCAGGAAGCCTGATGTGGGGGCTCAATCCCATGACGCTGGGATCATGACCTGAGCTGAAATCAGGAGTTGGACACTCAACTGATTCAGCCAATGAGGTGCCCTGAAGTTTCCAAAATTTTGATCCAATGATTTCATCTTCTGTTTTCTCTGTCTTCATGGGTTTATACCCTCAAGAACTTACTTCTTATTTTAGGGAAGTTTCAAATGGAGCAAAAGCATACGTTCAATTTTCTATCTTAACTTGGAATTTCAATGCATTTTCATTTCAATATTCATTTCTTCCATTTATCTAAGTGTCAAGAGGCAGTGTTATGTTGTGAAAAGGCACAGACACCAGCCAGTGGCAGGTTAGAATTCTCTCTTCCCCATTATGAGCTGTGTGACACTACTCAAGTCACTCTATGTTCCTCTCCTCACTGCAGAACTTGTGAAGTCATTGGAAAGTCATAGTATCTACCATCTGAGGTTGCGATGTGGATTAAAGATAATGTACACAACTTGTTGATCCACCAACTATGTTCTCCTTGACGCAGTCTTTCCTAATATTCCCAAGAATATTAGATTTAGGACTAACACTCCCCACAGTTTTATTAATATGGTTCATCAAGAACGGGCAGCATGTATTTGTTGGCTGAAAAGGAAATCTGCAAGGCTCCTTGAAGCAGATCTGTTTGTAATCTGGTGGCCATCGGTCAACTAGCTATGGATTTGAGTTTGGGAAGGTTTTGGACTTTGGCTCCAAACTTTCCTGGAACTTCTGTTCAGCCCCCTGTGGTGCAACTTTACTTCTGCCCATTTAGATTCTACAGTCTCCAAAGAATCTGGCTGCCATATTGTTTCACCTCTCATTTCCAAATTGAGTCTCTCCTGCAGCTAACTTATTTTCTTCTTTCTTCCCTGATGTCTTTTTGCCAGACGGCTCCCTCTTCTGGTAGAAGCGGCTCCTCCTTGCCCTCAGAGGTTTCCTAACCTTCAATCACCTCATGCTCTCTCTGTTCTCACGGCCCTTCAGAGTTCCATTCAGAGCTCCTGATATGCTGTTTATTTTGTGAAATTGTTCTTAAAGTTTCTTTTTCCTCTCTACTCTCTCACACTACATCCTCTTTGGGTGGACTCATGAAAAGATTTCTGTCAGGGAGCCCCTGGGTGGCTCCATCGGTTAAGTGTCTGGCTTTGGTTCAAGTCATGGTCTCACGTTCATGAGTTCGAGCCCTGTGTCAGGTTCTGTCCTCTGAGCACAGAACCGGCTTCAGATCCTCTGTCCCCCACTCTCTCTATCCCTCCTTCACTTGCACTCCCCTCTCTATCTCTCAGAAATAAACAATATGAAGAAAAAAAGATTTCTATCAGGGATGAATGCCAGAAATATCTGAGCTTCCCCTCAATATTTGGCTGAATTTTCATCTTATGACTATTTATGAATTATGCAGTATCTGTTTGACTTGTCCTAAGCAAGTGCATTGAGCCCAACAATAAGCACTTTGTATGACATCATTATCCTTAATGTTATTTTCTCATCTTAATTTTTTCCAACCTTGATTTTCTCACATATTTATTTTTCAAACCTTTTCTATGCATTTTTTGTTCTGCTGCAGCAAATCTTTGTAGAATGTGGTGATATATAAACATATGAGTGAAGAGACAGGCAGCATAAAACTTTTTGCCTGCAGAGGCAGCACAGGCCAGAAACAAATGCAGGTTCACAGAGGCTGGGACAAATCTACAAAGGAGAGATAGAGCCCCGTGCTGGAATGTTGGAGAGATCGGCACAAAAGTCTGTGACTGAAGTCAGTAAGGACATTTACGGTTTCCTGCAACCCTGGGTGTTTTTCCCAGACACTAAATTCTAAATTGGATGGACCACGGGAATGACACAGTGGGAGTGAGGGATTTAGAGAACTTCCTTCTCTGTATTCCACGACGGGTCAGGGTCCGTGAAGAAACACAGGCCAGCGTCAAGCCTTAGCTCTGGGGTTTAGCACAATATTTGTAACCCAGTTGAGACTTGTGATAGTGACATTATTGCTCAACAACTATCCACGTGTTCCTGCACACATCCCAAACGACTTCCTTGCGTTTTTGGTGGGAAAGAGTTCTGTGCGGAAGCCCGGAAGAACAGATGTGAATTCACCTTGCTTAAGTTCTGCTGCCTGGGTGATGAGGAAGCCAGCGTTTACGGCGAGTCTGAGAGGCGGTGAAGCCCCTGTCAACTTGGGTCCCTGAGTGAGTGAGTAGAGCAAACCCTCCATTGACCCATGTGGGGCATCAACATGAGTGAAGAGTAAACGTTGATTTTGTGGAGCTAGTAAGATTTTGGGGTTCTATGTGACTGCAAACAGAGCCTCGCCCAACCTCACCGAGACAGCCCTCAGTTTCCATGGCAGTGAAGTGGGAATAATAATCATGCCTTGGCAGGGTTCTTTTTTGAAGTTGAGCAATAACACAAATGGAGTTCCTGGCATAGTGTGTGGCCCAGAACAAAATCACTGGTATCATAATAACGATTGTTCCTACCGATTCTGGGAGCACGGTCAGAAGGTGAGGTCTGATGGGCTGTGGCTCAATACAGGGTATGTAGTAAAAGGGACAGAATGATTCCAGGGGATCAGACAGACCTGCAGTCATAGGCCAACTCAACAAATTCACCGTGTGAATGAGTACAGGTGACTTAATGGCTGTATGTCTGTGTCTACACCTGTAAAATGGGGATAATTTTCTCTCACTTGTGATTTCTTATGAAGATTCAAAGAGTATAAAGCTGCTAACAAGTAGCTTGGCACGTAGGCAATTCCTCTCTTTTTGCTCCCCTGTATGTTTCCCCAGCAGGCTGCCTCAGAGGGGCCACAGGCCCTGTCATGGAAGATGCTTTCCTCCAGGGACCTTGATGCTGGCCATGCCGTTAACGACTATGATAGCAATGCTGCCTCCCTAAAGCCGCTAAGGGATTCTCATTGCATTTCCCAGCAGGAATCCCACAATGAGGCTAGGTCTTACTGATGTCATAAAGATGATAGTCTCAGAGCTGTTCTGACTCAAGTCACCGGTAACTTTGGGGAGAACTGCGGGAAGTCAAAGGGATGTTGGCTGTGCCATCTTAGCAGGGAGCTGATGAATGGTGATGGGGAGGCAGCCGGAAGCTGTGATGGGGATAGGCTCTGCGGTGACTGCAAGCCTGTCCCCTGTGCACCTGCTGGCCTCCCTGCTAAGAGATGTCCAGCACACAGAGGATGGGACTGCAGAAAATAGACCCTACTGCCCACCGAGAGGAGCTGGACTGGCCCCGGGAAAGAGAAGGTGAATTAAAAAGTATCAAAGCATTGAAGGGCGAAACATTTCTAGGCCAGCCTTCTTGTATTTGTCTTGTTCAAATGAGCTTTCTTCCTGTGCGGGCTTCCTCCTGCCGTGGCCCTGAAGTCCTCCAGCTCGTCAGACATGTGATCCATGTGGCCATGAATTAGGCTCATCTTCCACTGTTTTTCTAGCTAATATGCTTCCCAAACAGCTTCGAAACAATCTGCTTCTTCATTCTCTCCTTCCTATACTTCTTCTACTTTCAACTACAGCTGACCTTGAATAACACAGGGGTGGTGAGCACTGATCCCTCCCCCTGCCACAGTCAAACTCTGTAACTTCCAACTCTCCAAAACTTAATAGCCTACTGTTGACCTGAAGGCTTATTAATAACATAAATGTTGATTAATACATATTTTATATGTTCTATGTATTACATGCCATATTCTTACATTAAAATAAGCTGGAGGAAAGAAAATGTGATTAATAAAATCATAAGAGGGGGTTCCTGGGTGGCTCAGTTGGCTGAATATCTGACTCTTGATTTCAGCTCAGGTCATGGTGCCAGGGTCGTGGGGTTGAGCCCTGCACCAGACTCTGTGCTGAAACATGGAGTCTGCATGAGATTCTCTCTCTCTTCTCCTCTCCCTCCCTCTCTAAAAAAATTCGTAAGGAAGAGAAAATTTGTCCACAGTACTACACTGTATTTACTGAAAAAAATCTGCATGTAAGTAGTGGACCTGCACAGTTCAAATCTGTGTTGTTTAAGGGCCAGCTGTACTTTACTGAGACATAATTCATCCACTTACAGTGTGTAATGTGTAAATATATGTAGTATATTTACAGAGTTGGGCAGCCATCATCAAAATCAATTCTAGAACATTTTCAGCACCTCCAACAGAAACACCCCTCATTAGCATCTACTGTCCAGTTCTGCCTAATCCCCCCAGCTCTCGGCCAAAAATCTACTTTCTGCCTCTATAGATTTTCCCATTCTGACCCTTTGTGAAAATGGAATCATATACTATGACCTTTATATACTTGACCTTTATATGCTTGACATATATATGACCATATACTATGGCCTTTTGTGACTGGCTTCTTTCAGCTCTTTTTCAAGGGTCAGCCAGGTCGTAGAATGCCATCAGTACTTCTGTCCTTTCTGTGGTCAAATAATATTCCACCATATGGACGAATCACCTTTTATTTATTCATTTATTGGTTGATGAACATTTGGGTGGTTGTCTTTTTTGGTCAAGAATAAAGCTGCGATGAATATTTGTGTACAAGTTTTTCTACTGATCCATGTGTTCACTTCTCTTGGGTGAGAACCTTGGGTGGAATGTCGGGTCATGTGGTAACTCCATGGCTGATGTTTGAGAAATGGCTAAACGATTTTCCACAGCAGCAGCGCCATGTTACAATCCCACTAGCAAGGCAGGAAGGCTCCCATTTCTCCACCTCCTTGCAACCCTTGTTATTATTTGTTGCTTTGCTCTGTCTTCTTGAAACAGTGACCTGTGTCTCAGGTTTCTGTGGGTTTCTGCTTTTTTTCCTGGCTCCTCTCCAAGACGCACGTGGAGTGGGCTGAGCTTTAGGAGGCGTCCATTGTGGGGACTAGGAAGGCGGGGGTCCTGGGCAGGGTGTTCTCCAGTTCCTGAGGCCTCTGACTGTCACAGGGCAACTTGCTTCCAGAGCTTTCTTCCAGCTCAGCCTTCCTTCCAGAGCTCCACATGGGGAGTCAGGGCTGCCCTTGCTAGCCGAATACCCTGGCTTGGATGGAGAAGTTAGGGAAGACCCCTCCTCAGCTCTCTGGCTCTTCCCTCCTGCTTCTTGCAGTCTTCCTGCCTGGAGAGGGGTTGCGATTTAATTCTGCTCCTTCTCCCACACCGCAGTGACCTCCATGACTTGGCTGGCACGTGTATAAAGAGCATCTTCCTTTGAAGTTTACTTTCTTATAAATGTTTTTATTTTAGGGGAGGGGGAATGTGAAGCAGGCTCTGTACTGAGAGCAGACAACCCAATATGGGGCTCTAACGAATGAACTGCGAGATCATGACTCGAGCTGAAGTTGGATGCTTAACCGCCTGAGCCACCCAGGCGCCCCAAAGATCATCTTCCTTTGTTGGCCTGGACTTTACGGGGGAACTCCACAAGATGGGCCCTTCAGGCTTCGCTCCTGATGGACTAAGGCAGAGCTAAAGGAATTGGAAATCTCTATTCTGACATGTTGTGTCTTTCAAGAGTACCACCTTTCTCCAATATCCTGCTTTGCGTGCCAGGAGCAGATTATTAATTTCCTCATTCTTTCCCTTTGCATTCTTTCTGTAACAAATAGGAGTCCTGAAGGAATGAATGAATGCATTTGACTGAGTAGGATGAAGATAATATAGTCAGGAAGACAAAATAGAAAAATTAAAAATTTTCAACGTATTATTTCTGTTACACTGCTATCATTGCAGTGAGTTGTCAAGTTTTTTCAGCCCATGACCCATCGCCTAAAATGATTTTTGTCTAGCTTTAATATTGTTGTTGCATTATGATTGTGAACACTTCTCTCCAAACGTAAGATTATATAATCCTACATATGTATGTATATATATTTTTTATTTTAGAGAGAGAGTACAAGTGGGGGAGAGGGGCAGAGAGAGGGAAGGAGAGAGAGAGAGAGAGAGAGAGAGAGAGAATCTTGAGCAGGCTCCAGACTCCACACTCAGCACAGAGTCAGATGTGGGGCTTGATTCCTCCACCTGGATTGTGACCTGAGCCTAAATTAAGAGTTGGGTGCTCAACCGACTGAGCCACCCAGGCGCCCCTGAAAATATTTTAAATGATGGAAGTATTTCATGAAGACGTTATCCTTATAAATAAAATTCAGATGCAGTTAAAATCCCTCGTAAATATCACCTCTAATTCCAAGACCTTTGAAGAGGCAAACGAGCCTATCTCTGATCTGTATCTTTTCAGATCCCTTCCGTATCCATTTACCCACAGACACAGCTATCTTTAGAAATAATAGCTTTGCTTTCTTCCTACATAAATGTTATTCTTTGTGCATCGTTCTGCAGCTTGTTTTCTTTTCACCTTAAAAAAATCCTGACGGTTTCTATATGTTGTCAGCACAGATAACTTTACAGTTAACTGCTCCATACTATTCCATAGTATAGAAACACCACAGGCTATTAAGTGAGGTCCCTATTAATAGACATGTAAATTGATTCTTATATTTTTTTATCAGTACAAGCTATGATTCAGGGAACATTCTGGTACATATCTCTTTCTGCGCATACACAATGGTTTCTCTGAGGACTGAGAACAGAAATTGTTAGGTCAAAGGGTATTCATATTCAACATTCATATTTGACATTTTAATATATGTTTACCAGACTGTCCTTCTGAAGGTCTGAACTTAGACTATGCTATTGAACGTGCTTTTTAAGAAGCACAAGTGTCTTAAATCCCCTACCCTGAGAGATTGTGATACACTCCTCCATTCCCTTGAGAATCACTGATTTATACTTCAGTATGAATGCAATCATTGTGTTTTCTCGACCAGAGAAATCTACATTTAAAGGCTTACTTCTAATTGTGGAATAAAGCATGTTGTTTTCTGTTGAAGTAATTTCAGGCATCAGTGAGCAGGTAAGGGAGGAATTTTGGGGTCTGCTGGCTTTTCTGTGCCCCTGAAAATTACTCTATCATGGTTGCTGGCTCTCCCTGTGAGGCACGCAGAAGACTCTGGACTCCTCTGGTCCTTCCCAGGCTTGGGGGAGCTGGGTCCATGCAGAAGGCTCGGTCCAGAGTGGGAAGCCCTCAGAGACAAGATCTTAACTCTTGGTATCTGGTTCCTCTTTGCAGAGGGCTGTGGTGGACCTGGCAGAGCGCGGACCCCCAAAACCCGAGAGGAGAAGCCCAGGGCTGCCGGGAGCAGACACCATGCAAAGCCCCACAGAGGAAGAGCAGGGTCAGTCACACACCGGCTGGGGTGGGGGTCGGGGGATGTCTGGCCACGGCCAGGAGACCGGCTAAGAGGCACACGCAGAAGCCTTCCTGAGAAGGGGTAAGAAAGCAGAGCATGAGGCTGGCCAAGGCAGAGGGGAGCCATGACCAGACGGCAGCATGGGGGCAGTCTTGTGGGGTGCTGAGCTCATGCTTCAGGAAGAGCCAGTCAGCTGAGAGGGCTCCGGACATGCGCATGCGGGTGGATCAGAGGTAGGTAGGTCAGAGCTGCGGAACAAACTAGAATGCATAGGACTCTCACAGCAATGCTGAGAGCAGATCTTAACATCGCCCCATTTAGTAGATAAGAGAACATGCTTAGGACTTCCAGAGTCCCAGTGGGCAGAGTCAGATCTGTCTGACCTGGAGACTCATGTTCAGCCCCAGGGGAGAAGGGTACTGCGATGTCTGTCCACCATCCGTTTGTCCTGGGAGACTGTGTGTCAGGTTCTGGGGGAGGGGAAGAAGCAAAGTAGATACTCAGCATGTGTTTGGTGAGTAACGGAAAGAGTGAATGGACGAAGGGGCTTCCTAACCACCAGCAGGTGCCACCTGCTGGGGTGATGAGGCATCTCCGTCATCCCTAAAAAAACTCATCTGGAAAAGTCTTCCCACAGGGGCAGGGCTAGTCCTGTGAAGCCCACTGATGAAGTGGCCATGAGATCTGACAGGGTGACTGGTGTCAGCCGTGTGAGGAGAGGAGGGGCGGGGAGCCTGCCCCCCCCCCCCCCCCAAGGGCAGAGCTGGGGAGCCGGTGGGAAGCAGGGAGTGAAGTTCTGAGAACCCAGGACCTGATCTCTCCTCTTCTCTGGTTTTGGTCGGAATCTGTCCTCACACTGTCCACATCAGGGCTCCGTGTCCTCCCTCCTCGCCAGTGCCTGCACCTCCCAGCTGTCACTGCTGCTGCTTCTTGTCCCTTGTCTGCTGCACACTGCACACACTGCTGCACACACTGTCACTACACATGGAGTGCTAATCGGGAGGAGGCGGTGAGTCTCTAGGCGAGGAAGTCAAGGCTCTGGGCGGGGGCGGGGGAGGTAAGTCTCACTCAGGCAACAGTGGCTGCGTGAGCCTTCACGTTGCCTGGTGCCCACCCATGGAAGTCTAGAATTCACCCGAGGTCTGATAGCGGCTGCCTGGGTCTGAGATAAAAGGGGACGCCTTCTGAGGAGCAGTCATCGCTGTCTGGCCTTGATGATGAACTACCCGTGAGGATTTCAGCCGGACGTGGGCTCTACATCAAATTTGTGGCCTCGTGCCCAGCGATCCTATGGATAAAGGGCAACATGAAATTTTCCCTTATAAATCCCTAGTGCGTGCATTTGCTCCCAGAAAAGAAAGCTTGCTTTTGGCTCGGGATGGAGTCCCAAAGATCAGAAATTAGAGAATTCCCCTCAAGAGAATTCGAGCATAGTGATACTTCAGAGTTCACCAGAACTTCCCGTCTCGGGAGGGCAGGGCACCAGTGACCGCTGGCCGGTAGTTCCATCTTCCCAGATGCTTGAGCAGTAACAGCAGCTCTCATTTATTGGTGGCTTCCTCTGGGCCAGGTCTGATGCACACATGATTTACCTCATCTTGACCAAACTCTGATCCCACATTTTACAGAGGAGAAAACCGAGGTTTGGGAAGGTATGTGGTACTTGGTGTCAAGTCATACCTCTACTCGGGGTAGAAACCAAGGTCTTACCAGGGTTGTTTGGCTCTAAAGTCTGAATTTTACCCACCAACCTTGGAAGCTTTCCCAGAGTCCTGTTGGTGCTTTATGCCTTAAGAATAATTTTTTTCTTTTTTTTAAATTTTAAAATTTTAAAATGTTTTTATTTATATTTGAGAGAGAAAGACAGCGAGAGCAGGGGAGGGTCAGAAAGAGAGGGAGAACACAGAATCTGAAGACAGGCCCCAGGCTCTGAGCTGTCATCACAGAGCCCGACGCAGGGCTCCAACCCATGAACTGTGAGATCATGACCTGAGCTGAAGTCAGACGCTTAACTGACTGAGCCACCCAGGTGCCCCAATGCCTTGAGAATCATTTCAAACTGTCCATACAGGTCAGGGGTACATGGAACAGAGAGAGCTGACATTTATTGAGTGTCTACTACATATTTTTCTCACATTCTTCATTTTTCCTTATAATAACTCTGTGAAATGGATCCTGGACTTACTTCCCTAGACACCTGACTGCATCAGTGGGAAAAGGTTTAGGCATCAGAGAGTTTATGACTCACAATTGCAAATTTACTTCTTAAAATGTTTATTTCACTAAGGCAATTTTTAAAAATTTTTAAATGTTTATTTATTTTTGAGAGAGAGGGAGACAGAGTGGGAGTGGGGGAGGAACAGAGAGAGAGAGGGAGACACAGAATCTGAAACATGCTCTGAGCGAGGTGGGGCTTGAACTCACAGACTGAGCTCGGTCTGTGAGTTCAAGTCCTAAGCCAAACCTGGGTGTTTAACCAACTGAGCCACCCAAGTGCTCCAAGGAAGGTGACTTTTAATCAAGACAAGTATAAACTGGGAGTTGAAAGTAATAGAAACATTGTCAGGGAAACGTTAAAGGGCACATTATTAAGACCAAAGCTAAAAGGAGGGGCTACGAGACCATCCCGCTGCAGTGTAGTTCACAGCATGTAACAGATACAGAAGTCCTCTGCCAGAGGGCAGGTGGCCACCCGGTAAGCAGCCCACGAGCTCCTAGCCCACACAACCGATCTTCCTGTGCGGAAGGTCTCAGCTGGAAAGAAATAATAACAGTGACGGTCTTCATGCCGCAGACCACGCTTCCCAGTTGGTGATTTCCTATTGTGCAGGGTATGTGGTGAAACGGGACGGCCCGCTGCTCTCACTGGGGCTTCCCCGGTAGCTCCTGGCCCCCTGCGCACATTAGACCCCGGGCGACGGCGAGGCAGAGGGGAGAAGCAGGTCCCAGGGCAGCACCCCGTGGTTTCTGTTCCTTAGACATTTGGCTAATTGCATTCCATTCCCCTGGGTGGTGTGAGCTCCAGTTGGAAACAAAACAAAACAAAACCGAACCCTCTCGCCAGCTCGCACTCTGTGCTCTCTAGAGAATGTGATTAAATGGAGAGAACTGGCCAGAAGCTACAGCAATAACGCCTTGAACTTTTGCTCTTAAGCCATGTGGAAACACCACATCCCGAAGAGGTGGACTCCTTTGGCCCGCCCCCCTCCCTGCCGCGGGGTGACAAGAGGTGGACTGGACGGCGTGGGGAGCGAAGCTCACCACAGAGAGAGCCTGCGGCGAGGCGAGAAGGCCCAGCGCGCCTGCAAGCCCGGATTCCGCCTCCCCACTGCCCTGTGGGCTCCTCGGGCTCCGCAAAGTGCCAGCGGAGGCGGGCGGGGAGCGGACGGACGAGGTGGACAGTGGGCCCTGGACTAGAACACAGGGCAGCCCCCTGAACCCCAACCTTGGGGCGGGGGCGTGCGCATGGAGAGTCCGAGGGACAGGCAGGGCGTCCTGTTTTCTGCCAGCCATTTTTTCCTGCTTCCTTCCATTGTTCTTTACGCTTTGGGGCGAAGAACACACACTGTTAACTTCTGTGGGCTTTGGTCCCGTTATCTCTTGGGCTTGGTCTTCTGCCTGCCTCTCCACGGCTCCTACCTCTGTCACACTGACTTAATTACCGACACATCCAGCTGTGCGCAGCCTCAGGACCTTTGCCCCTGCTGTCTCCTTTGCCCGACTTGCTTTGTCTCCAGATCTTATTTGTCTGGCTCCTTGTCATTCAGGATGCAACCTTTGCAGAGAGCTTCATAGTCTTTCTGTTCCTGCAGCTTTACTGAAGTATAATTGACAAATAAAAATTGGATATATTTAAGGTGCACAACTTGATGTTTTGATATATCCAAGTGTACAGTGTGAAATAATCTGTAAGATCAGACTAATTAATGTATCCATCATCTTCACAGTTACCATTTTCTTTTTCTCTCTTTTTTTGTGTTGTGAGACTTAAGATCTACTCTCTTAGCAAATTCCAAGTACACAGTGTATTATTAAAACATATATTTATTTTAGAATTTTAAAAATATTTATTAAAAAATTTTTACACTTACTTATTTTTGAGAGACAGAGACAGAGCACAAATGAGGGAAGGGCAGAGACAGAATGAGACACAGAATTCCAAGCAGGCTCCAGGCTCCGAGCTGTCAGCATGGAGCCTGACATGGGGCTCGAACTTAAGAACCATGAGATCATGACTTGAGCTGAAGTCAGATGCTTAACCGACTGAGCCATCCAGGTGCCCCTATATATAGAGCCATATAAATGGTTGACAGGAAATAGGGTCCCCTACACACACACACACACACACACACACACAATCACACACACATGCATTTTCTTTGCCCAATCATCTATTTTTTTAATAATAGTTTATTGTCAAATTGGTTTCCATATAACACCCAGTGCTTCTCCCCACAAGTGCCCCCCACCATGACCATTTAGATTGTTTCCATAACTTGGCTACTGTAGATGACTCCCCAGTGAACATTGGGGCGCATATATCTCTTTGAGATCCTGATTTCATTTTTGTGGTGTGTATACCCAGAATGGAATTGATGGATCATATAGTATTTCTACTTTTAATATTTTGATGGTTGTCCATTCTGTTTTCTGTAATGGCTGTACCAATTAATTTTCCCACCCTGTGAACAGACAAAGGTTCCCTTTTCTCCACACCCTCACTAACACTTACCTTTTGTCTTTTTGGTAATTAGTCTTCCTGATCTTGACCAACTGATATAAATTACACAGCCCATCTGCATCCCCAGTCTCCATCATGTCTTTTTAAAAATCTTTTTTTCTAGCACTTATTACTATCTAAGATTTTCTGGCTTCACTTTTTGGCCATTAGTTTCATCCTTCTATAGAACATAGGCTTCCTCTCTTCCTCCCCCTCCTCCTCCTCTTCCTTCTCTTCCTCTTCCTCCTCCTCCTTCTTCTCCTTCTCCTCCTTTTCCTTCTCCTTTTTCCTCTTCCTCTTCTTTTTTTTTTTTTAAAGATTTAATTTTACAGTAGTCTCTACACCCAGTGTGGGGCTCAAACTCCCAACCCCGAGATCAGGAGCCCCATGCTCTACCAACTGAGCCAGCTGGACGCCCCTAGAACACAAGCTTCTTGAGAGCAGGAGCTGTGACTAGTGCATTCACTGTGTACACTCACCCTCTGGAACAGTGCCTAACACATAGCTGAAGCTCAACAGATACCTGTTGAATGAACACACTCTATGTACAAGGCTAGATGAGGTGGTTCAAAGTCAAGGAAGAAGTGGGACCAAGAGCTAGACTGATTTGAGCCTTGAGCACTCCCCTCCTCACCCTCACATAAGACCTTAGACATTCCATAAGATCTTGTTTGTGTCCATGGATTCCTTTTCTGACTATGTCTCTTCCTCCTGCTTTTAGCTATGGGCTCAATTTTGCCTCCATCCATTTACATCTAGTTCTTGTCTCTGCTCATCAATTCAGAGCTTTTCTGGGTCTGTTTTGCTTGGGAAATTGCCTGCATTTTCCTTCTGCTCCCAAGGCTGCACCATTGACTCTTCTGCCCAGCCTGATCATAGCCAGTGGCCTCCTGCTTGCTTGGAAGGGAAATTACGATTTCTGCTCTGCAGGAGCTCATCATCTAGTGGGGAGGGTAGAGAAGAAAATGGAAAATTACTACATAGAGGCCTGATTGTGATGACAGACATAAGCTTGGAATATTGGGGAGTGGAGCAAAGGGGCTCCTAACCTGAGTCCTGTGAGGTAGAGTCTGGAGGGCTTCCTGGAGAAAGTGGCATGGGAGTGGAGTTTTGAGGGTAAGGAGGCATTTCAAGGCAAAGAAAGTAGGGGATACATGTTCCAGGCAAAGGAGGTAGCGTATGGGAGGGAATGGAAGTGAGGGAAAATGGAACCCTAGAGATATTCTTCAATATGGATGGAATTAAAGGAAAGAAGGAAGCTGAGAGAGGTAGGATTTTGCTCGTAACTAATGAGAAAACACAGCTGTTTCCAAAAATATTTAACTTGGTTATTGCAATTATCAAAGTATATTTAGGGAGTGTGTGGGTAGTTGAAGCTAGAACACTCTTCCAGATGTGATCAGGGAAGACTTTGAGCACCATGCTAAGGAGCACGTGGCTTATCCTGAAGGCCTGGAGAGCTCACAAAAGGTTATTACCAGATGAGTGATATGTTTGAATGGACATCCATCAGTAGCAGCCCATGGAACCTGCTTCTACAGGTGTTAGTAAGTTTCAAGGTTATACAGTTTTGGAAAAGGTAGGCTAAAGAAAGTAAAATGTTCCCCCCGATCCCAGGACTTTCAGAACCTTTAATATGATGCTAATAAGTCTTGAGACTCTCTAAGAAGGGTGAATAATGTGTAGAGTGTTTCAGTTTTACTATGTGACATTTTTTCTGTATACTCTCCAGGACACATTTAACCTGGGTTCAGAGATTCGAACTCATTTAAAGGTGCTGTTCACTTTCTTCTTATTTGCTTATTCATTGTTTTGGTTTTCTTTTAATGCTGTAAAAAGTTTAGCACAGGTGGAGAGGTGTAAACCAACACAGATATATTACCTCCAGTTCTGTCAGTCCGATGTCTGACACAGCTCTCTCTGGACCAAAGTCAAGGTGTTGGCAGGGCTGAGTCCCTTTCCAGAGGCTCTGGGAGGGTTCGTTTCCTTCTTCATCTGGGTCATTGACAGAGTTTTCAGTTCCCTGTAGATGTGGGAATGAGATCTTCATTTCTTGAGTGGACATCGGCTGAGGGCTGTCCCTGGCTTCTAGAGGCTCCTGCATTCCTGGGCTGATGGTCTCCTTCCTCCATCTTCAAAGCCAGCGATGGTGGGTCACAAACCTCTCACACTTGGATTCTCTTCTTGCTCTTTTCTCTCTGACCGCAGCCAGTGAAGGCTCTTCATTTTGAAGGGCTAAGGTAATTATATTGGGCCCGTCAGAGAATCCAGGGCAATGTCCCCATCTCAAGCCCATGCCCTTGATTACATTCACAAAGCCTGTTTTGCTGCAAAGCAATGTATTCACAGATGCAGGAGATCAGGGAGTGGACACTTTTGGGGGGACTCTTACACAGCTTGTCTTTCCCACTTTGCACTTGGTTTTCAGCATGGTCAAGGTTGATGACCATTTCCCCCAGTATAGTTCTGCTTCCTTCCATTTTGTAAATCTTATAAGCAGGGACTTTCCTTTGATTCTCCATCTTTCTGCTCCGAATGTGGGTTAGTATGCCAACGTTGCCTTCCCCTGGGTCATCCAGTCCAGATGTAACCTGTGTCCCCTGCATCTCACAGGTATAGTTGAACTTGACTGAATCCAACTTGTTGGACCTGTGATGATCCAGAACTCTCTCCAGGGCATCTGCAACTTCCCATGATTTCTGTTGTGGCAATCTTGTGACTGCGGGGACATTGCTCTACAAGCTGCCATGTCCCAGGACGTAGGACTCTGTTTCTCCCAAAGAAAGTGACTCACAAAGTGATTCACAGCCCCCTTGCAAGTCCTCCCTCGTCTCACTGCTCTATGTGCTTCCTCCTCTCCCCTCTCCCCTCTTTTCTGTTTTCCTTTGCAACCAAGAAATCTCCTTATTGTGCAAGACTTATTATTATTATTTTTTTTTTGCCAATATGAGAGGTCCTTTTTGGATATAAGCTAATACCCAAAAGTCACTTCCTGGATGACCACAGTTCAGAATTAAAAAGAGGAACGGCAGTGGTTTTGCATGGTGTCCGTATGGGTAAGATGGATGTCAGTGTTGCAGGTTTCACATCCCAGAGGCTGACTTTAAGTTTAGTGCCCAATAGGTCAGGTACAAGTAGGGTGGCTTAACCTCCTGGCAGGTCACTGTCCACTCTGTTTCTGCATACTTATTCCTAAATCAGCCTATGTGGACCCTATGGCTACAGTTTCATTGCCTACAGTAGGTCAAAAACCTACTAGGGAAATAGGGAAAATAGGGAAAACCTGAATGAGTGTAAAATGGTGAAAGGATCAGGGACTTCTTTCATGTCTGTAGTAACAAACCCTTGTGACAAGCAACTATACCTGCAATGCGAACCGGACCTAGAATATTCATTTGTTGTAACTCCTTGTATGTGATGGGGGAGGGGCGGTTTCACAAGTGAAAATACTCCAGAAGATAGAAAACCTGTCCCAGAGACACAGGAGGCATGCATGGCACCTGAACTTGGATGGCACGGAGTAGCCCCATCCTAAAAGGCCATGAACCCCAACCATGGAAACAGCCAGAGTGCAGGCACCTTTGGTAGGATGTGGTGAAGCGTCTGTGGCAGACTGGTAAAGACCAGTTTCACAGTACTGGTCTGACAGTGTTTGGCAAATTGGTCAGCCAGTGTTAGATGAACGTGATAACCACTACACTGCGGAAACTCCGTAAGCCAGTGAATTTAACATTCAACAATACGTGTTTTGGAGAATTAGCTTTCTCCAAATTGGCTTTGGGCAAATTTACTCCAGCCCACCGCTTCTATCCCAAGTTGCTTATTAAGCCATGTCTGAACAAGTGTGGTGCAATCCCCATAAAGAAATCCTCTGAAAACAATTTCTATCTCTCTTTTTAGAAATCTAGCTTTACTGCCCTGAATTTCTCTGGCAATTTTCAGATTATCCCGGGCTGTAGCCTTCCTGATGAAATGTCTTTGGCATCAGCCTCTGGGGCATTGACCTGACCTCTGGGGTGCTCCCCCTTGTGAACCTTCTGTATTTCTAAGGTAGCATCCCCTTCCTCAACGGGAGGCTCAGGGTTTTCTGATAAGAATTTAGCTTCTTTCCCACTTGTACTGAGCCACGGGATCACATTTATCTTCTTATGGACTAAAAACATCTCTTTCTCTGGAGTCTGCAATGGATGTTACCTTTGACTAGCTTTCCTGTCCTCCCCTATCAGGGACACCAGGATGACATTGTCACTTCTTCTCAAGGCTGTCATCACTTGGACATTACAGCTTGCTCTGCCGTGTCAGTGGGAATTAAGCTGCTTTGGCCCTCGTGGGTTCCTCTGTCCTCACTGATCTTGTTTTCCTAGCCCACGAAGGAGGGCTGTGGTGTGCGGTTTCTTGGCAGCTGGAGACCGCCAGCTTGTCAGAGTCCCCTCGCCGCCCTGTCTGACCCAGAGCATGAAGAGGACTGTGTTGGGAAGGCTTTGGTTATGGATTCAGCCTGGGGGAACTTCTGACAAGGAGACCGCTTTGTTTCTCTGCTTCCGTCCTCACTCACAGGCTTGGCCCCACATTGCCACACAGCCACCTGCCTTTTGGACCCCATATCACCCCCAGCCCTCCATCAGACCCGCTTCTTTACAACAACATCCAGACCACCACTGTGGCCCTCCCATTGTAAACACCATCCCACTGAGTCTTGCGGATGAATAGAATGTCTTTAAAAAAATTCGATCCCTCCACTTCATTCAATATTTATTGACCATTTACTGTGTGCCCAACACCGTGCCCCCCTTCTGTGAAGGATAAGCTGGGTTTAGCTCGAGGACACATGGTGATCTCAGTGGGGACCCGAGATTAATGCACAGGGGACTCTGAGGCACAGAGAACAAGAATTGATTATGAGCCGCAGACAAAGGTATAATAAATGTTGAGGGGTTCAGAGAAAACATAGCCGGGCGGGTTGAAGGGGTAGGGGTTTGGGTTTAAACTGGTCCTTGAACAACAGGAGGGATGGGGATGGACTGAGGAGGAGGAGGGGCATTCTGTAGGGAGGGGAGGATGATCTGGAAGTTTCTCAGGGGCAGGAGCGAGCTGGTCAGCCCCCACGAAGGGCAGTGACCGGCGGGGAGCCTCCCACTGCGCAGACAGCAATTTGACCACATTGGCAAAGTTGCTCTTCACACCGATTTCACAGGAGTGATGATTTCAATGGGAACATATGTACATTCAGGGTTTGCAAGTTTTGGTAATATTCAGAGAGAATTAGGGTCGTTTTGAGACAAGTTACCTGTCCTGGAGAATCTTTGATCATTTTTCAGAATTTATTTTTTCTTACATTTTTTCCCTCTTTTTGTATTTAAAGTTCTTTTCAGTCACGATACCCTCTTTTAATGCTTTTTATAACCAGGACAATTTGGATCACTGTGAGTGCCGAATGGGATTAGTTTGGAAAATGTTTGAGACAGAAATGGGCGTGCATGTCTGCGTAAGAGAAGGTCTAGAAGCAGCCACTGCAAGGGTGCTTTCTTTATTGAGTGTCACTGAGTGGGTGGAATGAACGGTGTTCTGTACCTTTCCTTTTTGGCTTGTGTGTATTTTCACATTTCTTTCACAGGGATGCATGGCTCTTATAAAAGGAAATCAACAACAACAGAAACTCATCAAGCGAAAGACACTGCAGAAGAAAATTTTCTGGAATTTTTCAGGGCTTGGAGTTCCTTGTTTGCAAGTTTTGGATTCATTTAAAGCCAATTATGTCTGCTCTGCACCACGGCCACGCTTGTGGGTTTCTCTACTGTTTGAAGGATTTAAGACTTGCATCCTGGCCAGCTTGCTTTCAGCCAAATTGTTTTCTGCCCCGTTGCCAGGGCTTGTGATGGACAGCCTGAGCAGAGCAGCCAGGCATGGATGGAGCAGGCGGGTCACCTCTGTGATGCCACTTGAAAGGCGCGAGCCTTTATGTTCAGTCACAGCGGATTTCAGTCTTGCTGTACATCAGAGTCCCCAGGGAGCTCTCTAGACCGGCAGCTGCCCGAGGATTCGGATCCATTAGTATTTTAGGGCATTTAGTGCATTTAAAAAACCACTCAGAGGATTCCTCTATGCCCTAAGAGACAAGACCCACTGAGCTAAAATATCCCTGGGTGGCTCCCTCCTGAGCTTCTGCACTGGATCAACCCACTCTATTTTCTTTTTTATAAATTTTAATATATTTTTGAGAGGGAGAGGGCATGAGCAGGGGAAGAGAGAGCGGGAGAGAGAAGGAGACACAGAATCAGAAGCAGCCTCCAGGCTCCGATCTGTCAGCACAGAGCCCGACACAGGACTCGAACCCATGGACCATGAGATCATGGCCTGAGCCGAAGTTGGACACTTAACCAACCGAGCCACCCAGGTGCCCCGAACCCCTCTACTTTCGATGGGGCATGTGTCTCAAGGTGTGGTGCAGGGACCTCCTTGCAGAATCAGCCAGGAGGCCGCTCACCCTGCAGATCCCTGAGCCCCACTGCAGACACTGAATCATGATCTCTGGATGTTGGATCCGAGGGCCGAATTTTCATAAGTTCCTCCTAAGTCTTTTGCGCCCTATTTGAAAATGTGAGAACTACTGTTGCCATACATCTCTAACCAGCTTTTCTTTTTCTTTCTGTTTTCACCTGCCTCTCCCTAGCACCTCGGTTTTGTTCATCCTTCATGGGATTGGCATTTCTTCTTCTTCTTTTTTGAATTTGTATTTTTGATTGAAATATAGTTGACATAATATTAAATTAGTTTCAGGTGTACAACATAGTGACTCAACAGTTATGTACATTACAAAATGCTCTCCATGATAAGTACATTACAATTTTCTTGACTGTATTCCCTATGCTGTAGTTTTCATCCCTGGGACTTACTTATTTTATAACTGGAAGTTTGTACCTATTAATCCCCTCTGTCCACTTCATCCATCTCCCGCCTCCCTCCCCTCTGATGACCACCAGTTTGTTCTTCATGTTGGTCAGTCTGTTCTGTTGTTTGTTCGTGTCTATGGGCTTGGCATTTCTAAAGCCCAGCTTTTCCTCTGCTGACCACTTTTCTTCTAGAGGCCGATTATAACCTAATCCAAAACTCTGTGCAGTGGATTCAAAGATACAGTTTTTATATTAATACATCCATTTTATAACTGAGCCTATGATAGGTATATATTTCCCTGTTCTAAAAATATGTACTTCTAAAGATTTGGAAATACTAAAAAGGAGAAATTGGAACCATGTAATTGCTCATATTCTTATCAGTCAAAGACAACAGCTGCCTACAATTTCATACCTTTATTATTTTTGTCTTTTTCTTTTTAATATGTGGGACTTTTTATTTCTTATTTTTTATTATATTTATTTATTTATTTTATATTTCTTTACTTCTGAGGGGGCAGAGAGAGAGGGAGACAGAGATTCCCAAGCAGGCTCCACACTGACAGCAGAGAGCCTGATCAGGGGCTTAGACTCACAAGCCATGAGATCATGACCTGGGCCAAAGTCCGACGCTTAAGTGACTGAACCACCCAGGCACCCTTTAATGTATAGGAATTAAAAAAAACCCACCACATTCCACTTAGCACAATACCCTCCAGTTCCATCCACATTATTGCAAATGGCCAGATTTCATTCTTTCTCATTGCCAAGTAGTATTCCATTGTATATATAAACCACATCTTCTTGATCCATTCATCAGTTGAAATAAGTCAGAGAAAGACAGGTATCATACATTCTCACTTATAAGTGGAGGTTGAGAAACTTAACAGAGAACCATAGGGGAAGGGAAGGGGAAAATAATTTCAAACAGAGAGAGAGGCAAACCATAAGAGGCTCTTAAATGCAGAGAACAAACTAATGGGTTAGGGGGAGGTGGGAGGAGGGTGGGAAGGAAAAATGGGCAATGGGCATTGAGGAGGGCACTTGCTGGGATGAGCACTGGGTGTTGTATGTAAGCGATGAATCATGGGAATCTATCCCAAAAACCACGATCACACTGCATACATTGTATGTCAGCCAAATTGACAATAAATTATTAAAAAAAAACCTAAAAAAACCCCAAACCATGATTGTACAATTGTGGAAATTGGGCATCACAACCTTTATCTTCATAGACTGATTGTAGTTCTAGAAAGAAAGGTGTAATGATATTGAATAAGACGCTTGTGGACTTTTACTTTGTAATTGTCTTCCTTGGTAAGAGAGGAGACATTTTCTTCAGTTCCCATTAGGGTGTGAGAAATGAAGAGCTAGGTGGGGCCCAAGATTTTCAAGGACAAACACCTCTTTATGTAATTAGCTGTTAATGAGAAGAAGGGGGCTGGCAAATTTATTGGTTTAGTCACATAGACTTGGGAACCAAGTTATAATGCACTTATAAGAAGTGCATTTATTCACTTAAGTCATAAAATATATTGGTAGAGGAAATTGAATTTGCTAAATTAAGCTGCCAAATGATCTCACTAAATCATTTAAAAACAGTTTAAATTGGTGTGGGGGGCACCTGCGTGGCTCAGTTGGTTATGCATCTGACTTCAGCTCAGGTCATGATCTCATGGTTCCTGAGTTTGAGCCCCATGTCAGGCTCTGGGCTGACAGCTTGGAACTCAGAGGGTGGAGACTGCTTCAGATTCTATGTCTCCTTCTGTCTGTGTCCCTCCCCCTATTCATGCTCTGTCTCTCTCTTTATCTCAAAAATAAATAAACATTAAAAAATTAAATCAGTGTGTATACCCTGTGGGTTCTATTGGATAAATATTCTCAGAGTCTTGGGGATTGGGGGGGTAATTGTAGAAAAAAGTCTGTAGCTACAGATAACAAAGATATATTTTCTTGCTCATGCTTCAAGTCCATAGTGGCTTGACAGGAAGACCTGTGCAGGTACCTGGGGCTCACCATTTGCAACATTTTTGATTGCCAAAGATGGGGGAAGGAAAGATGGAGACACATTGGCTCTTACATACTAATGTTTTATTGGCTATGACAAGACAGTGCCATTGTTGACTGTCCTAGGGGTGGGTCATAGTCCTCTGATGCTTGGAAGTGGAGGGAACCAAACCTTGGTGTTTGGTCATTTGTCTACTATACTGGGGTCTCACTCTGTACACATGAGCAACTAGAGAGCGCCTCTAACAGATTCCAACACAATCATTTGTAGGTCACTTACCAGGTTTCTGCCTTTTCAGTTTATTTAATTTCTTCATAAGAGACTTGTTAGGGTGTGTTAAGCATTGTCCTCTCTCTCTGACTCTCTTTTGTAAAATGTCAGTACCCTTCCATGGAAAACACTTTGTCAGAAAGTGCATAGAGGCTCTGGGCAGGTGTCCCTGAAAGAGAAGGAGGCCCAAGGAAGGGGCATGTTGGGGAGGGTAGCCTGGGATTTGGTAGCTAGGTATGGCTTCTCCATTTCTTTGCTGACTCACAAAAACCATGAATATTCTACTTTCCCTGCAGGTTTTTGCTTCTCCTGGTAGTTATCAGCTGTTTCTCTGCTCATCCAGCCCACCCCCTTCCATCAGGAAGGTAATGAGATTCCAGAAAAAAGAATCCTGCAACCACTCCACCCCTGTGTATTATGCCTATGGGGACCAGCGACAAGATTCATCCTAGTTAGATGGCATTTTGCCTGGGGTCAGAGAGGGACAATCCAACTTCCATCCAAGTACTAACCAGGCCTGACCCTGCTTAGCTTCCGAGAGCAGACAACCCAACTTCCATAGTCAAGGTCATAAGTATTCACTGAGCACTAACTGTGTGTCACCGTTTTCTAGGGGTCTTAAAGGGGGAAAAAAACCACTGTGGCTCGTGGGAAATTTAAAATTTACAATAACATCTTAGTTATCTTGAACCTCTAAAAAATGTAAGTCTTTAAAACAGTCCAGTGAAAGTACACTTAAGTACAATTTTCATTGAGTATTTCGTATGATTCTATTTTCTTTTTCTTCTTACATTGAAATTATACTTCAACACATTTTTAAATGGTTGTCCTAGAGTTTGTGATATGCATTTGCAACTAATCTAAATAGATTTTCTTAGAATACTGTATTGCTTTATGAGTAGTGCAGGCACTTTATAACAGAATACTCTCAATTCCTTCTCCCCAACCCTTAAAATATCATTTCATAAAGTATAATCACTAATACGTTGGTACTATTATGACTTTGAACAATAATTCAGAGATGAATGAAGAATAAGAAAAATGGGGGTGTCTGGGTAGCTCAGTTGGTTACACATTTGACTCTTGATTTCATCTCAGGTCATGATCTTGTGGTTTGTGAGACTGAGATCAACATTGGGCTTTGCACTGACAGTGTGGGGCCTGCTTGGGATTCTCAAAATAAATAAATAAATATTTAAAAAAAAGAATAAGAAAAAGAAAGCTTTTATTTTACTTTTGTTTATTCCTCCTTGTAATGCTCTTCCTTCCTTTGCATATAGATCCAAATTTCTCTGCCATTTTCTCTTTGAAGAATTTCTTTTACATTTTTTGCAGGGCAGATCTGATGGTATTGCATTTTTTTTATTTTAGAAAATATTTCTCTTTACTTTTTTTAGTGTTTATTCATTTTTGAGAGACAGAGAGACATAGAGTGAGTGGGGTAGGAGCAGGGAGAAGGGAGACACAGAATCTGAAGCAGGCTGCAAGCTCTGAGCTGTTAACATAAAGCCTGACACGGGGCTTGAACTCACTGGTGACAAGATCATGACCTGAGTTGAAGTCAAATGCTTAACTGATTGAGTCACCCAGGGGCCCCAATTTCTCTTTAACTTTTGAAGGATAGCCTTGCTGGATTCAGAATTTTAGGTTGGTGGTGTTTTCTTTCAATACTTTAAATATTTCACTCCACTTTCTTCTTGTTTGCATGATTTCTGACAAGAAGTCAGTGGTAATTCTTACACTTGTTCCTGTATAGGTAAGGTGTGTCCATTCCCCACTTCCCCTACTTCTTTCTAGATTTCCTCTTTGTCTTCTTCTCTTTCTGCACTTTGACTACGATATACTTTGTGTAGATTGTTTTGATATTTATCCTGCTTGGTGTTCTCTGTGTGTACACAATCTGTGGTTTGGCATTGTTAATTTTGGAAAATTCTCTGCCATTATTACTTTGAATATATATATTTATATATATGTTTTTTCTGGCCCATTCTTTCTTTCTTTTTCATCTAGCATTTCAATGATACCTTTTGAAATTGTTCCAGAGTTCCTGGATATTCTTTTGTGTTTTGAATTCCTTTTTTCTCATTGCATTTCTGTTAAGGACATTTCTATTGTCTTCAGTCTCCTTGATTCTCTCTTCAGCCATGTCTAGTCTACTGATGAGCCCTTCAAAGACATTTTTGTTACAGTGTGTTTGATTTCTAGCATCTCCTTGTGATTCTTTCTCAGAGTTTCCATCTTTCTGTTTACATGAGCCCTCTCTTCTTACGTGTTGTCTACTTTTTCCATCAGAACCCTTAGCATATTAATCACAGTTACTTAAAGTCCCCTGTCTGATAATTACTTAAACATATTTTTTAATGTTTATTTATTTTTGAGAGAGAGAGAGAGAAAGAAAGAGGGCAACAGAATCCAAAGCAGGCTCCACGCTCCAAGCTGTCAAGACAGAGGCCAATGTGGGACTTGAGTCCACAAACTGTGAGATCATGACCTGAGTCCAAGTCAGATGCTTAACTGACTGAGCCACTCAGGCACTCCTCTCTTATAATTCTTAAATCTTTCATATCTGAGTTTGTTTCTGATGCTTGTTTTGTCCCTTCATACTTTATTTATTCTTGCCTTTTAGCATGCCTTGTAATTTTTGTTTGAAAGCCTAGGAACTGAGCTAAATGGGCCCTTGGGGTGAGGTTTTATGTTGATCTTGCTAGGAATTGGGTTGTGTTTAATGTTTGCTATCGTCGTCCTAAGTGCAAGATGCTTAAAATCCTTCTTTCAAATTCCTTCGTTTTATCTCCCCTATTGTCTTTGGATCTCCCTAGAGACTCCTCTGAGTAGAATAAGTACCCTGAGCTCTTTCAGTTTTAATCCACCATTAATGGGTAATACTGGATCCCTGGAGGTGTGGTAGTAGGAAGTGAGGAAGGGAAGAGTTCTACGATGTTATGAATGCATTTCAGTCCTTTGGTTGGCTTATGTCCCTGGGCTGTCACAAGTGTTTCTTAGGTGAGACAGTGAAACCAGAGGGGCCAGAGATGGGTCAGGCTCTGGGCTTTTCTCCTGGAGAGTAGGCCTTGGTTACAGAGGCTGCCTTGAGTTATTTAAAAATGGTGACTCTTCCCTTCCCGTCTATCAAAATCATAGGATCTTTCTCAGCTCTTCATCATGATAGTGTGGTTTAGTTCTAGAAGTAAAGCCCACCAGAGCATAGGGCGCCCAAGATTCTGGCTCCAGGAGCCTCTCTCCTTCTTGTCCACACTTAACCTTTGGCAGCTCGTCAGAGGTACCACTGAGATGCTCCTACCCATCCATGGCTGCAGCAGATCGACTCCTGGTAAACTGACTTACCTTGTCCCCTGGCTGTGACTCTCTGGCTTTGTCGGTCTCTCAGATTTTGGGGGGTGATGGTTTGCCCTCAATTCTCTAATGGGTCTCAGAAATGTTACTGATTTTCGGTTGGCTCATTTCTGTTTGTCATGTTGTGAGTGTAGGAGTGACAACTTCCAAGCTCTTCACATGTTAGAATAGAAACTGGAAGTCCTATGAATGCCGGAGTCCAGCTCCAGCAGGTCTGGGGGTCCCTGAAAGGATAGACAGTGTTGGCATGTGAGAGTGATGAGAGAGCCACAAATTTTATTCTTTGTTGTTCATCACCAGGCAGACATCTCTCTCCTTCAGTCTGCTTTGGTGTCTCCTTTATTTGTTAAGCAATAACATGACATCAGAAAACAGAAATTGTTTACAGTTTTAACTCTTAGTGATAAGGTTGTTTTAATTATCAAAGCTGTGCAGAGACAAGTTTTACAGAAGTATTTTTGTAGAACCATCCCAATTTATTCTTGGCATCAGTCCCCAAGGTCAAGAAAGTAACAAATCCACCTTATTTTGTATGGGTAGGTTTTGGCCAATAAATAAATATGTGGCTCTACCTCATTCTTGTAGACACATAAATATATAGAACCGATATATGTATGTATATGTTCGTGTCTCCGCAGATAAAGGAGGAAAAGGGCATACACTAAACACAGTTTAGAGCCCTCTAGAGGGCGCTCCAAGGACCGCTTCTGAGCAACAAGCAGGGGTAGGGGGAGAAAACTGAAGGGACCAAGCACGACATCCAGTTGACTGGGCAACTGATCCCTTAAGCACGGGGGCTGAGGATTTCGTATTTAAAGAAAAGGCATGCGTGCCGCCAGGGTGCAAGGCAGTTCCTACCTGAGCATTAGCCAGGTAACTGTAGACCCCAGGATCCAATGCAGCTGTCCCTTCTCTGCCTGCTAAGTTGTACAGCAGCGCTCTGTCAGGGGGGAGGATCCACGAGGCAGTTCAGGTGGGGCTCCAATATGGGCACCTGGGTTGTAGGTCAGTCTTTCCCCAATGTGGTCCTGGGACAAGCGGCTTGCCTGGAAAATGGTGGGAAAGCGCATTCTAGAATCTGGCCCCGCCCCCAGGGCAGTCAAAGCAACCGCTTTGGGGGCGGAGCCCAGTGAACTGGTCTTCAGGAGATTCTTGGTCTTCCAGGTGATTCTGATGCAGGCTCACAAAGGAGAATCACAGTGAGAGCCCCTGATTGTCATGCATCAGAACTAGCAGGAAGTAGGCTCGGTTGGTTGAACTTCTGACTTGGGCTCAGGTCTTGATCTCACCGTCTGTGGGTTTAAGCCCCGAGTTGTGCGCTGTGCTGGCAGCTCTGAGCCTGGAGCCTGCTTCAGATTCTGTGTCTCCCTCTCTTCCTGCCCCTCCCCTCTCACAGTCTGTCCCTCTCTCAAAAATAAATAAACATTAAGAAAAACAAAAAGGAACTAGTGTGAAGTCATCTTCAGCCTCTGTAGTAAGAGACACAGAAAGAGGAAAAGCCAGACTCTGCTCTTGGTAGAAGACACCAGTGTCAGTTTAATTGGTGTCCAGGAGAAGCCTCTGGGCTTGCTCCTTTCTCCATTTTAACTTCTTTCCTTAGCTTCAGCAAGATGGGAGTCTTTTATGATACATTATACATATAAAACTGTATATATTGTATATATATATATATATATAGTTATGTTACAAATGTAGTTATGTTATATATATGTACATGTTATATGTAGTACATGATACACAGAAGTACAATGTAAAAATACATAGTACATGTTAATATATATTATATTACATTATATATATAATATGTATATGTAATCACAAAAAAGTCACATTCTTCCAAAGCTAAGGAAAAGGCTACAGACAAATACAGAATATTGCATATCTATCTCTCCAACGGCTTTTTAAGACTGCGCTTTTCTCACAGGTGAATGATATTGTCCATCTCACCACATCTTCATCAACACTGGGGGTTTTGTGCTCAATTTTTATGCTGAAAGAAGTTGTATCCTGTTGTTTTATTTCCTATTTAGTTGATCCACAGTAGAGTGGAATGTTTTCCATTGTTGATTTATTACCACTCATATTAAACTGCATACTTCGTGCTTTTTGTCAGTTTGTGTCAGTTTGAGCTATTTAAGATTAACCACATGTATTTCATTTTAACTACATATATTTTTACTGGGAGGTGCCCATCTTTTTTCCTTTGGGAGATCTATTCCTTTAGGCTGAGGCACTTTTTCTCTTTGGTGTGTTTAACTCATGTTCAGTTCAGTTTTTATTTTTTAAGTTTATTGCCGTTTTATTTTTAAATATTTACTGTTTTAATCTATTAATTTAGTTTTCAGTTTCCCTACCTTCGTGGCTTTTGTTTTGACAAGTCAGTAATATCTTGGAAACATGCAACTACAAAGCATGCAAAGTGTTTCTTATTTAAGAAAATCCTTCAAAAAACAAATACTTTTGCAATGCAAATAATCTCCCCTCATCTGTGTGATTTCCAAGTTTGGATATTTCTCATGGCATTTCACATTTCCAATAGGTGTGGATGAAGAGACAGTCGTGGATGTTAGAATCGGCCGAAATCCAGAAAGAGTTGCTATTTACCCCCCTTGTTTTCTGCCATGTAGTGTGTCTTTATGGAGGCAGTGAAGGATAGGCTCAGCCCTGGCCCTGCTTTGGGGTGGTGGGGAGGGGAAATGTAGGGAGAAAAAGCATCTGTACCCGAACATCCCATAGTGTAATCCAGTCACAGAGAAGTGTGAGGACCTGGCAGAGGTGGGTGGAGGTGCACCCGCAGCTCAGGGCTTGTGTCTGACCCTGGCCAGGGCATGGGGTGCTGATCAGGGCTTGCACCGCTGTTCTGGCGGGGACTGGGTGGGGGTGAGGCGGTTGTCCTCGGGCCTGTCTGAACAAGCAGACTTCACCTCCTGGTGATTTGCCTGTACCTTCTGAGAGCCGCTGGGCCCAGGCCCTACCGTGGACAGGCGTTGACAGGTGTGGCGCTGGAGGGTGGTGCTGGAGGGTGGCCCGTGAGGGCATGCCACACCTCTCCAAGGTTGTGCGGCCACCAGGAGTGCTGTCCCTGAGATGCTGAGGGTGTGGGGACCATGGGCAGGTGGGGACCTCTGCTAGAGGACCAGCGACCCCTCAGCCCCCTTCACCTCATCTGCGAGAACTCTGTTGGTGCTGCTGGAAGCGTGGCTGGGAACACCCCCAATCTTGGGCAACTTACTCAGTGTTTCCAAGCCTCAGTGTCCCCATCCATAAATGGGGTCTGTAACAGTGCTTGTAATTCAGTCATGAGGCTTCACAGAGAGAGAGAGAGAGAGAGAGTGGGGCAGTGCTCCATAAATCCAGGCAATGCATCTGAGGACAGCAGCTCTTCCAGAAGGCTGGGCAGGGCGCCACTCTGGGACTCTCTGGGTGCCCTCCTAGGTCACTGGTCACACGCACAGCCACTCTGTGTATGTGCTGCTTTTCTCCCCTGGACCCAGGCTTCCTGATGACAGAGATGGCCTTTCCTCTCTGCCCCCGTGTGTCTAGTGCATGATCTGGCCAGGGCAGGGGGGACTTTGACCACTGAGTAACTGGAATGACCAGATCCAGGTACCAGATCTCATCTCCAGGGCCTTCCCATCCTCTTGATGGCCACATGCCACCCCCATGCTGCGTGAGGCCACAGAGAGGTCCCTTTGTCCCCCAAACCTATTCCCTTTGTCCAGTCCTGGTGTCTCCCCCATCACAGAGCTAACTCTGGTCCCTTTTAGGGTGCAGGAAAGGTCGCAGGGGTGGGGCTGGGAGAAGGCAAAGGGAGGGCTTGGGCAGTGATTCCCATGCAAAGCAACAAGAGCCTGGAACATAGCAGCAGGGAGGGGGGGTGTTGGTGGGGATGATGGACGGGGGTGGGGGCGGGCAGCAGGGGTGGGTGGGCCGTAGGGGGATGGGCAGTGGGCATCGTGGTGTAGTAAGTGACCCAGAGAACCTTTGGGTCTGAGGCTTTGGCCTTGGTTTGAAAAAACTTCCCAGGAGAATCGAATGTGCAACCAAGGCAGAAAAGTGCTTAATGCTGGGCTTTCCCACGTAAGCTGCAGATGGAGGAAATAGCTCTGTGGTGCTGGGCTCAGAGTCTGGGGGCTTCCTTCTGCCTGTGGGAATACCCAGCTTGTAGCCACTGCACCAGAGCTCAGGCTCTTGCACGAACAGGTGTTTTCAGTGACTGCACACGAAGTCCATTGCTGCAAAAAGGAGTATTACTGTCTGTAATTAAAACATTAGCAGCACCTTGACATTATTCTCATGCTTATAAATAATTTATTTTTGTATTTTCATGTTGCATTAGCACTGCTGCGCGTGTCATTACCTTTTCTCTCGCTTCAAGGAAAAATTATCTCACAATGCTCGAGCTGTCCAGACGACCTGTGATTCTCACACCTGGGGCTGCAGACAGGGATGTTCTGAGGGGGGACAAGTCTGACTCCAGGGTCTTTGTTTGGGTGGGGGAGGAAAGGGGTGGTGGTTAGTTTAGACGATATGGGCCTGGAAATGAGTTGAATATGGTTTGCAAGTTTTCATGTACTTTTGAAATGATGTTGACCCATCCAAGACATTTCCGTCTCAAATCGGGGCTTGATTGCCCCTTCAAAGTTCTGGATGGCTTTCAGTTCGTATTCCCCTGCTCCTTTCCACCTTGTGTTTGGGATCCATTTGTCTTTGGTTGGTTCCCTAGACTAGGAAAAAAAGGCAGAGCAAAAAAGCCCTCTTTTGTTGATTTCAGGAGTAAATCTTAGCCCTTAGGAAGCTGGGAATCTTGTATAGAGGAGCAGACATCAACTAGAAAGTTAAAAGTAGGAAGACAGAGAAAAAGTTAGAAACAGAGGAGGGCATAGCTAATCTAAACCAAGGGGTGGGGGCATCTATAAAGTTTTCTCAAAGGAGGTGACATTTTGTATGGGTTTTGAAGGATGAATAGGAGTTTTCTAGAAGTAGGCAGGGGATAGTGGTCATGAAGAAAGGCAGAGGAAGAAAATTGTGTTGCATTTCTCCCAGTTTCTGGAGAATGGGTGGAGACAGCTTAAAAGATAGCTTCTCTTCCAGAGAAGAGAGCTTAGTCTCACTTTATAGTGTTGGAATATAGACTTGAGATCAATTGGGTGTTATTTACTCTTCCCCCTTGGGGTGAGATCATGGCCTCTTAGTAGAAAGAATTTAGACTTTGGGGTTAGGGAGAACTGGCACTGAATCTTGGCTTTGCACTTGCCAGCGATGAGGACCGGGGCGAGTTATTTCTCTTCCCCGAGCCTTAGTGTTTTCCTCTTGCTTACAGTTGACAATGCCCTTGGTGCCGGAACCTGAGGGGTTATTTCAGAAGCCGTGCTCAGCATGGTGGGATGCTGCATGTATGCGTACTGGCAAGAACAGTGGGTGGAGGACGATGGGCAAAGGCATCTTTGGGAACTGAGCTGTCAGCCGGAGGGAGGAAGGGGCTCAAGACCTGGAATTCTGTAAAAAGTTTTTTAATTGAAGTGTAGTTGACATACAATGTTATTTATATTAGTTTCAGGTGTACAACATAGTGATTCAACAAGTGTATGCATTATGCAGTGCTTGCCATGTTAAGTGTAGTTACCAGCTGTCACCATGCAAAGTTATGACAATATTATTGATTTTGTTCCCTATGTGGTACATTTGATCCCTGTGACTTATTTATTTTATACCTGGAAGTTTGTACCCCTAAACCCCTTCCACTCTTTTTGCCTCCCCTCCCCTCTAGAAACCACCAGTTTGTTCTCTGTATTTATGACTCTGTTTCTATTTTTGTTGTTTTTTTTTTTTTGTAGATTCTGCATGTAAGTGAAATCATATGGTATTTGTTTTTCTCTGCCTGATTTATTTCACTTAGCATGATACCTTCTAGGTCCATCCACGTTCCTGTGAATGGCAGGATTTCATGAGTAATGAATGAATGATATTCTATTTTGTTATCCATCCATCCATCCATCCATCCATCCATCCATCGACAGACACTTAGTTGCTTCTGTATCCTGGCTATTGTGAACACTGCTGCAGTAACCACAGGGGTCCATGTATCTTTTTAAATTAGTGTTTTTGTTTTCTTTGGGTAAATACCCAGATGTGGAATTACTGGATCACAAGGTGATTCTCTTTCTAGTTTTTTGAGAAGCCTTCATACTGTTTTGTGCAGTGGCTGCACCAGTTTGTGCTCCTACTGAGAGAGTCCAGGGTCCCCTTTTCTCCACACGCTCGCCAACCCTTGTTGTTCCTCGTGTTGTTGATTTTAGCCCTCTAGCAGGTGTGAAGTGATATCTCAGTGTGGCTTTGATTTGTGTTTCTCTGATGATGCGTGACGTTAAGCATCTTTCCACGTAAGACCCGAGACTCTTACCAGATTTCCTCTGAGGGAAGGCCATGGTCAGGGAGAGGAGCCAGGGGTCAGAACCCCAGATCGAGGAGGGAAAGGGTTACCATCGGGATGGCGGGTCGTGGACAGTGTGGTAGCAAGCCAGGCTCTGTTCTAAACTCTACATAGATGCTCTCATCTAACCTTCACATCCATCCCACCAGATAGAAGCTATGTCTTCTTATTGTGGTAAAATACATATAACATCAAATTTACCATTTTAACCGTTTTCAGGTGATCTAGTACAGTCACACTGTTGTACAACCATACCACCATGCGTCTCCAGAATGTTCTCTTGTCCCAACTGAAGCTCTGCACCCATTAATTAAGCAACAGCTCCCCACCCCTCCCCCAGCCCTGACCACTACCCTTCCACTTGCCACTAGCCCTGTACGGATGTGTGTTCTGGAACCAGCGAGTTTCCAAGGTCATGTGAGAGACTGCAATCAGAGGCCCTCAAAACAGAGTAGCTGGGAGTGTCGTCAGACGTCAGAACACAGAGGGTCATCAAGGCTGTTGGGGAAGGGCCAGGGAAGGCTTCCTATAGGAGGAGGTGAGGCCAGAGAGTGACTCTGAAGGGCGGGAGGATCTGCAGGCCAGCTCAGGATGTAATTACGCCGGAAAAAGGCATAAATTCTCCAAGTAAAGTAAAAGCTAATTGAAATGTCAGCAATGTCACCTGTGTTCTCTCCCAAAGCCAGGATCCTCTACGCCTCATAAGAGCCCCGCCGGAAACCATTGCCAAGAAGTGTTCTCTTTAATTGGACAAGGTGCTGATTTAGACAATGCCTCTCCAGTGTGGATTAAAGAACAAAAGTAAATTACTTAATCGTGGTTTGCGTATGAAGCAAATGCTTCTGGGGGCGGGGGGACTGCGGGAGGAGGTGGAATTTCTCTTCACCCCATTTGGCTCATTTAATAAAAAAAAAAAATCAAACCTCATCTAAGCCTTAACCTACTGGGGCTGAGGCTGTGACAAGGGACTCTCCAGCAAGCTCCCAGGAACCCCAAGAGGCCAGAAAACCTCCCTGACCTTCTCGAAGCAGAGAGGAGAGGAGGGGGTGGGGGCAGGGGCTGGATTGGAGGAACAGTCAGCGCTAGAAGGGAAGTAGGGGACTCATACGGAGCCACAGGTCTCTGATCCTAGTGGCTGGGACTTAGGAGATGGCTTCGAGTCTCTGGCACCTGACCTGTTCCGGAACAAAACATGGCCCTGTGAGCATGCTGTCCGGTGTCCTTACCTGGAAAATAATAGCCACCCCTACTCATCGAGCATCTGGTCTGTGAGAGACACATTCTCACTGCCATCCATGAAGTAGTGAGGAATTAGCCCCATTAACTGATGAGCAATTTGAGGCTTGGAAAAGTGAAGTACGCTCACCAGGATTATGCAGCCAGTAAGCGGCACGGCCACCGTGCGCTCTGGGGCTGTCTGTCCTCCAATGGGAGGCTCCTTGTTCTTTGTGGATTGAACTGGACGGTGTCTCAGGGCACTTGGCACACTTCTGTCTGCATAATCCTCTTGGTTTTATAGGTTGTGCCCTTGAATTGGCTTTGGGGGCTCGTGGGCACCCAGTCGCCCATGATAACACCACGCTGAACAGAATATAGGTTTTCCTCCCCTGTGCTGTTGATCAGCTAGCGTGTAATGAGGGCCTGCCATGGGCCAGGAAGGGTGCCAAGGCTGTTCACTTCAGTGACCAGCAAACTTCAAAATAAAGCCTCAGAGATGTATAAACTGGACGTCTAAGATCTGCTAAAATATTAGGATCCTCGAGCTAGGGAATAGGGTTAATAAGGAATTGCTTATAAGGGTTGATTCCAATAATTAGGTAACATTATAGACTGAGCCCCCATTTCTTACACTGTTTTAGCACTTGTAGGTTTGCCCGAGAAACCTGTAGCAGCTATAATTTGCCTACAAAACCTATACAGAATCATCTCAAAGTCAAGCCCTACTAGACCTGATTGGCTTAGTGGGGTGTGGCCTGGAATGGAGCAGGGGCCAGACATTGGCACATGTGCTGTGGCTGTGCACTGGGCCAGGCCTTGCAGAGCTCACAGAAGGAGAGACAAGGGGTTGCTCATGAGCAGTTGGCTGGAGGCTCCCTGGGCCAGCGCCAATGGATCATGGTGTCCTGCACTGAGAATGCATTCACTCACCAGGCCCAGGGCCCTCTGCCCGGCAGATGGTGTGGCACATGTGTCCCTTTATGGTGAGCTCATCGTGTCCATGGGGCATCCCTCCACTCATTCATTCAGCAGGTGTCACTGAGGATTTACTGTGTGCTCACCACTGTCCCAAGCACGAGTAGAGTGGCAGCTAAGACCAAGACAGTCCCTTTTCTCATGGAGCTGACATCTTTAGAGTCTATTTAGTAAGTTCTGATTTCTGGAATGTTCTTCCTTATGGCAAGTAAATCGGCCTCCCTGGAACTTCTCCTACGGTCTTGATTTCGTTCCTGGGGTGGCCCAAAGCCATCTTGTCTCTTCTGGTGGTTGGACAGCATTACCATTTCCTCTCTGTCCAGGCACACCCCCATCACTGGTCCATGGCACAGTCCCGGCCAGTCCCTTCCTCTTGGCCCAGAGTCCTCCCAGGCTTTTCAAAGGGGTCCTCCCTGGGCAAAAGCTGCCCCCTGGTGGATGCTACATCTCCCTCAGGTCTAACATGCTGCCTTTGGAAATGGCTTTTCCTAAACCAGTCGGAGTTGAAACTCACCAGAGAGATTTCATTGAGAGAGACCATTTTGGGATGGGGAAGGCCTGAGGCGGGTCCTCGTGCTGGTGCCCACCATGCTTCCTTCTGTCCCTTTTATCACCTTCCAGGCCAGGCATGCTAAGGCTTTGCATACCTGGGTCCAAAGTGTGATGCTGTGTGTCTTTGGTGTGTGGGCTCCAGCCTTGTTCCGGGAGCACAAGATACTGACACCCCCCCCCCCCAACAGGCACCCTCCTGTGAGAAGGCAGAGTGGGGACAGGTGTCTGTGCAGAGCCACGAGGGATGGACAGAGTGAGCAGTGGAGCATCGAGGACATGGGCGATGGGGCACTTTGTGCCACCTCAGGCTTTGGGGATGGCTTCCTGGGTTGAGGAGATGCGGGAGGCATGAAGCCAAGTGGGCAGAGAGGCAGGATGGGAACAGAAGTCCTGGTGATGAGGTTTCGGGGTGATGGTGGAGATTGGAGCTAACAGCCAAGAAAGAATTCATGAAGGCATCTTTGGTGCAAAAAGGTGATTTTATTAAAGCCTGGGGACAGGAGCCATGGGCAGAAAGAGCTGTGCTGGGCATGTGAAGAGTGACTGGTTATATACTGTGGAGTTGGGGGAGGTAAGGTCAAGAGGAGGTTTCTTCAAGGGATCATCATATGCCAAGGACTCCTAGATTATTGGGGGCTTAGCTAATGTCAAGCTAAGGTTGTTTTTCCCTCTAGCAAAGCATTAACATTAAGACAGTAGGGAGTTTCTGGGCTCTAGGCTATTGATAAGATTGCCCCCTCCCTTTTTTTGTTATTGTACTAAGATATTTGTAAACAGATTGAGACTCTATTAGTTTAACCATCTGTTTTCTGTCCTTTCCTTTGTTCTTGGGCAGTCCGGAGTCCCTGGGGAATATCACTCAGATCCCACTTGGGGGTGCAGGGGTGCGCTAGCCTGTGCTTTGCCCTCCGCTTGCCATATGCACCCTCCTTAAAAGGCAGGCGTGTGGGAGCTCAGAGCGGCTTGCCTTATCTCCAGGCTGCAGTGCCTGGAAAAGCATGTAGCGGCCTGGGTTTTATTCTGCAGGGTTTAAGGAAAGGAGGATAGGTTGGGAATCAGCCAAGGGTAGTTTAAGTCCTAACTGGGCTTCTACCTAATTCTGAGGCTTTGGGAACATCAGAAACAACCCTTCAAATCTCAGTTTCCTTATGTTGTCCTTTGAGCCTTCCTCAGGCCCTCCTTCCAATGGATGCCGGACCTCGTGGGAGAGGAGTATCAATGTCTTTAGTAGGAATGGAGACTTGGGCTGGAATAGGACAGTGTGGCCACACCTTCTCTGCCCCCCTGCTATTGGATGTGTCTGGCAGGAGGTAGGACATGAAGGCCTGCAGCTTTCCCCACCAGGTTCCCAGAGTGGCCCAGGGCTGCCAGAACTTCATGGAGGTCACACGGCCCAAAGTCATCCCTGCCTTGAGCTGGCCCCAAGGTGGTTACATTCAACTCTCTGGTTGGAGTGCCTTAATTCTTGGGCCTTGGGGAAATGGTCAGATGGGCTCCGGGATCCTCACCTCTCTTTGTAGGACTGGGCAGCAGAGTGGGGCTGGGGAGGACAGAGCCTGGGGCAAATCACCCAAAAGAGACACAAATCAGATCAATCTACTAATGCAGCCACCAGTAGGGGCTGTGAGACCACAGTGCTGAAGAACGTGGAGTCCAGAGCCTGACTGTGACATTGGGCAGATTGCTTCCGCTCTCTGTCTGTTTCTTCCAGCAAATGGAAATATTGGTGGGACTCACGTCTCAGAGCAAGCAGATTAATGAGCTAAGTCATGTCAGTGCTTAGCACAGGGGTGCACAGTGGCTGGCCCTGACCTCAAGCAGTAAGATGACTCTGTGCAATGGTGAGGGTTTATTACCTTCTGCAGCAGTGGGTAAAGGGAAGATGCAGAGACCCACACCTGGCCCCGAGGCCTGACCAGGGCAAGGGTTGAGGCAGCCAAGCCCAAGGGCTGCAGAGGGGAGAGCTGAGACAGGCCAGTGCCTTTGGGATGATCTGGTATGTGTTTGGAGCTGGGCCCAGCCAGCCACTTTGACCCACGTGAGCATGTCACATTTGGAGATGATCAGGCTTTTATTGGGGGAGTATGATGTAAAGTTCTCCACTGAATTTTCTATAAATGCTTTTTATTAGCCAGTGCTTTACAATGTGAGAGCTATTGAATTAGGCATCCATTAGCTTCTACTCCCTGGGGAAGGAAGGATGCCTTCCAACATCCTCCGTGCAGGTGAAGCCAAGAGGAATATGAAAATCAGGCAACAGGAGGCCTGGTTATCAGGAGGGCGCTGTTGGCCTCCGGAGGACATTATTCTCAGGAGACAGGATAATATAAATGAAAGCCGTGCCCTTTGCTCTAAAAGAAAAGCAGTTTCTTTCTTAAACATTTACTACATTTTAATTTTAAAAAGTATTTATTTTGAGAGACAGAGTACAAGCAGGGTAGAAGGGCAGAGAAATGGGGAGAGAGAATCTCAAGCAGACTCCATGTGGAGCTAATCAGGGCTCGATCTCACAACTGAGAGGTCACACCCTGCCCTGACATCAAGAGTTGGATGCTCAACCGACTGAGCCATGCAGGTGCTGCACCTGTCACTCCGTTTCTGGTGGGCTGCAGAGCCATGTCTTCCTGCCCACACCCCTCCTCTGGGTTTGAAGACAAAAGCTTGCCTGTTGGGCCTTGCTTCTCTGGCCCTGAGCTCACAGCGTGTGACACCAAGAAAATGCAGAATGACAGAAGCATTGTCATTGTTGGGCAAGTCAAGCACCCTGGGGCCAGCCTGCAGGGCTTTGTGTAACCCTGCATCTGGAAGAATGGGGGGAAGGAGGCGCATCTTCTAGGAGCCCCCACCTGCTGTTGAGTGGAAGAAGTAGAAACAGGAAATTAGGGCACCAGCTGGTAAAGAAAGCAGCAGAGGCATGTGGGAGCCATGGGGACCGGGAGAAGGAAGGAGTCCCACTCGCCTGGCATGGCTGGTACACTGGTCCGAGGAGGCGGCCTTGACAGAGCACTGAGGAATGCTGGGAGCTTCTGTTCCTCCGGGGAGACTTCCAGTCATCCTGGGGGAGAAACGTTAGACAGATGACAGTGGGGACAGTGGCCCTCAGAGGTTTCCCTGTGCACAGGGTGTGTGCTCTCTGACGGCAAGGTAAGTCAGGGCACCTCTGGTGCTGCTCTGGCTTCACAAAGAAGGCGCCCAAGTGGCAGGTGGTTCTGGAGCCCAGGTTGGCAGCTGGCTCATACACCTTTGTGTGTGTGTTCATGTGTGTGCAGGGGTGGTTCTGTTCACAACTACACGGGGAGGGAAGGGGCAAGATTTCAGGGTATAATATGTTTTCACTCATATGTGGAACAGGAGAAACCTAACAGAGGACCATGGGGGAGGGGAAGGGGAAAAATAGTTGGGGAGAGGGAGGGAAGCAAACCATGAGAGACTCTTAAATACTGAGAACAAACTGAGGGCTGATGGGGTGGGGGAGAGGGGAACATGGGCGATGAGCATGAAGGAGGGCACTTGTGGGGAAGAGCACTGGGTGTTATATGGAAACGAACTTGACAATAAACTATATATAAAAAAGACTTCAGGGTACAACTCTAGCACTAGCAGACAGAGGCTGGGCAGGGCCTCTGTGTACAGTTGTGCAGGCTGTGCATTGCTCAAGGATGCCGCATCAAAGAGAGTACCAATCACCTAATAGAAATTTTGGTTTTCTTAAAGGACAGTTTTCTTTACTTTTATTTTTTTTAATACTATGTTTTGAGAGAGGAGAGTGGGTGCAAGTGTGTGTGAGTGGGGGAGGGGCAGAGAGTCCAAGAGCATCCCAAGCAGGCTCTGTGCTGTCAGCATCCCTAGAAACCATAGATTTGTATGTCGTTGTGTAAAGTGGAGGCAAAATGTCTCATTTTAATACATATCAGAAAACGATGGCAGTTTTACAATACATGGAAATGAAGCCTCTTAAGGAGAATCTCTTTTGGTTTGTGCAAAGGTGCCAATAATCCTGATAAAATCCTAGTAATCCTGAGGCTGGGCGTCTGAACCGGGTGGGGAGGAGCGGGAAGGGTACCCTGGGCTCCTCCCTGGGCTCCTCCCTGGCACGCTCTCTACCTCTGCCTCTGTCAGGAATGTCGCTGCTGAGTTTTTCATCCCGTAGCGGGGTGCCTCCCTCCTGAGGACCTCGCGGGTGGGGGGGGGGGCGGGGTGGGGACTGAGTAAGAGATGCGGGCGAGGACCTTGTCCGAGGTCCTGAACTCGGCCTGGGTGAGGGAAGGCGGGCGATGAGGCAAGAGAGCAGGTGCACCTCACCTAGCGGAAGGCGGTCCCTGAGCAGAGACGGGGACCCCTGGATGGCAGGATCCCTGCTGGGCGGCTCTGCTGAACGGAGCGACTTTTAAAGCTGGGACCGGTTCAAGAATGTCGCCCATTCCTTACCTTGATGGGTGTCGCAGTTTCCAGATGGTTTTCACCACAGGACTGGTGTTGCAACAGACGGAACCACGAGGGCTGGGAGGGGGAGAGGTGGACTCAGTACAATGTCCGCAGCGCTCAGACCCGCGTGTCGGCGCCAAGAGGCTCTATACAAAGGATCAAGTTCATATAATCGCAGCCTGCGTTTCCTAGCCCCTTTGTGCAAACCTTTCTAAGGAACCAACGCCTATTCATTTTTCTGGGAGCTTAGCATTCCTGGCTTATCCGCAGACAAGCCGGGCTCCACCCAGACGTCTCTCCCCGACAGGAAGTGTGCAGAACCGCGGGGCACAGCCAGACCTTCACACTGAGGCCCCCCATCCCCCCAGAGCCCCTCTCTCTTCTCCCCTGGCCGTTCCCACCCCGACAGCTGAGGGCGGTGCTCTGTCCCGCCTCTCCCTCTCTCCCCACAGAGATTCTCCTCTGTGGTGGTTTGTCCCTGATAGGGGCCAGCAGGGAAAAGGGGACAGGCGTGGAGGTGGGGGAGGAATGATGGCTTTATTTTCCTTAAGCCTCTCCCATGTCACACCTGCCTCTTTCCACCCCCTGTCCTGCTGCAGCTCTGTCCCAGTCTCTCCACAGGTGACTGTATTTGGAGACAGGGCCCTTGGGGGGAAACCGAGGTAAGAGGAGGTCATGAGTGATGCAGTAGGCTGATGTCCTTATAAGAACAGGTGGTTAGGACACAGGAGCACTCAGGGAAGCCCACGTGAAGACACAGGGAGAGGGTGGCCATCTCTGAGCCAAGGAGAGAACCCTCAGAAGGATCCAACTCTGTGACACCTTCGTCTCAGACTGGCAGACCTGAACTGTGAGAAAGGAAAGGTCTGTGTTTAAGCACCCCAGGCCGAGGTATTGGTTATGGCCCTCTGAGCTGGCTCCTAGGCCTCCCAACTCACCCCTCCATTCCCCACATCCTGCTTTCCTGTGACTGTGGTACCCGGCAGAGGGCCTGGGATCCAACCCACGCAGACTACTTCCCCCTGAGTTCCTGGCCTGCTGCTGGGGTGCTGCACATGGAGGGAGGGCCGGTGACTTGGCCACGTATGGAAGAATCTGGAAGGGGGGGTGGTGGGAAACACTGTGCATAGACATTTTCGTTCCTGTTTTCTTGGAACACACTTAGGAGGTGCTGTTGTTGTGCTCGATGATTTTCAAAGCCCTTTGACTTGTATGGTCTGGTTTGTTCCTTGCAGTAGCTCTGGCTGGGTTGGGGAGGGGGTGCATCATCCCAAAACGAGATGCCAACTGAGGTTCAGAGAGCTTGTGGGCCTGTACCTAGGTCACTAGAGAGTGGTAGCATAGCTCCATCTCAGGCCCGGGTCTTCTGGTCTTCTCAGATAGCTGTAGGAACCCCAGAGATGCCGAGTAGACTGTTGAATGTGGATTTGGGTTGTGGTAGGGCGTGTGGTGGGGGGTGCTTAGGCAGAAGACAGAGATATGAGCATCAGCTTTTCTGATAAAAGAGGTTTTATGAAGCTGCAGCTGGCTCTACCCACTGCCCTGTCTCCTACCTGGAAGGCAGATATGATGGCTGGGGCTGCAGCAGCCATATTGTTACCAGGAACCAAGTGCAGTGTGAAAGGCGACCCGCTAAGGGAGGGAGTGGGGAAGCATAGCTGGTGCTGGGTTGTTAGCAGCTGCTGGGTCTGGACTTCTCATTATGTGAGGGAAACAGGCCCCCGCCCCGCTGATGTTACATGGGGGCGGGGTGGGGGCACCTCGTCTAGAGCAGTGGCATGAGGCATCCATAGAAGAGGAGATATAGGAAGTGCTGAAAACGTGAAAGGGCTGGTTACTTGTACCCTCTGACCGCCGGGAGAGTGTGCAGTAAGCAAGACTTGCTGTCCGGTGCAAAACTACAGCAAGTCAGTTTTCTACTGTGGGCAAAACCACTCCTGTCAGCCCTTTGCTGCTGGGTAGGATGCTCTGACTTACAAAGTAAGTTGCATGAGCAGATACACACAGAGACAGAGAGTTAGAAACAGAGGTAAGATGGCAGAGTGAAGGACACTGCACCGGGGCCAGAAGGACCTCCTGGGGTAAGACAGGAGGGGGAGGTGCAAGGGGCAGCCTCAGGTCTGGGGGAGGCAGTGTGGGGGCAGGGCTGTCCCAGATGCACGGCAAGGCGCTGATGTCTCTTTGCCCCACAGCTTCCTTCTGATGCTCGACCCGCCTGTTTCTGGTGCCCCCAGCCTCATCGTTGCCCCAAGCTGTCCCGTGTCAGGAGCTCCAGTCCGGGGCTGACTGTCACTCGTGTGCTAAACGATATGGTGATCTGTGACAAGGCAGGGGAAGGTGCCTTTCCCCCCTTTCAGGACAGGCCCCCATGCAGAGTCGCTGGTGCGCCGCACAGTGGGGCCTTCCATTCCCTGCTCTTCTGGAGCCTTCTTTCTCTCTCTCTCTCTTACCCAGAGATGTGTCCAGGAGGCCAAGCCTGTGGAGGGTGAGCAGTGCCTTCCGCCCTGCCCTCTGCACGTCCTTCCTGGGATGCCGAGCTCTCTGTGTCCCCCAGAACGTGCCCGGAGAATGGGCTGGCTACACGGGCAGGTGTGTTCTGTCTTGGGAAGAGCCCCAGCCTCCCGGAAAAGCAGATGGGACTCAGTTCACCAAATGTACGTTCCTAGGCCCTCTGAGCCCCCTAGGGCCCCAGCGCAGGCCCGAGGTGGAGTGCCCTGCTTCAGAGGCTGAGAGCTAAGGTCACCTGGGGGATGCCCATCTCCGCAAAGTTTGGGTCGCACCCTATTAGCGCCCCCTCCTACTCAGACTCCAGATCCTGCCCACAGCCATCCCTGGAAGCCAGAAGCAGCCACACAGACAGACCACCTGCTTCCTTACTTTTGTGTTCCTTTGCCGCCCTCCGGATCCCAGAATAGACATTTCCCTAGCAAGGAGCGCAAAAAATGGAAGAACAGAAAAAGGAGCCCATTATTGGAGTAGATTGCTTGGCCCAAAATAGCCCTATAACAAACGCACTTCTAAAGTACCTCTTGATGAGATCTATGAACATTTGTAGTATTTTACACGGAGCTTAATAATTTATTAACGTTTAATATTTCACAAGAGTAAAGCAGAAAGCTGATGAAATTTTCATATCTGCTATTATAAGCTAAATGGAAAGTGAGGCGCAGCAGGGCGGTGGCGCCCCCGACCGCAGGCCCAGCCGGCCAGAGGGACCCCCTCCCCTGTTACTCCAGCGGTTGCGCGGACCCTGGAGGTCCTGTGCACTCAGGAAGGCCAGACATTTGGGGCCCTGGCCGATTTGGACAAACGGTAAGACCCATTTATGGCGTGGATTTGATTAGGGTGTTAGGGCGAAGCATCTCCTCGGTTTCCCAGATTTTCCTCGCTGGTCTGTTTTGATGCCTCCATTGTCCATCATTAAGACAGACTGTAGTCCCCGTGACAGAATCAGCACTTCGGGAAGCTAGCTTGTACTTAAGAATAGCAAATGGGACTCAGTGCTCTAATGTTTAATATGAACAATTCATTAATTCTCACACCAATCCTATGAGGCAGGAGTTCTTATTCTCATTTTACAGATGAGAAAACTGAGGCAAAGGGCAGCAGTTTGTTCAGGGTCTTCCAGTAGTAATGAGTTGGAATTTGGATGGAGGCAATTCTTCCTTCAGTCGGTCTTCTTCTTCTCTCTTCTTCTTTCTTCTTCTCCTTCTCTTCTGCCTCCTCCTTCTCCTCCTCTTCTATCTTTATAAGATTTTATTTTTAACTAATCGCTATAACCTATTGTGGGGCTTGAACTCACAACCCTGAGATCAAAAGCTGTATGCTCCTCTAATCCAGCCAGGTGCTCCCAGAGAGAGAGAGAGAGAGAGAGAGAGAGAGAGAGAGAGAGAGAGAGAGAGAGTCCCAAGCAGGTTCCACACTGTCAGCACCCAGCCCAATGTGGGTCTTGAACTCACAAATCATGAGATCATGATCTGAGCTGAAACCAAGAGTCAGACACTTAACCTACGGAGCCACCCAGGTGCCCCTGGAGTCTGTCTTCCAAACTCTCACCCTCTGTGATCTCCCTAAAGACAAACCAAAGCAACCCACAGTGTGTTGCATCCTTACCAAGCTCCCTGCTCTGGACATAAACAGCTGACCTTTGAACAACGTGGGTTTGAACCATGTGGATCCAGTTACCTGCAGATTCTTTTTGATAAATACATACGGAACTCTAAGTGTCTTTCCTCTTCCTTGCGATTTTTAAAATAATATCTTTTCTCTCGCTTACTTTATTGTAAGAATATAGACAAAACGTTTTATCAGCCACTTATGTTATTGGTAAGGATTGGGGTCAACAGTAGGCTGTTAGTAGTTAAGATCTGGGGGCAGTCAAAACTCAAATGTGGGGTTTTGGATGGTGGGGGGCCAGCACCTCTAACTAACCTTTGTGTGGTTCAAAGGTCACGTGCACTCTAGAGGAGATAAAACAGCGAGACTTTTTGTCTGAGTGACACACTGCACGGCATGTCCTCTGAGGTTGGCAGGCACTCTGGTCCTCACTTGTCAGCTGATGGACCCTGGGCAAGTTCCCCAGTCATTCTGAGCTTCAAACATAGTACCTGCCTCACAGGTTTGCTGGAAAGTTAAAAACAGATCATTTTTTGAAAAGGGCATACAAGGGGCTCCTGGGTGGCTCAGTTAGTTAAGTGTCTGATTTCGACTCAGGTCATGATCTCACAGTTTGTGCGTTTGAGCCCCATGTCAGGCTCTGTGCTGATAGCTCAGAGCTTGGAGCCTGCTTCAGATTCTGTGTCTCCCTCTCTGCCCCTCCCCTGCTCCTGCTCTTTCTGTCTCTCAAGAGCAAATAAACATTAATAAAATAATATAGTACAATAAAATAAAAAGTGCATATGGGGGCATGGTTGGCAAACTATGGCCAGGGGGCCAAATCTGGTCTGCCAACTGTTTCTTTTGGGTCTTTAACAGCTTTACTGAGATATAATTCATAGAAATACAATTCACCAACTTAAAGTGTACAGTTCATTGGTTTTCAGCATATTCACAGATATGTGCAGCCATCACCACAGTATTAGAAAATTCTCATCACGTCAAAAAGAAACCAGTCCCTTAGCTATTACTGCCCCCCACTCCCGGCATCTCCCCATTTCCCTGCTCTCCTCTGAGCAACCACTAATATACTTTCTATCTCTACAGATTCTTCTCGTGGACATTCCATTTGTATGAGTGGAATCATATAATATATGGTCTTTTGTGACTTTTTCCTTTTTTTAAAAAAATGCTTATTTATGAGAAAGAAAGAGAGAGAGAGAAAGGCACAGAGCCTGACACGGGGTTCGAATCCACAAACTGTAAGATCATGGCCTGAGCCAAAGTCAGATGCTTAACTGACTGAGCCACCCAGGCGCCCCTGTGACTGTTTTCTTTTACTTAAGCAATTCTTATGGCTGGATAAAATTCCATTCCAGGGATCTACATATTTTTTTTCTCTGTTCCTCAGTTGATGGACACTTGGCTTTCTACCTTTTGGCTCTGTGGTGCCACTTCTTTTGTAAGTAAAATTTCATTGCCACAGAGCCATGCCCAGGACTGGGATTGGGTAGGAGACGCAAGGAACCCAGGGCGCAAGGATCCAGAAGACGCTTATTCTCTGGGTCCTGCAAGGACCTGACCATACCTCGGTCAGCCGTGGCCATGCCTAGTCACGTAAAACAAAAGCACGTGGCTCCTTTTGCCCTTGGATGGAAGACTTGAATAACTGTGACATAGAGTGTCTGACCCACAAAGTCTCAAGTGTTTACTTCTGTGGCCCTTCACAGAAATGTTGTGCTCACCCTTCTTCAGCACCAGATTTTTGCCCCCTAACTCTCAAGTGTGAAGGGGAAGATAAAAACAAGAACTTAATGAGTCACCTAAGACTCACGGCTTAGCCTCTGTCAGCCTTATCCTTGGTGGTGTCTGGACGGGCCATTAAGAACAATGAAATGGCGTTAGGCTCTAACATACCACTTCTGGGAGGAAGCTTGTCTTCTACACGTCATAACATTCCAAAGCTCCGTTCCAGCGCCTGCGTGCTTTAGCTTCCTGTTCAACGTAAACTACGCTTTCTCAAATGTTCTACCTTTTTTCTAAAAACATTTTTAAATTGAGGAATAATTAACATACAATGTTATATTCATTTCAGGTATACAACATATGGATTTGACAATTCTATACGTTATGCAGTGCTCGCCACGAGATGCATAGTCACCGTCTGTTACACAATGTTATTGTGTATTATAATTATTGTATGTCCTGTGCTGTACTCTTCATCCTCGTGACTTATTTATTTTACAGCTCAAGTTTGTACCTCTTTTTGTTTTTTATGCTCATTTTATTTTTGGGCGAGAGTGCATGTGAATGGCAGAGAGGCCGAGAGAGAGGAGAACCGAGGATCCGAAGCTGGCTCTGCGCTGACAGAGGGGAGCCCGAGGTGAGGCTCGAACTCAGGAACTGTGATATCATGACCTGAGCTTCATGGACTGAGCCACCCAGGTGCTCAGGTTTGTACCTCTTAATCCCCTTTATTTCACCCATCCACCCCTGCTGGCAACCACTGATTTGTTCTCTGTATTTAAGAGGATGTTTTTTGTTTGTTTGCTTATTCATTCATTTCCATCTAATCAAAGCTTTGATGTTCAAGATTGGATTACAAACTCCTTAATGCCTACAAGAGTGTTCAGTCTTTTGGGGGGATTATTCAATACTCTTTCTGAGATCAGGCTGGTTTCTGGGGGACCAGAATGTCAGGGTTGCCTGCTGGTTTTATTGAGGGTTTAAGGAGGTCAGTGCTGTGAGTGAGAGTAAAATCCTGCAGGATGTTGGGATGGAAAATGCTTTGTATGCCAGAGTATGGCACGGAACTGATGGCACAACGCATCCCCACAAGAGGACAGGGAATGTGTGCTATTGTCCCAATCAGATGAAAGCACACTCCTTTGGGTCTTGAATTTTTATTTTGCTTTCTTACTTATTGAAATAGAGGAAAAGGCATTTTCCAGGTCAGTAGCTGCATAGCAGTCACCAGGAATCATGTAAGAGAAATTAGAAAAACCAGTGAAGGTTGTGAGACATAAATACCATGTTTTAGAAGCATGGATTCTATTCTTTACTATTACTTTTTCTTGCCTTTTAATATGTACCTATGTAATTTTAATTGATTTCCTTTCTTTTTGCCTGTCTCTCCTTATTCCTATATTCTTGATGGTGATTATTTTATAATTTATCATTTAGGATGCCTAGATAATAGGTACCTGGAGTATCAAGACAATATTGATGACACCTAGAACATAAAGACAGGATGGCAACAGAATTAGACATGGAATGGATGTGGTCTAGAGATCATAGACTTTGAGCTGGATAATTAGTGTAATGTGGGTGCCTCACTTTGGGTGGATTGAAAGTGCTTTCAGGGACACCTGGGTGTCTCAGTAAATTAAACATCTGACTTTGGCTCAGGTCATGATCTCATGGTTCATGGGTTTGAGCCGCATGTTGGGCTCAGGCTCTGTGCAGGCAGCTCAGAGCCTGGAGCCTGCTTCAGATTCTTTGTCTTCCTCTGTCTCTGCTCCTCCTCTATTCATGCTCTGTCTGTCTCTCTTTCACATAAATAAATAAAAAGCATTAAAAAAATTAAAAAAAGAAAGTACCTTCAGTATTTTTTTATAATAGTTTATTGTCAAATTGGTTTCCATATAACACCCAGTGCTTCTCCCCACAAGTGCCCCCC
>NC_043702.1:100442818-100463582 GCF_006229205.1 Suricata suricatta
CAATCCCCATCAAAGTTGCACCAGCATTCTTCTCAAAGCTAGAACAAACTATCTTAAAATTCATATGGAACCACAAAAGACCCCAAATAGCCAAAGTAGTATTGAAGAAGAAAACCAAAACGGGAGGCATCACAATCCCATACTTTAGCCTCTACTACAAAGCTGTCATCATCAAGACAGTATGGTACTGGCACAAAAACAGACACATGGACCAATGGAATAGAATAGAGAACCCAGAACTGGACCCACAAGTATATGGCCAATTAATCTTTGACAAAGTGGGAAAGAGTGTCCAATGGAAAAAAGACAGCCTCTTCGACAGGTGGTGTTGGGAGAGCTGGACAGCAACATGTACCTTCAGTATTTTATTTTATTTATGTATTTTTAAAGTTTACTTATTTATTTTGAGAGAGAGGGAGAGAGAGAGAGAGAGAGAGAGAGAGAGAGAGAGAGAGAATCCCAAGCAGACTCTGCTGTCAGTGCAGAGCCTGATGTGGGGCTCCATCTCACAAACCATAAGATCACGATCTGGGTTGAAATCAAGAGTTGGAAACCAGCATTTAAAATACTTTAAACCAGCATTTGAATACCTTTAAAATATTTTAAAGGTAGTTGTGTTATGTTCCTAGTGTGAGGAAATGTGGGTGCCAAAGGGATGGACTGCAGTGGACATATTATTTTTGATGCATTAGTTTCCAAATAAGCCATTTGAGAAAATGAAGGTGGTGGCAGTTACCACCTCTCCTAGCCTCTTGGCATTTAGGGTGTAGACATGCGACACCACCTAGTCAGTTGGACGTTCCTGTCCCAGGACTTTGACACTTGAGTGACAGAGTCGCACAGGATGTGCAGAGATTATTCTCCATGGCTGATACAGACAAGAGTCCAGGGACCATGGCGTCAGCGATGGTGTGTTAAGAAGACTGTTTTCAGGGTGTGATCTTCTCAGTGACTTATTTCTCTTAGTCTTTCTCTCCTGATCCTGATTCTCTAAACTTCCATCAATTCTGTGAACTAGCCAATCCATTGCAGATAAATTCCTCTTCTGCTTAATTTAGTTGCAATGGTTTTCTGTTGTTTGCCTCTCAGAACAGTGATTGTTAGAGTGTTCAATACTATCTATCCCACTGTGTGTGTGTGTGTGTGTGTGTGTGTGTGTGTGCGCGCGCACATGTGTGCCTGCATGTGGACTTCAATGAGGACTTTGAAAAGCCTTAATCAGAGAAAGAAGCAAGGTAATTCACTGGTTGACGTCATCCTAAGAAGGCTCAGGGCAGAAAATGTCAGGGGAATGAATGGTCTACTTCAGATCTGGGCCAATTCTTAATCCAAACTATGGTGCAGGAGAGTTTTGTCTGAGATGCTTTCCACATTCCACACTCTACCCTGACACCCCCACCCCATTTATAGAGAAAGCAGAATGGGGTAATCTTGCTCGCCTAGAAGCTGCTTAGAAGATATTTTAACTGATTGAGAAGATGAATGGCTTTGTATAGTGTCTTATTTATTATTCAACAGACATTTACTGATATATATCATGTTCCTAGAATAGTCCTTGGCACATGGGAAAGGCACCATATGACAGAGTCTGTGGCAGGAGACTACTGGGTAAAATATTTACCATCAGTCAGCTCACCTAGTCTCCCTCACATTACCAGCTTGTCTAAATCTCACTTTGGAGGTTCTGAAACGACTGACATGAGTGAGTGCCTTAGCATGTGTATAGATTTAGGAGAGCTTTCTATGGAGTTTGATTTCCAAGTATGTAGGAAAGTGCAGGGATAGACTGCATCTACTTTGGAATGGTTTTTGGGGCTCATGAAAGTCAAATCAAACCAAACCAAAATTTAAAACAACCCATAACTCAGTTTCTTCTGACAAAACAACTTCTGTTTGGAGCCCTGGTTCCTCCTGCTTGTCAGGTGATCTCATGTGACTCAGTGGAGCTGTGCGACCTTGGGAATCCCCGGCCACAGTGAGTGCATGTTTCTTCTGTCGCTAACATGTCCATTGCCTTCACACCGCACAGCCCCGTCTATGAGAGCCCGTTCTCTGCTAATGCTACTCTTTTGAGGTCTGTAGAAACTAATGTCTGTGCAGACCACCCAGATTACCATCATAGTCCATCCTGAGTCAGACGATTGTCTTCTGCAGGTGACTCAGCAAATTAAGTGGCTCCCGTCCACTGGCTTTGCCACCTTGTGCTACAGTAAGGCAAGACTGGTGTCACCAACAAAGGTGGATGCTAGCTGGCAGATGGGGAGAATGGTGTGGAGAATCACATACCTAATTCTTAACCATGTCAGTCCAGAAGTGGCATATATATCATATCCACATACATTCCCTTGGCAAAGAATGGAGTTCCATCCGAAGGCAAGGGGAGCTGGGAAATGTAGTTCCTGGCTGACTCTGTGGAGGGGGAGCAAGGCCTTTGTTGGTCTGCAGGCATCTCTGATGTTCTACCCACTACCAAATCCCTCCCCCAGCAACCAGCTGCGGCTTACCCCATTGGCCTCTGCCATTGATATCTGATAACATTTTTATTTTGTATCACTCCAGAATGTTTATAACTTTTATCTTTAATTTTTAAAAATATTTATAATTTTTAAAAGAGGAATGGGAACATAGCCTGCCTGAAAAGAACTCAAAACAGCGACCCTAATGGTAGAGGAGCCATTTGCCATTTTTGAATGGTGGCGGGGGAGGGAAACTCCTGCTCCTTCAGGTCATTTGCAGAGCAATACCCATTCACCCGTATACTAGGGAGATTCAGATCTCAGAGGCTGACTGTATCAGGGAGGGGAGAGAGTAAATCCCTTTCATAGATTTTCAACCAAATTCCAGTCCAGCTGTGCCCTTACTGGCTCTGCAAGTCTGGGAGCAGAGCTGGTGCTCATCTGGCGAACAGCTTTTCGGGAGATGCAGCCCAGCTTCACTTTAGTGGGAGAGAGATTGATTGGCGCCTCATCCGTTTTCCAATGCTGATGGATTCCCTGATTCACTCATTTGGGCCAGACATGCATCTCCTGCTAGGCAGTAAAAATGTCAATAACCGCTCTCTTTTTACCCTTCATTCTTTCCAGGCTGGAGACAGGCTTCCATTAAATCCTTAACCCGTGCTTTTTTGATTAAATCAGATTTACAGCCACTGGAGAGGGCCAGAATTTCAGCCATATTCACCTTGCCCTCAGCAAAGTGCCCTAGTCTTGGTTTTTAAACAACTCTCAGTAGTTTCTGCCTTCCATATCAGTTTCCAGCAAAGCCAAGGGCAGGCAATTGGCTAACCTTTGGACTAAGTAAAGCTGCCTCATTTCATGTGTGGAAGGGACCTGGGTCCTAACGAACAGGAGGGAAGTGGCGGCATTGCAGTGAATATGGCTGATCTCGTAGGGAGGGAAAGTGATGTCAGCCTGAGAGAGGGTGACATTACAGAAAAGGCAGATGACAACTGGAAGATGCTTGGAATCACTGACTCTTTGGTCAGTTAATTTAAAGCCAACCCCCAAAGGTTGTTATCCCCCAAGGAACAAGGCTGATAGACTATTTATACTTGAGTATTAAAGACTAATGATGTTAACATTCATTGATTGCCTTCTACAAGTCAGTCACTATGCTAACCGGCTCACTATCACTTCAGTTAATACTTGCAGCAAGCCTGTGAGGAAAGAACTATGATGGCCTTCATTCTACAAATGAGAAAATGGACTCAAGGGGAGGATAAATGACTTTCCCATGGTCGGTCATGCACCAGTGAGTAGCAGAGCCAGGGTCCCAATCCCTAAACCCAGTTCCAGAGCTCATTCCTTTAACTGCTGCTGAATACTGTGGGGTACCAAGAGCTCCTTCAGTCCCTCCTCCCAGAAATGGTTGTATTTTTAAAAAGGGCTGAGCATTGGGCCAAAGGAATAAAGCAATAATGGTGGCCCTGTGAAGGCTTGTGAGGAGGATGCTTTTAGCTGGAAGGTCTTTCCAAAGCTGTCTTTGAAACCACCCTGAACTTCCGGTGGGGTGTGCTGTCTGCTCATCTCCCTGCTTCACAATCACTACCAAGACGAAGCGTGTCACTCTCATTCTTGATCTTCAGGTGTGGTCTCAGTGGAGTGGGGGAGATGAAGAGAAACCCCTTCTGAATCTGCATTTTCCCCATCATGGTGTTGGTACATTTTCATTCTCTCTTTTTTAAAAAAAGTTTATTTACTTACTTTTGAGAGAGAGAGAGAGTGCATGAGTGTGCGTGAGTGAGGGAGGGGCAGAGAGAGAGGGAGAAAGAGCATCCCAACCAGGCTCAGCGCTGTCGGTGCAGAGCCCAGCTCGTGGCTCAAACCCACAAACCCTGAGATCATGGTCTGAGCCGAAATCAAGCGTTGGACGCTTAACAAACTGAGCCATGCAGGCGCCCTATATTGTCATACTTCTAAAAATTCGGTATTGAGCCAGATTCTTCAGTCTGAGCTCACATTGGACATCCTTTTGAATGGGTAGCAGTGGGATGTTAATTTTTACAGATGGCCCTTCCTGGAAAAGCTTCAAGGCCCCCCCCCCCCCCCCCCCCCCCCCGAGCCTGGGGAGTGGGGATTTTTGGAGAGCTGAGGAATCATGGCCCCACCCTTCCTGATCACACTGGCAGCCCTTTGGGGGGGGATTCTGTGTTTTTTTTTTTTTTTTTTTACCAGTATGAGTATTTATTTATTTATTTATTTACACCCAAGTTAGTTAGCATATAGTACAATAATGATTTCAGGAGTAGATTCCAGTGATTCATCACCAACATAGAACACCCAGTGCTCATCCTAACAAGTGTCTTTCTTAGTGCCCCTTTCCCATTTAGCCCAATCCCCCCACCCACAACTCCTCCAGTAACCCTTTGTTCTCTATATTTAAGAATCTCTTATGGTTTGTCCTTCTCCTTGTTTTTATATATTTTTTTTTGCTTCTTTTCTCTTATGTTAATCTATTTTGTATCTTAAATTTCTCATACGAGTGAAATAATATGTAAGGTTTAATAGATGGAGGCAGAGATGGGAGGACAAAGAGACCACGTTATGGAGCCAAGAAGGCCTTTATTGGGATCTGCAATTCCCGGGCCAGGTTCCGTGACTCGAGTGGGGAGTCAGGGAAGTTGTGCCTGATAAGGGAGAGCAAAGTGTTTTATGGGTGCAGAAGTTCCGGGTTTGAGCTCAGGTGGGCCGACAGCCACGTAGGGTCATCTTTGGATGGTGGCAGGATTCAATTGGCTGTTCGCTTCGGTGGGGAGGGGGATGCTGGAATTCCATGGTGAGGCATTACAGTTTGAGACAGTCCAGATTGAGAGTGGGGGTCGTCAGTCCTGGTGGCGCCTGGATCTGTTATCTGGCCTGCAATAAAATGGCCACTGGTGCTTTTCAAATGGCTTGGGTCATCCCAGGTTTGCAAGTGCGGGTTGTCAGTGTTCACAGCTCTCCACATCAAAGTGGCTGCTCAGTTGCTTTCCCATGGCAATGCTTACATAATATATTTGTCTTTCTCTGACTGACTTATTTCGCTTAGCGTAATGCCCTCTAGTTCCATCCATGTTGTTGCAAATGGCAAGATTTCATCCTTTTTGATCACTGAGTAATACTCCATTGTATATATATGTACCACATCTTCTTTATCTATTCATACATCGATGGACATTTGGGCTCTTATCATACTTTGTTGTTGGCAGCGCTGCTCTAAACATTGGGGTGCATTTGCCCCTTCGAAACAGCACATCTGTATCTCTTGGATAAATACTTACTAGTGCAATTGTTGGGTCTTAGGGTAGTTCTATTTTTAACTTTTTGAGGAACCTCCACACTCTTCCAGAGGGCTGCACCAGTTTGCATTCCCACCAGCAGTGCAAAAGAGATCCTCTTCTCTGCATCCTCACCAACATCTGTTGTTGCCTGAATTGTTAATGTTAGCTATTCTGATGGTGTTTGAAGTGGTATCTCATTGTGGTTTTAATTTGCATTTCCCCCTGGGGGAGATTTCCTACAGCAACAGTTAGGAGGCAGATAAGTAGGGAGTTCCCTCCTGAGTGCCTCTGGGGACATTAAATCATTTGTGGCCTAGCTTCAGCCTTGTAGGGATGACAAAGGCACCTGGGGTAGGTAGAGGCAATGAAGGAGGCGCCATCTGCAGGTCAGAGGAACCCCCAGACTTAGGCTGGGCTGAGGTTCTGAGCCCGTGGTGAGAGAGGAAGGTGGCCCAGCTGCTCTGGGATGAGGGCTGGAGCTGGTGGGGGGTGGGGGATGAGGGAATGAGAAGGGGCATCCACCCATCCCCATGTCTATGTCTACTGCCATCTTCTGCTCTCAAAGCAGCCGGGACTGCGGTGAGAGGCTGGCCACGGAGCAGTGACGGGGTATGGGGGGTGGTGGGTTTGTACTGCAGCTTTGCATACGGTTGTGCCCAAGGACATCAGCCAAGCAGCACGGGGTGAGGGTGTGGGGAGGGACTCTGCTGACCCGCTGAATACCCTGGCCTGTGCCTGCACAGAGGAAGGGGCACCATTTTCTGGTCACCCAGCAGGTACTCTGTACTCACCCAGGGCTGTGCTGACCCTGAGAGGGGGCCTTATTCTCCTCCACCCGAAAGCTCTTCCTGGCCTAGCTGTGCCCCTAGGCTTGGGTTGCCCAGACATCCTATGCTGGGAGGGGATTCCAAGAAGTGGGGGGAAGCTGGGGGGGAGTTTCTGTGGCTACCGTTGGCTGCTGGTTGGAGAGGCCATTCCCGAAGAGTAAGGGCCGTGTGTGTGTGTGTGTGTGTGTGTGCGCGCGCGCGCGCGTCTGTGTGTGTAAGTGAAAAATGTGAAGCACTTTCTGTGAAGTAAAGAAATGTGAGCCGCAGGGGTCTTAGCCTGCTCGGACCGCCTAGCAGAACCACGCAGACTGGCCAGCTCCAATGCCAGAGATGTATTGCCAGAGTCCAGCTTCAGCAGGTCCAGGGCTCCTTGAAGGGTGGATGGTGTCATCGAGAGAGGGATGAGAGAGCCTCAAGTTTCTTTCTGTTCCCCAGGCAGGCATCTCTGCACTGATTGAGACTCAACTTTATTTATGGTTAAGTGTGTGGGGAATAGCACAGAAGTGGCATTTGCCTTTGACAATGATTTCTGATGATAAATTTCTTTGATATATAAAAATTTCCCAGAACATAGATTGGTAGAAGACTCATGCATAATCTTTATCAATAATGATTGATGTAGGTGATTTAGATGCTTATCATATGGGGAAGGAAAGTATCTTTAGCATTCAAATACAAGACAATGTTTTTAGCAAAGGTAAAACTTAGTTCTTTGTGAGCAGGGGTCAATAGCCTGTCTGCTTAAGGGGAAGTATAAGAAAAACAGAATTCTCAGGAAATACAATGTTTGTTCCCATAATCACAAAAGACGTTCCTACAATAAGTTTCTTCACAAGGTGCAATCAGCATATATTAAGGCCAGAATAAGGGGACAAGTCTCTCCCGATACCAATCAACAAGGTGCCTTGGGGGTCTGTGCTCAAACAAAAACAGTTGAGTGGGGGTAGATATCAGTCATCATCTGATGGCAGGAGGCCTTGCAAACTGCCTTAACCTCACAAGGAGTTCAGAATGGCTCCCAACAGTGTGTGTTCTCCCAGTTGCTGGCATGGTGCTGTCACGGCTGCTTTCTGGTGAGACTCTGTCCTTGGCTTGCAGATGGCTACTCCCCCCCCCCCCCCGCTCCCCGTGTCCTCATGGGACCCTTCCTCTGTGCACGCACACTCCTGGTGTCTCTCTCTCTCTCTTCTTGTAAGGAAGCTGAGGCCCCATTCCCATGACCTCATTTAACCTTAATTACCTTCATAAAGGTCCTGCGTCCAGATACAATCACATGGGGGTTAGCGAGTGGGAGAGACACAATTTAGTCTATAAGAGTAGAGAACACCTGTTGTTCTGCCGTTGTTTTTCTAGGATCAATTTGTGTGTGTGTGTGTGTGAGATCCCAATTAGATTGCAGTCTTCTGAAGCAGGATCATTTTTATTTCTCTTTCTAATGTTTTTTAAGTTGATTTATTTTTGAAGAGAGAGAGACAGAGACAGAGTGTGAGTGGGGGAGGGGCAGAGAGAGGGGGAGACACAGAATCGGGAGCAGGCTCCAGGCTCTGAGCTGTCAGCACAAAGCTGATGTGTGGCTCGAACTCACAATCCAGCTCAGATCATGACCTGAGCTGAAGTCAGATACTTAGTCAGACTGAGACACCCAGGTGTCCCAAAAAGTCATTTAAAAAACCCTCATCCTTCTAGTTTCCCCAACCTTTCACCAAAGTACCAAACATAGGACCTTCTGCATGCTAGGCACTAAATACATATGAGATGATGGAAAATACACACATTGGTCTCTGCCCAGTTCCTGGCACAGAGCTCCTAAAACTCTTGTAGTTTCCAAAAGGAATAGGATCATTTTTTGTTCTTTTTAAAAAACTTATTAATTTATTTTGAGAGAGAGAGAGAGAGAGAGAGAGAGAGAGAGAGAGAGAACCCAAGTGGGGGAGGGGCAGAGAGAGTGAGAGCAAGAGCGAGAGAGTGAGAGCGCGCGCAAGAGGGCGAGAGAGAGAGAGCCTCAAGCAGGCTTCGCACTGTCAGAGCAGAGCCTGACGCAGGGCTTAAGCCCAGGAACTGTGAGATCACGACTTGAACTGAAATCAAGAGTCAGGCGCTTCACAGACTGTGCTACTCAGGCTCCCTGAGCATCTTTGGTTCTAATATTTAGTCTTTGATCCCTGTTGCAAGGCTCCTGAAGTAAATTCTCCAACGATAAGAGCACGGGTGGCGGGGGGGCATCTTTTGTTCTGTTGAGGTGAGTCTGGGTGAGTTCCTGGATGGGGGCTGGTCTCCAGAAAGATTAAAAGTTTGGGATCTTCAGCCCCACCCATCTCCAGAGAGGGGGAGGGGCTGGAGATGGAGTTACTGACTGTAATGGCCAGGCGAGGAAGCCTCCGTAAAAGTCCCAATAGTGTGGGGCTTGGAGAGCTCCAGGGGTGAACACATCCACGCCTGGACCCCAGATGCACAGGGAAGGCAGCTTCTGCCCTTGCCCTTGCCCTTCATCTAGTTGTCCATCTGCATTCTTTATCTTGTCCTTTAATACACAGGCGAATGTAAGTTAAGTGTTTCCCTGAGTTTTGAGCAGCTCCAGCAAATTAATCCAACCCAAGGTCGGGGCTGTCGGACCCTGTGATCTAGAGCTGCCATGTCAGAGGCACAGGTGATGGCCTGGGCGTGCGGCTGGCATTTAAAATGGCGGGGGGGGGGAGGGGGGACAGTGTCAGGAGACTGAGCCCTTTGTCTGTGGGATCTGACACTATCTCTGGGTAGGTAGTATTACAGTTGAATTAAATTGTGGGACACCCAGCTGGTGTTAACAGAGAATTGCTGGTGGGGAAAAAACCTCCGTGCATTTTGTGACCGGAGGTGTCAGCTGTGTGGGAGTAAAGGTGACACCCCGAAGAGAAACCCAGGAGGTGGACCCAACTGAGTTTTTCTAAAACAGCAAACTGACCCCCGGTGAAGCACACCTGTGCGGTGGGGGAGGGGAGTCAGGCTTTGCCCAGGCCACTGGTCCCCACTCACCCGTGACTTGTCCCGAGGCGGCTGGAGAGAATGCTCTAGCTAGTTGACTCTCTGAAGAAAGGGATGGAATTTTCAGAAGGGAAATGGACTCTAATTTCAGTCAATTCACATTCCAATTTCGCTTTGTTAAATAACATTTATTCAGTAACTTTTGGAATTCACATGCGTCATAGTTAATGGGTCCGATTATAGTCTTCATGGCATGCATATGAAACATGCCATTTTCACCATTCGAACGTGGGTCTGACATGATCTCAGATGTTATATTACTCCATAGGGTAATGTGCCTTAACAGCCTGTGAACTCCAGTGACAAGAGAAATTAGTGGAGCAGTAAGCTTTCATTCATCAGCTTAACTCTAGACTTGCTGCTCACAGGGGGGACTTAAGGCAGCAGATCTTTTATTTATTAAAATATATATTTATTAAATATAAATATACTTATAGTAACTATAAATATTTATTGAAAATATATATAGTAGCTTGTATATATAAAAGGTAGCTTGTTTTTCATGATAAAACTAAGAAATACTCATTAAAAATTGTAACCGATGAAGGAGGGAGTAAAGACAGTGAGATCACTTTAATTCTGGCACCCAGGGATAGCTTCTAGAAGGTTTAACGTGTTACTGTTTGATTTTCTTCCTAAGCTTGTGCACACGCATGTGTGTGTCCCGCCATATTTCCATAGTAGAACTGTAGTATACATGCTCTATCCTGCTTTCCTTCCCTCACTTAAGAAACCCCACCTTTTTATTATGAAGTTTCAAACATATTAGAATGGATTGAATAATATGCTAAACTTCCTTTCATGGCTAATCTCTTTTAATCTGTACCTCAATTTATTCCCACCCCAGGTTATTCTGTCTGAATCAAACCCTAGCCATCATGACATTTAGCCGGTAAATATTTGAGTATGCATCTTGAAAAGATACTGACCCTTAACAAGTGACAATGCCGTTATCAAACCTGTCGGGATCCATTTCTGAACTCACTGAGTTGAGAAAACTCCTTGTGAGGTTAAGGTGGGTTTTGCACGGCCTCCCACCCTCAGATGATGACTGATGTCTACCCCCAACACAGTTATTTTTTTGAGCACCGACCCCCCAAGGCACCTTGCTGATTGGTATCGGGAGTGACTTGTCCCCTTATTCTAAAATATGCAGATTGCACCTTGTGAAGGAACTTATTATAGGTATTGTTCTTTTGTGATTATGGGAGCAAATATTACATTTCCTGAGAAACCGTTTTCCTTCCCCTCAAGAAAACGGGCCATTGACTCCTGCTCACAAAGAGCTAACTTTTGCCTTTGCTATGCTTAAAACATTGTCTTGTATTTAAACGATAAAGATACCTTCCTTCCCCATATGATAAGCATCTAAATCACCTACACCAATCACTACTGATAAAGATTATGCTTGAGTCTTCTACCAATCTATGTTCTGGGAAATTTTTACATGCCAGGAAATTTTGTCATCAGAAATCATTGTCTAAGGCAAATGCCACTTCTGTGCTGGCCCCATCCATTTTTTACCATAAATAAAGCTGAATCTCTATCAGTGCAGAGATGCCTGCCTGGTGATCAGAAAGAAACTCGTGACTCTCTCATCCCTCCTCCTTTCGCTGATACCATCCATCCTTCAGGGAGCCCTGGACCTGCCGGAGCTGGACTTCGGCACAAATCTCAATAGTTAACAACAATATCTTAAAATCCTCAGCTATCCAGTCACCGTTAACATCTCTCTGGTTGTCTTATAATGATTTGCTTGAATCAGGATCAAAGTGTGGTTGCAATGACCCCCTCCAGCTGATATGCTTCTTAAATCTTTAAAACCCATAGATTTCTCCTCTTCTTTTTCTCCTTATGGTTTATTTGTGAAGAAACTTGGTCATCCATTTATGGAGTTTCCCAGTCTAGATTTTGCTGATTGCTTCCCTATGGTGTCATTTGTAATGTTCCTCTAAGTTGTTTGTAGATCTCAAAGCTTGATCAGATTCCCATCCTATTTCTTATTAGTCTACTCTGCTTTGTAAATTGTGCAGTTCCCATCCCTCAGGAGGCACATAATCTTTGATATCTCTCTTTTTATAATGTTTTCTAGATCTGTCTATGGGCTGAATTGTGCCTCCCCACCTTTCCTGCCACCAATTTACATAGTGAAGTCCTGATCCCTTCAGAATGTGACTGAATGTGGAGATAAGGTGTTTAAAGAGGTGGGTAAGTTGAAATGAGGTCGTTGGGTATCCTTATAATTAGAAGAGATATGGACACAGATGTACACGGTGCGGTGACTACATGAAGACACAAAGAGAAGGCAGCCAACACCTTCTTCTTAGTCCAGCCTCCAGGACTGTGAGGAGATATATTCTTGTTCTTTAAGTCAGTCAGTCTGAGGTCCTTTTCCAGAACAGTCCTGGCAAACTAATACATCTATAAATTTATTAGGCGGTATAAAATGGTGAAGACTCTAACCCTAATGTATCTTTTTTATCAGCTGAAATACTTCCGTGAAGATAAATTTCCCCTCACCAGCTATTTTTTACCCATAGGCATAATTAGCGCTGGAAGGTGAAATTCCTGCTTGATTCTTTCCCTCTAGGCTCCTGTTTACAAAATAATGGGAGTTTTCTTATCGTTCCCCAAAAATAAACTACGAGTTTTTTCTCTTTTTTGTTTTTAGTGTCATTATGAACTCATAGATTTAAATATATTTGATATGTTTCAATATACCTTTCTTGAACAACACATCAAAAACATCTTCTTAGGGCAATATAAATCTAAGTTATTAGTTTTCATGGTTGCACAATTTCCCCTTACATGAATGCATTAGATGTTATTTGATGCTTTCTTATTGTGGGACATTTATATTATACCCCTTCTGATGTAATATTTCAACTGTAGTTCAGTCTTGCTCTCACAAATATTTTTTTCCTGAAGCAAAGTAGTACTTTTCCTTATTTATCTGAAAGGGTGAAATTAGTGGATTAATTTTTAATGATGACCATGATATGAAAGGGAGTTTGGTTAGTTGAGCAGTTTTTTTATTGAAGCCTGAAAGATATTTTTTTGTCTGCCTATTTAAAATATTTATACCATTGGTGAGGGGAAATATTTATTTATTTTTTCTCAAGGGTTGAACTTTTTCATCAAGGACAAAAAAAATAAGACCATCAATTAAGTAAAATAATAATTAAGAGTAAAAAAATGTCAGTGACAAGGTACCTTTTGCATATTTGCTTGAATGTTTTCAATTTTCAAATTGTTCTTGTTTTGAAAGACCCGATTGTTACTTTTGTTAATCCTTCCTAGTGGTAGGAACCGTCAAGTGCCTGACTCACTTTCCTGTATCCATATGCAGATGAAGGCCACTCCGAGTCAGGTGACCATCCATCCATCTAGCTGGGGATACTTTTTCCCTGTTCTGAAGTAATTCCTCATAATGTCCCCTTTTACTCTCAAAAGAGTCCAGGTTTTGACAAGAAAGTATATAATCACCCTCAGTATTAATAGTTTTGTGTCCTCCTACTTATTCAGATTTCCTCATGTCCCTTATTTCAACTTTCTCAAAGACAAGAGAGAGACATTGAAGACTAAGCTTCTTGCCTGTGCATCCAGACCTTCCCTCTCCTGACAATCACATGGCCATAGTTCATTTCCTCCTTTTCTTGCTCCTTTTACATTTTAGCAAATTCCTACCAATGCCCTTCTTGTCCCCTCCCCTATTTTTATGATGGTGCCCTCCAGTAGGACACGGAGCTGTCACAACAGGGAGAAAAATCTCTGTGTAACAGAGTTTTGAGTAGGATTTAGCCCAGTTGAGGAAACTGAGGCCAGAAGAGGCATTGTCTGGGCCCAGGCAGTACAACTGGTTAGAGGCACAGCAGGACAAGGACCTGGATCTTCAAACTGGTCTGACAGCTGATCTCGGCTAGTTAGTCCTTTTAGTATTTGCCATGGTCTTTGACAAATGTGATGTTTTGTGGAAGGTAGGACACTGTCTCCCTTTCCCTACTTTTTGCCATCAAGTAATAAATTAGAATGAAAACAAGGTCTCCTATCTAGTCTTACCACACATGTGTTTCACTTATTTCCAAGCCCTGTTTATTAGAAGCAGGCAAAAAAGAGCTCTACAATGTCTTTTTCTCAGATCAATCCACATCTAATGCTTAGGCTTTTTGACAAACTTTTTTTTTTTTTTTTAAGTAGGTGCTGTGGCCAACATGGGATTTGAACTCACAACCTTGAGATCAAGAGTCACATGCGGGTGCCTCTCTGATGAGCACCTTGCATTGAATGCCCACTTGGAGGCAGAGGCAGCAGTATTCAGCCTGTGGACTTAGACAACTTTCTGGACAGGTTGGGTGACAAAATCTTACACTAGGTCAAGGACGCAGGGATAATACACTGACCCGGAAGTCCATTGGGTCTGACATATTATTTCTTACACCTCATTTTTGCAAAGGTAGTAATACCTCTCAGTCTTAAAATTGTTTTTAAATGTTTATTTATTTTTGAGAGAGAAAGTGCGCGCGTGTGTGTGTGTGTGTGTGCGCGCACGCGCGGGCACACACACACACACACACACACACACACACACACACACGAGTGGGGGAGGGGCAGAAGGAGAGGGAGACACAGAATCTGAAGCAGGCTCCAGGCTCTGAGCTGTCAGCACAGAGCCCAACACGGGCTAGAACCCATGAACCGTGAGATCATGACCTGAGCTGAAGTCAGAAGGTAACCAACTGAGCCACCCAGGCGCCCCCCCTCTTAGTCTTTCCAGCCAACCATATTTCTTGAACACCATTCATTTAACCAGTGAAGATGTATTTCTAACGTTGAGGAAAGGATGATTAATACCAGGCCTGAAATCTAGTTATTTCTTTTGGGCAGAGAGGCTAGGATACCTCTGGGAAGGAAGAAGGAAGGTGAAGTTTTTTTAAACATGCTAATTACAGACCTCCTGGCATATCACTAGTAATAGCACTGATGCTAACTAACAAGAGCGTCCTTACCTGTGCAATGATTTTAGCAGAATATACCTAGTCTGTGTAGGATGGCTTATGTTAAGGAGACTTGGGATCTATGGATATGTGGGACAAGACTCCCCAGGAAGTTTCATATAGGCTACGTGACTGAGTATGAAAATAGAGATGTTTCATAACCCAAACATCTATCTCCTTTTTGTGTAAGTGATGCAGCCACATGTAATACTTGAGACCTCAAAGTATGTGCTCGTATATTGAGGAAGGACCTGGGGATCTAAGGTAGAGGTCACAGTCCTCTCTTTAATTTATCTATGCCTCACTTGTATCCTTGGCATTAGCCTTAAGTCTTGATACTGAGTAAGATCTCTTGAGTTTTATTTGACAATCTGACACCTTGTGCTATTTCTCATCCCCTATGTTCACTCATGCATCCTCTAGTTTGGACATAGAAAAAAACATCTGAAAGGCAAGATCTCACTCACTTCTGGAGTGTGGATTCATGATCAGAGGACTCATATGTTTTTCAACCACCCCTGGGTGTAGATTATGGTTAACTTGTATACATATACACATCCTGCTGTTCATACTGAGTTATTTTTACATACACAATTATGTCTCTCGTGATCACTAGTGAGGGCTCTTGGCAACAAGAACAACGGCATTAGCATTAGCAGTAAGCACCACTTATTTTGTGACTGTTCTGTGCGAGACCCTTCACATATGTTAACTGTAGTTCAATAAAGTTGTCGGGTCTCTGTTCTCATTTTACAGATGAAGACACTAAGTTTCAGAGAGGTTATGTAACTTGCCCAAGGTAACATGAGTATGTGACCTCAAGTCTATTGTATCCAAAGCCTTTGGATCTGCTTCAACACTGAGTTGCCCCTAACGTTGACACAGAGGACGAAGGTGAATGAGAATGTAGGTTCTCAGTAGTGTTATTATGGCGGCTGTAAGTGAGTCGTCTGTGCACATCATTGCTCAGTTTACCGTTCCTCCAGGAGGGGCAATATGATTCACAATGGTTTGCGATCTGTGATTCATAAGTTCAGAGTGATGGTCATATACTAAGTGACATCATCCTGCCAAGCCCAGGGGGACCAGGGGCTTCTCTATATGAAAGTTTCATGCAGAATTTTGAGAATTGAGATCAGACCTGTTAGGTAGCAAAGCTAGAACAGTGGGGATGACATGTGAGACAACCAGAGTTTTCTTTGCCAGTCCCTTTGACCTTGACAACGTCCTTTCCCATGCCTGACTGGTTCCTAGTGTGGCGGACAATAAAGGAGGTGATGAAGGAATAGACATGAAGCACTTTGCAGAGAGCTTTCCGGGGTATGGTGTCCACCACTGGGATTCTGGGGAATTTGCTTTGCAGGTTAAGTCCACGGACACTTTGGCAGATGTGTCATCTGCTACTGGCTGGTTTCCAGTCCCTTCCTCCAGATTGTGCATCCTATGGGGGCAGATGTTTATAATCGGGGCATACTATCCTTTCCAGTGCTCAGAATGCTGTCTGTCATGGGCTGGGGCACAATATTTGTTGACTGACTTGTCTTCTCATATAGGTGTTTTGTTACTGGTTGAATATTTCCTTCCCAAGTTCATATGATGATGCTCTCACCCCCAGCATGATGGCAGGTGGGGTCTTCAAGAATTAAATTTAGATGAGGTCATGAGGTTGGGACTCTCATGATGGGATTGGCACTCTTGTAAGAAGAAGGAGCGACAAGAGGGCTCTGTCTCTTGTTCTATGTGCTTATGCGCCAAGAAAAGGCCATGTGAGGATATAGTGAAAACCATATCTATGACCCAGGAAGCAGGTTCTCACCAGACATGGAATCTGCCAGCACCTTGAACTTGGACTCCAGCCTCCAGAATTGAGAGAAATGTGTGTTGCTTAAGTCAGTCAATCTATGTTTTTTTTTTCTTTTTAAATAGCAGTCTAAGCTAAGATACGTCCTGAATATGAGAATGTTTCTATTCAACCCAGAAAAAGCTCACAGGGACTGGACTTTGCTCTAGCTGTGTGCATTGATCTTGATCTTGTCATCCAGACTGGACTGCAGACATCTCAAGTGCAGGCTGTAGACTTCTCCAGGATTCTCTCTGATTCACCCCTATTTTGGACACACCTCCTGAGCATTTGGAGAATGTGCTGGCCGTCAGCAAAATCTAGGCAGGCTGGCAGAGCTGAGCCGCATGTGTGGCTCCCAGGTTCCCAGCTCTGCTGGAAGAAGTCCTGGTTAGGGTGGGGATGGGGTGACTTTGTTCCAAGTAAATAGCAGTTCTGCCTCCCTTTCTAAATCCCCCCCATCCCCGTTCTTTAATTAATAGCCTGTGCAATGGTGAGAGAGGGTGGGAAGGAAAACCACTGATGAATATGCCTTACTTCCTTGATATGTCAGGGAATGTAATAGGCAAGCCTCCATCTTCAGCCCATGGGCCACGCCAATATGTCAGAAGCAGCCCATAATTTCATGTGATGACCTCTCTTGCTCCGAGATGACAAGTGTGGTCAAGCGAATGTGGTGCATTTGCTTTTAAAGCCACAAAGGGCAGAGGTTCAGTGGGCAGCATGAGAGATTCTTTGCACTTCTAAACTCCTCTCTCACTGCCAGTGGTCTCAGAGAACCCTTTATTTCCTAGCAAGGTCTGCTGGGGCCCTGAGAGTCTAAATGACTTGCTTTTGGGTCCCCAAACTGTGTGGTCACCAGCTCTCATTTAGACCAGTGATAAAGTGGCCATATAACTTATTCTCCAAATGTGGACACTTTTGAAAATGAAATGGAGTATTAATTACATTGGACAACCCAGTCTGTCCCATGTGAATAGGACAACACAGGTGAAACCCAGAACTGTCTTGGGCAAATGGGGATGTATGGATACCCTAGCCAGTAACTGCTAACATTGATACCAGCAAAGAGCATCAGGCCATCTCCCTACTTCCAGCATTATCCATCAGCCAGTACTAGAAAGAAGAAAAGCTCTCCCTTAGGCTCACCTAGGGACTTGGTTTTTCTGACTTGCTAATTGGTGACCTACTCTAGGCATATAGTGGTCCTTGCCGTCATAGTCATGGTCCTTGCTCTTGTGGTGCTTACAGTCTAACATGTGCATGTGTGTGTGGTGTCTGATGGATAAGTGAAGACTTTGTAGTGTGTTAAGTGCTTTGACAAACACAAGTGCAATTGGAGACAAAAGAGGGACATTTGTTGGGGACACAGTAAGCTAGGGCAGTGCGATGAGGCCTCCTTACTTCAAGACTATCAAGGGACTTCTGTGTTAGCTTTTGTGTAGAGATGCGTGTAGAAGACTCATAATACGTGGTTCCCTTCCCAAGGGTCTTACAGTTGATTGCGGTGTAAGATGCATGTGGAAACAATACTAGTTGATGGGCACCATTTTGAATTATGAGTGCCATTTTGTGATATGCCCTTAAATGCATCAGGACTTAGGGAACCAGGGGCAGGGATAATAGAGTTCAGGAAGGCCTCAAGAGGACCCGAGACAAACCTTGGAGATACACTTGGGCTCCAGCTGTGGCTGCCATGCTGGACTCAGTACAGCAGGGCAAGGTGCCTGGGCTCTCCACCAGCAGGCCACCCTGTGGGCATCTGCTGGGTGGGTCCTAGTTTGCCCCTGGGCACACATGACTGCCAGTCCTCTGAGCAGCTTTACAAAGCCGCTCATTATTTTTGTTTTATAGTTGAAGCTCAGGGAGACTTTGTGCCCTGGAAACTAACATACTGACAATAGTCAGTGGGGCTTATGTTTGAACCCAAGCCCACGTAAATCCTCAGCGCACACATACTCCACTATCCCAGTGGTTCTCTGCACCAAGCCCAGCAACCTCAGACTCGTTTCCTGTTAGAAATACAAGGGGCGCCTGGGTGGCTCAGTCGGTTAAGCCTCCGACTTCGGCTCGGGTCAGATCTCACATTCGTGGGTTTGAGCCCCACGTCGGGCTCTGCTGACAGCTCAGAGCCTGGAGCCTGCTTCCGATTCTGTGTCTCCTTCTCCCTCTGCCCTTCCCCCTCTCATGCTCTGTCTCTCTCCGTATCAAAAATAAAATAAAACATTAAAAAAAAAAAAAGAAATACAAATTTTTGGTCTCACTACAGACCCCTGACCTAAGGAATAAGAAACTCTGGGGGTGGTCTCAGCAATCTTTGTTTTGAGAAGCCTTCCAGGTGGGTCGCCTGGGTGGCTTAGTATGCGGAGCGTCGGACTTCGGCTTAGGTCATGAGCTCATTGTGAGTTCAAGCTGTCAGCACATAGCCCTCTTGGGAGCCTCTTTCTGTTCCTCCGCCCCTCCCCCCCCCCAACCCATGTGCTAGGGCGTGCTCCCTCTCTCTCAAAAATAAATAAGCACTTAAAGGAAGTCTTCCAGGTGATTTTGATGTACTTTATGTTTGAGAATCATCACACACAAGACCAACGGTCTCAGCTTCTTATCTGTAAAGTGGGAGTATAATTCTCTCCTGACAATGTTGTGGTAAGGATTACAGAAGAGAATATACTGAGAGTATCCAACTCAGTACCCCAATCAAGGGGAAGAAAGGAAAAAGGCATTTTTCTTCCTGCTGTGCCCCCTGACGATTAGGAAGGATCACGATTTTAGCTAGCTCAGTATCTGGAGTGTAGTGGATGAAAGTTTGAGAGAACGAGGCGGGCCATTTGCATGGGGTGAGAGCATCTCACATGACATGGCACCACACATGGAGCTGTTGTTACTTGGCACGGTGCAAGGCTGTCCTTTCATTGTCTTTAAACTGTGTCCTTCTGTCTTGTCTGTAGGAGATTATAATGATCATTATTATTGGCGAGACACCTGTTCCGCATAACAAGCATGCATTTCTCTGCAATCAGCCTGAGCAGTTCCTTGTAATTGGCTCATGAGAATGACAAGGTGTAGAAAGTGCAGTTAAGGCCTTTTCAATTCACATGTGCCATTAGCAGGAGCTCATTAATGACATGAACGAAGAAAAAGTATAAATAAAGAACCCGGCTCTCTGTAATTACAACTATACACGGAGCTGCTTCCTTCCAAGGTTCAGCTGCAAAGGGTCCCTGTGCTGGGGGCCTCCTGGCCTCCCTCCTCTCTGCACTCTTATTTACGTGGTTTCGCAGTGTCTGGTCCCCACTGCGTGGCAGCTGGGCTGGGGATGCAGCTTACAGAGGGGCTCTGATGAGCAGTACCCCTCATGTGGGCTGTCATTGGCATTTGGCAGGGGCCCAGGGGATCGCAGCGATAGCCCGTCCTGGTTACCTCCTGACCATGTCCTGAGTGAGCGGGCCGGCCACATGGAGCTCTCTCAGCTTGTTTACCCCGTCACAAAGTTAAAGGTAAGTGACAGCCAAGATGGAAAACAACGCCCTTAGCATATAGTCAATAAATGTCGTTGAACAATTATTCCAAGCCAGGCTCTGTTTTGGGACATTCTTCTTTGTTCTTTGTTCTGCTTCCTAATCAAGTGGTATTACTGAGGCCAGCTCTGTGCACATGCAGCTTAGTAATGTAGCTGTACAGTGTGATTTAAGGTGCTAAGAGTCATCTCTGTCATCCAAAAGGGCCTCACCCAGTGACAAAACATTGTAAAGCAATACTAACCCAACCCCCCAACAAAACCCCATTAATGACTAGTGGTGGATGCCTGAAATTCCACCATTTTGCATCCTGCTGAAGGGTTATGTATGATCTTCTGTTCAAATCTGGGACATGGAATCATGAAATCATGAGAGTCCTCTGCGTATGTATTTCAGTTTACTTACCTGGTCCGTAACCCTTAGGGAGCGGACCCTAGGTAGTTTGGTGTTGGGGTCCATCCAGCCAGAAGTGCTGTGTGGCCTTTGGGACCCTGCTTCCCCTACTTGAAAATGTGTGTGCTTAACTGCTTGACCTAAGTGGAACAGTGACTGGGGTTAGTTCTCCTATTAATCATGCCACTTGGTAAGCATGGTTTCAGTAACTGGGCAGATTTTCTGATTAAAACTTCCTCCCTAGTTACGGGCACCTTACTCACAGACTATTGTTTAAGCCTTTAAGAAAAAATAGCCTTGTCATAAGGTTCGGTTAATAATATCACTATGTACTTAAAACAAACCCCTGCTCATGTATTTTGAGTGATGAATTATGTTTTTTGATCTTCTGTGTTGTACCTCGTTTCTATTTTGAT
>NC_043702.1:100463682-100512349 GCF_006229205.1 Suricata suricatta
CTGGGCTGGTCCCCCGCAGTTTGGGTTGGGGGTTTTTGAAGGCGGGGGTGACTTCTGAGGAACTGCTGGGGGCTGAAAGGGAAGAGGAGGCGACCCTGCAGATTGCCTGCTAGCGCTTTCCTGAGAACTGGCGTGATGCACCTCCCCTCGCTGAGAGGTGGGCCATGGAGACCCCTGCGGCTCCCACATACCAGTCGCTAAGAAACCGAATTTCAAGGAGACCCCTTCACTTTTCTTTCTTGTCCCACAGTGTATTCTACACAGTCCCGAATCCGGAGACCACAGAGACCCGGATGTCTCAGAGCATCCTGAGGGGAAAGTGGGGATTGTGGGGATTTCTAAGGAGTCATCTGAGACATAAGGACTCAGTACCTTCTGAGACTTAGTCATCTGAGACTGGGGGACTCAGTACCTTCTGAGACTTAGTCATCTGAGACTGAGGGACTCAGTACTTTCTGCAGAGCTCTGCCAGGGGCTGGGCCTTGCGGGGGCCCAGATATGCTCTCAGTTCTCCTAGTTTAGGGCAGTGCTTCTTAAGCTTTTCTTCACTATTGCTTCCTGAAGGAGACTTCTTTTGTTTGGCTTTTTAAAAAATTGTCCCCCTCCCATAAAATTTTAATTAAAAAATTTTAATTTTAACTAATTAAAAAATTTTTAGTTTATTTTTGAGAGAGAGATGGAGACAGAGTGTGGGCAGGGGAGAGACAGAGAGAGGGAAACACAGAATCTGAAACAGGTTCCAGGCTCTGGACTGTCAGCACAGAGCCCAATGTGGGGCTCGAACCTACGAACATGAGATTGTGACCTGAGCCGAAGTCGGAGGCCCAACTGACTGAGCCACCCAGGCGCCCCTTTTTAAAGCTTACTTATTTATTTTGAGAGAGAGAGATAGTGGGGGGAGCAGAGAGAGAGGGAGAGAGAGAATCTGGAGCAGGCTCAGTGCTGTCAGCACAGAGCCTGATGCGGAGTTCGAACTCACCAACCATGAGATCATGACCTGAGCTGAAATCAAGAGTTGGCAGTTTAATGGACTGAGCCATCCAGGCCCGACCCCCCACCATGAAATTTTACTATCATAATTATACTTTATATCTGTTTATATACTGTATGTATATTTATGCTTTATACTCAAAAAGAGTAAGATATTTTGGGGGTGCCTGGCTGGTTCAGTTGGGGGAGCATGTGACCTTTGATCTCGAGGTCATGGCTTCGTACCCCACAGTGGGTGTAGAGATTACTAAAAAGAAAATACAAACTTAAAAAAAGTTTGAGAGTTTTCACTCCTGACAAGAATCCCCACTGAAATGTGGACATGTAGGTGGAAAAATGATAAAGGCCAGGACAGAGACTCATAGGAAGCCCATAGCTGACTCTTAGGTCATGCTTGTTCTGTGCTGGGAGTCATTCCAAGTACTTACATGTATTATTTAATTTTCATGGCAATGCTGTGAAGTACTAAGTAGATGGGGAAACTGAGGCAAAAGTGCATTAAGTAACTTGTCCACAAAGGTGTCCAGGTTTGGTGTTTATAATCGAAAAAGTCCAAGACTTCTTACACTGTTGACTTCATTTATACAGCTGACCTCCAAACCATGTCGGAGTTGGGGGCACTGCTTTCACAGTTGAAGATCTGACTCTCCCAAAACTTAACTACTGATAGCCTACTGTTGGCTGGAAGCCTTACTGAGAACATAAAGTTTATTAACACATATTTTGTATGTTGTATATATTCTATACTGTATTCTTATAAACATAGACTAGCACAAAGAAATTTTTTTTTTAGAATTTTTTATGTCTTTATTTTATTTTGAGAGACAGAGAGCGAGCAGGGGAGGGGCAGAGAGAGGGGGAGATATAGAATCTGATACAGGCTCCAGGCTCTGAGCTGTAGGCACAGAGGTGGACACGGGGCTTGAACCCACGAACGGTAAGATCATGACGTGAGTCGAAGTTGGACACTTAACCGACTAAGCCATCCAGGCACCCCAAGAAAATGTTATTAAGAAAATCATAAGGAAGAGAAAATAAATTTACAGCATTCTTACAGCACAGTTCTATATTTACTGGAAAAATCCACATATTGAAATAATCCACTTCAAACCCATGTCGTTCAAGGGTCAACTGTAATATGTCCTTTGTTATTACATACATGTGACTGTCTTGCCAGCCTATAACATCCCTACCAAGGAAAAGAATTTTGCACAGTCAGCTCAGTAAATATAACAGACATTCCATCTCATCTTGGTCCTTCCTTATGAAGGGGGAATGATAGCATCCCTCATGGGCCAGAGCTAATGTGAATGCTTAGCACATAATAATGGCTCAGTAAATATTAGTCGACATTAATAATAAATTTATATCAGATGACTGACATGATTAGCATATCAAACAGTACCCTGAGCATCATACCCTCCTTCTTTAGCTGAAATCACATTCTTTGCAGGCAAAATTATGTTTCTGAGATGTTCAATAGTTCTATCCTCTTAAGTAGGTAAATATTTCTCCCATAATTTGATTTACCCTATAAAGATGAGCACAGTAAGTTTTTCTTTTTTGCCCCTAGATGGAGGCATCAATTTTGTATACCTAACTTCATATGGATTCGACATTAGTGAAGAAAATACAAATTGACGGGAGCTCTTGCTTGTTGCAGGCTGCAAATTACTCAGAAGCGTAGATCAAGTGTAGTGTCTTTATGTTGTCCATAAATATAGTTTTCCTCTAAATTAACTTTTAAGTCCTTCAAGGTTTAAAACAGTTTGACCTGATTCATTCATTAAGGAACACATTCAAGTCTTTTAGGAAAACAATGCTGTCTTTTTACCCGCACGTCTCTCCCCCGCTCACCTCCACTCCAACAGGGCATCTGGTAACCTGGGGGGAAGGGTGAAGGGGGGCTCTTGGGTGTGCAAGGAGCTCCTTCCGGAGTGTCTCATAACTGAGTGGGGGGGACCCTCTGCCTTTGGGATTCCCCGCCCTCATCCCCACCTTCACCTGGAGCCTCCTCCTACCCTAGTTCCTTGGACTTTCCCTTCCTTGTTCTATATGATGTCCTTCCCTTGCAGAAAAGTGCCGGAGTCTGAGGTCTCCTGGGTCTGGACCTTGATGTGTCCAATAGATTCAATACGTTGGGCCACAGTCTGGGAAGTGGGAGGTTACAAATGGAAAATGAGGAGTTGGGATTAAAATGCCTTGATTTAACCTTGACAAAATATTATCCCTGTATGTGTGTTTTGGAAATGAGTGGAAACCCAGCGGCCTAAATGGCCACATTAACTTGGCTAAGTGCCATGTGTGAGTAACTTGCGCAGTGGAAGGAGCTACCAGATGGTTAATAACTGCCATGGCGATGGAGAGCTCGAGAATTAATGGTGGAGGATGATCAGAATGTTAACAGACGATACTTCTAACACCAGGTGCTGCGGGGAACAAACTCGGTCAGAATCGGAAAAGAAAGAACAACAAGAGGGTACGCCAGAGCGTGTGTTCACGGAGGCTCCCGTATGGACCCGAGACTGCAACAGGGATTACTCCTGCTCCATGAGAACCATCTGCTTCCTCACGCTGACATCATTCACAGCAGAAGGACAGGACCACGGCTTTGAGTTCTAAAAGACATGAGTAGCTGAAACTGACGCGAACGAACGTGTTGGTCTTCATATGTTACTTCCCATTCTCCTGTTACTGAGATCGGCCCAAATGTGCTCCAACTTTCCGAACTCACCTTTGTCCTTCCAACTTGTACCTTCTTCTTTCTTTCTCCTCCCTCGCTCCCTTCCTTCCTTTCTCATTCCCTTCCGCTCTTCCTCCCTCCTCTCTTCCTTCACTCCTTCCTTCCCTCCTCCCTTCTCTCCTTCCTTCCCTTCCTTCCTCCCTCCTTCCCTCCCTCTTTCCCTTTCTCTTTCCCTCCTTTCTTCTGTTATTCATTTACACACCCCCTCCCCACTCCTTTCTTCTGTCATTCTTTGGAAACCCCCCTCTCCTCCACCAACTGCTCCAGCCCCACTGATCACCTTTCCTTCCACGATCCTCTTCTGGGCCATCTGCACTATACAATTTAGCATTCGACTTAATGATGCTCTGCACTGTCTTCTGTGATTTTAAAAATTATTTCTTGTATTTCAAAGTCATCATCTCAACGGGATAATATATGCTTCTGTGGGAGAGAATCTAGGGTTTTTCTTCTCTGTGCCTACACTCCTGCATTAGTGAATGTTCACTCAGTATTTCATGCCTGACTTAGGAGAACAACAATAATAGTTATTTTAAAGCATTGTGTCTAGACAGTGTGGAGGGCAGAGCTTACCTTTCTAGCTCTTGTGTTTTTCTATTATGTCCATTCCAAGGGCTTCATGGTCTCATGAAGTGAGCGAGACGAGAGGTGTGTTTGGCATTAAGTTTATTGTCACCATCACCATCTGCTGATCGACACTGTCACCACTCAGTTATTGAACACTTACTATGTGCAACATAAATCTTTTAATTCCCAAAATATGCTTAGTGTCATAGCTATTACTTTTTCCACTTTGTAATTAAGAAGTTAAGAGTTTCCTAACTTTCCTTATTATAATTAATTTATCACATAGCTAATAGAGCCCCTATTGTGTGTAGAGAGCATTCTAAGGTTCTCTATAAATATGATCACATGTAATTCTCAAAACAATCTCAGTGAAGTAAGGTTATCCTTCTCCCTATTTCACAGATGTGAAAAATAAGGGTCTCACCAAACTTTGTAACTTAGCTGACTAAATAGTTACTGAGCTCACGTTTTGTGCCAAATTGTTGTACTAGATGCTGAGGAGCAGTAGTGGAAAAGGCAGACACCGTTGCTGGCTATCTGGAATTTAGTCTAGCAGGGGACCCCACAGTCTCGTGGTGTGTGATAGGCGTCCCGTCTCATTGACTTGTACTCACTGTAAAATGGAGGCCTTCAGTGAATGAACTCAGTCCAGGATGATTGACTTTGTGTCCTGATGCTGCCCTAGGACACTGGCCAGAGTCACCGTTCCTTGGACCCCACGCATTAGAGAGACTTACATATCACGGACATACCAAATACGTTTATTTGCAAGCATGTGGTGCCCAGTGTCTTGGAGCTCAGCACTAGCATAGAGTGACTTGTGTCCTTGAACCTCACCCTCGTGACAACACGAGCAAGCCCTAAGGAAGCGACTCTTCATGAGTCTTGCCGTAGTTGTCAAGGTAGCGGCCAATTGTGTCGGAAGATAACACAGCTAGTAAGCTGTGCTTGTGCAGCCTTCATTGGAGATTGTTGCTTGGGAGACAGGGCAGATTTGAATTGCAGAAGCACTTAGGTAAAGGAAAAGATAACCTAATTAGGTTGTCAAAACGTCCCTTGAAGACAGATTAATTAAATTGTCAAACTTTGTGAACACGTGAATACAGCAGTCTTGCAAAACAAACTGTCATTTTCTACTGGTGCCAACGTCTGTTTTCTTCTCTTCTTCCGGTTCCGTTTGGAAGAACTAGCCAGTGAGGCTCATATTCACAGACAGCACACATGATGGGGCAACATTTTGTGATAATGTATGTAGGGAGGTCTAGATGTAACAATGTAAAATATACCTATTCATTACACTGGCATTTAGATAGACAGTGAACATCAGAGTCATTAATGATTTTACTTTCAGATAAATAATAAAATAATTTAATTTTCAAAAAAATTCAAAAATTTAAAAAGTTTGATTTTTATTATTTTTTTAAGTTTATTTTTTATTTTGAGTAGGGGAGGGGCAGAAAGAGGGAGAGAGAGAATCCCAAGCACAGAACCCCCACATGGGGCTTGAACCCATGAAACCATGAGATTGTGACCTGAGCTGAAATCAGGAGTGGGCTGCTTAACTGACTCAGCCACCCAGGTGTCCCCCACCACACTTGATTTTTAAAGTTGAAATTTGTTACTTATAATTTTATATTGCCTTAACTCTAATAGGTAATTTTGCCTATTTTTGAACAAAAATAATTTTTTAAACACTTTTAGAACTTTTTAGAAAAATTGGCAACAATTTTGGTTTTTCACTAACACTTTTGAAGAAAAGAGATTAAAATTTTGCACACATAAAATGAAATTCCATTTTGTTTTTTAAATTCCTCATATCATAACCAACAATAGAACACATATTCTGTGGACACGTTTAACAGAATGATTTTAATGAAATAAAGAGGATTAGAGAAATAAGGAGAGGCAGTGGTGGGGGCTAGTGAGGAGTGGGGCCTTTGCATGTTCACCCAATCAGAGTTATTTGGAGAGATGGGAACCATATACAAATTTGTTGAGGTCTTAATAAGTCCCAGGATCCTTTCTGGGTTTGAGTATCTAACACAGAGATATTTAGGGGCGTCTGGTGGCTCTGTGGGTTAAGCGTCCGACTTCGGTTCAGGTCATGATCTCGTGGTTTGTGGGTTTGAGTGCCGCTCTGGGTTCTGGGCTGACAGCTCAGAACCTGGAGCCTCCTTAGATTCTGTCCCTCTCTCTCTGCCCCTCCCCCTCTCACACTCTGTCTCTCAAAAGTAAATAAATGTTATGAAAAATTTAAAACAACATAAAGCAGAGCTGTCTACTAAAGATAAAATGGGAGCCACATACATCATTTTAATTTTTTTAGTAACTGTATTAAAAAAGTAAAGAGAAATTAGTGGAATTATTTCTAATAATATGTTTTATTTAATCTATCAAGTAATTGCTAACACAGTTATGAATGAGGTATTTCAGTTTTCATCCCTGGTCTAGACCTCTGGTGTTTGCACGTCCATGCGGATGAGCTACCCTGGAGTTCTCCGTAGACACGAATGCTGACGGCGACCGTGCTGCCGAGCACAGGTCTGGATCTTCATTCAGAATTCTGCGTCTGCGTCACCTGAGACAGTTAGAGTCCTCCAGGGCCAGGACTCCTTAAATGAAGTACTCCTTGGCTTTACTCCCAGGCTGCATGGCCAGTTAGCTTTCTTTTACGGCTGGCATGAAGTCAAGTTCACAGGATGTGCGTGGCCACCCTGAACTTATTTTCTGAGGATCTGCAGCTCCTGTAAGGTGACAGACCAGGGTGCTAGAGTCTCAACCAAGGAGGATGTAAACGTGTATCGGGAAAGCCTTGGCCCACAGGTTTCTGCCAACAAAAATTTCTCTAAATCTCAATGATGGCTTTATGGTGGCAAAAATTTGGAAACACCTTAATTTTCACAGTTAGGCTGTCAAAAACATAATGTTCCAGAACAAATTCTGGTTCTGGAGAGAGTGAATATTTTCACAGACAAAGAGAGTGGAGGAATGGGCTGGAGGCAGCAGGAAGAGTGGGGCAAGACCCCACGGCTGAGAGGTCTAGATGATCTGCTGCATCAGGAGGACTGGCCCAGGGGTGCCCAGAGAGGGGGCGCAAGGGCCTGGAATGGTCAGACATCTCGGCCAGAGGATGGGTAGGCAGCATGAGGGACGGCTATCACAGAGCTCCAGCCACAACTTGTATCCCTAAGAAAGAAAGTTAGAAAAGGAAAAAGGGGGTCCCAGTGATGAAGAGATCTGGGAGACCATTAAAGGCAAAACAAAAGCTCTCCCCAACAGAACCCGGGTATTGGTGTTGGGACCTAAGATCTAAGTGGCACTAGCATAGGGGAAACTTTGGTCACAACCCAAGGCTAGTCACAGCTCTGTAAATATAAATTGTAGGGTCCAGCCAGCTGTTGGGTATGGCTGAGCCTGAGGCCTGGGAAAGGGTGGGTGAAGTGGACCCAGATAACGGTGGAGTCGGGTACAAAGGTGGTGAGTGAGGTTTGACAGCCAAAATCCTTGCCTATAGCTAGATCAGCGAAGCATTATTAGAAGGGGCATAAGAAAAACAAGCCCTTCCCTTCATTCAGTTTTTTGTTCAAATATCTCTTATTCATAGGCTCGTCCTGACCACCATGTCTAAAATGGCCACCACTTTTTGTGATTCTCTAAATCCGTTTACTTGCCCTCATAATATACACTATTTGATAATTCACCATGTCTGAATATATGTGTCTATATAGAATGTGGTAATATACAATATGCACACATATACACGCACACACACATCCACACCCACAACCGCATATGCTTATTTTCCGTCTTCCCCTCTGGACTAATTTTGCCTGCTTTGTCCACCACGGCCTCCTGCATCTGAGATGGGGGTGGCACTTAGTAGGCACTCAATAAATATTAAAGAGGAGTAAGGGATGACTTGCACCTTTGGGAGCACCTACTGAATGTTGGGCCAACCTGGCTCCAGGGGGGTTTTCCAACCAGGCCACCTGGGGTTTGCACATGAACTTTCCCACAATAAGGCCTCTGGTCTGCCTCAAGGGAAAATCTGGTCCCCAGACCAGTGCTCATACGGGAGGCAGAATCTGACTAATAGCAACCTGTTGGGATGTACAGAACTGGGGGTCTCTTCCTTCTTAAAGGGGAGCTGGTGGGCCTTGTATTCTAGAGTTGGTGCCCTCCCTGGTGGTTCTCCAGAGACTCCAGGAGCGGGCAGTGCTGTGAGGGTGCCTGGGTACACACCTGCGGGCCCCATCAGTCTTCTCCCCGAGACTGGGCAGATCGCTCTGTCTGGAATGACTGGGCCCAGCCATGGGGTCCAGTCTGCTCTGGCATTCTCCTGTTTGTGTTTCCAGGATGCCCTGGTCCTGTCTGTGACAATACCGCGAACCTGATTTGTTGCGTGCTTGCCACCTGCCAGCCATTGTTCTAAGCGCGCTGCCTGTGTCCACACATGTGATCCTTGTATTCATTCGTGAGGCGGCACCTGTTGCCACCACCGTTCCATCCGGGAGAAGCCTGGGACGACAGACTGGAGAAGCGGCAGGGGCTACTGGGTCCCGTTGCTCAGCATCTCCTGCCTCTTGTCAACCCCACTTTGTGCTCTGCCTCACTTTACGGGCACCCGGGGCACTTTAGACCAAGTGCGCTGCAGTGGGATGAGGAAAGGGACGCGGAAATCCTCAGATGGTCCCTTGGCTCTGTAGGGAAGGAGAGGCTGGGTGATAGTGACTCCTTAATTTCTGGGCAGGAACCCCTGGCAGTCACAAATAGAAATCATAGAGGAGGCTCGAGTTGGAATAAACTTCAGTCGATTGCGTGGGTGTGGGCGTGCGCACAAGTGCACAACACACTGCACGCACGGTAACGCTTTCCATGCGCAGACACAGGATGAGCTGCGTTGGGTTGAGAGAGCCCAAGTCTGCCCATGGCTGTGCAGTAGCTCAGAGGCATCAGCCCCACTGAGAAACTGTGTTCCAGTGGGGGAATTAATCATGCCTGATCTCGTATTTGGTGTGGGGATCACGGACAGGAGGCTCAAGCCCTCTAAGCTTGGTTTTCTCTTCTGCAGGATGGTGATGGGTACAGCCTGGAGATACTTTGAAGACCGGCTGGTTTGTGATGTAAAGCTCAGAGCCCAATCCGGGGTGTAGGGAAGGCGGCCACCTTGGACTTCTGCTGTATCTGCCTGCACAGCCTCCACTCTCCCTTCCTACCCACTACCCTAATCTTGCAGAATGCCCACTCCCCCACCTCCTGCGGAAGGTCGCCACAGGACCACGACCAAGCCAATCAGAGTCGTGGGATCTGGTTCAGGGCTGGCCCTGTGACCTAATCCAGGGCAAATACATCTCAATTCTGGGACTTGTGCTGGGGAAAGATGGGCAGGGAAGGCAGGGTCTGGAGCTGCTGGGGGATGTCCTGGACCCACGTGGGTAGGGTTCAGCGGAGGACAAAGTTGACAGCGCAGGAAAGAGAAGTGTCAGGGCCTGATTGGGTCTTGGCACCCAGGATCTGGCGGTGGTGTATTTCCCAGGGACAAGAGCCACCAAACTCTCATGTCTTAGGACAGCCATGTGCAGTGGAAAGAGCCTTGATCCATTTAGTGCTCAGTAAACACTGTTGAAAGATCGAAGTGCTTTCAGTTATTCTTATTAGCAACAACAACATTGACAGTATTTACCATTTATCCAGCACGTACACCGTCAGGCCCTCTCCAAAGCGTTTTACGTCTCCCCAGACACAGGTGCTACCACTGTATTCATTTAGTGGAGGAGAAAGGTCTTTCCTCCACTATGGAGGTGTGTGCCCTACCTGGATTTTCTCAGGTGAGAGCCAGTGTAGGCACAGTCTGAATCCGGAGGCCTCACTGGTGACCACTGGGCATATATACTGTGTAATACAGGATATACTTCAGAAATTGTACAGGATGTTTTTATTTATGGACGTGAAGGAATCAATTTCTTTTCCCTGGAGAGCTCCCTTTCAGAAAAAAAACAAACTAGCAAGAGGCCTGGAGTCCATGTATTAGTAGAGGGAGAGACAGAGATAGAGAATTAGATGAGAGAGAGAGACAGATCTTAATTTTGGGGGAATTGGTCACATGGCTGTGAGGGGCTGGTGAGTCTGAAACCCACAGGACAGGCCGGCGAGCTTGAAACTCAGCATTTCTGCGTTGCAGTCGTCAGCCTGAATTCTTCTGTAAGGCCTTCAGCTGGTTGGCCTTGCCCATGATAGGCCCATCCACATGACCGTTGTCTCCTTTACTTAGCGTCTTCTGATTTATATATTACTCACACCTTACAAATACCTTCACAGCATGTCTAGACTGATGTCTTTCCCAATAACCGGGCTCCACAGCCTGGCCAAGTTGACAGCCCTATCACAGTCCGGCCTTGGGTAGCTTTGGTCACCTGTTTCCCCGTCTGGTCTCCGTGTTCTCATCTGTAAGAAAAGTGGGATACTGGGGACATTTCGAGAGCCTTCCAGATGACATGTTCTTGCCTCACCCAGAGGACCTTATGGCCCCTGTCACAGATAGGGGGAAGTTTCCAACCTTCATCTCTTGGGCGGACCAGCTCCCATCCCTCCCTCATTCTTCCTCACCACTTTGCATACTGCCATGCACCTTGCCAAAGGGGCCAGCAGCCCTGAGTGAGCATGACAGGCGAGCCCCATTGCCAATGACTGATTAGCAGAGCTGCCTCCCTTCATTTAGATTCTGGGGAGAGAGGGTGCCTGATTCCTGGCCGGCCAGTGGGTTGGCTGGAGTTGTGTCAGGTCCCGACTCTGGGTTTCATCAGCAATGCCTGGGAAGTAGAATCCTTTGGCCTGTTGCCTGCCCTGCAGGAGATGCGGGGGCTTGGTCCTGTGGGCCCGGGGAGGGCAGGAGGTGGGGGCTACCGTGCAGGGCAGACAAATGGACTGATGAATCCGTTTCAGTTCTAGGCTTTTGTGCTGCATTGACCCACACCTTGATGTTGCCGCTTTTTATTTGTTTGGTGCCTGGAGCCTGTGCAAACCAGCTGGCATTATTACATCCAGTGGAGGGTGCTCATTGTGATCATGAGGGCAACGGGAAGAACTGGATGGGAAGATATTGTGGAGCACAGACAGGTCAAGAGGGAGAGGGCTGTTTTCCCCTCACTAAGGACCTGAAAATGTACTCAGTGATCCCCAAACTCCAAAAGTAAAGCCATTAGTCACAATGTTGTCAGGGTCAAAAAGAAAGAAGGAAAAAAGTTGTGCGGATCATTTTGGAACCGATTCCGCGCAAGTGCCCATTCCGCTCGCCTGAGTGCCTGGGCCACGCTGGCTGGTTTAATTATTGTTTGCCTTGCACGGTATGAAGTCAGGCACACAACCAGCACACCCAAGTGTCAGGGAAGGGCCTGGGCCCAGCTTCGGGGAGGCTGGCTTTCATTTCCTCTGTGGGTGGACACTGGGGCTTTCTCAAAGTGGGTGGGCGCCTGCCTGCCAGAACCGTCCGCTGTCAGCTTTGAGGGCAATGCAGCGTGATGGCCAACAGTGACACAGAAAGGCCCGTCATCGCTTCCAGGACATCTCTAGTCACGAAGGAGAAGGAGAAGGAGAAGGAGGGGCTTAGCATAGAAACTAGTGGGGAGGGGGCTCGAGGACACATCCTTGCTGGGGTCTGTGTGGGAGCCCACTTTCCTGTCCTTGCTGTCTCCCCTACAATACTGTTAATTCACAAAGGGCAAGACCCTTATCTGACTTGGCAATAGCAGGAATGATAATAGGAACAATGATGACTTTGTTGCTCACCTACTATCAGCCATGTGCTCTGCTCGTTTTTGATATATATTACACATATTTGACATGTATTACATATATTATGGATATATTACATATATTTACCCAGCACGGTAGCTTACTACTCTTTGAAGGTGAGGAAAACTGAGGCTCCAAGAGTTTAAGTTCTTTGTCCAAAGGTCTACAGTGGTATGTGGCAGAATTGTATTCAAACTCATGCACTTTTTTCATTTACCCAAGTGCCTCCCACATTTCTGGCTCCGATGTTAAACTAAGTACTAAGTAGATATGTATGGAACCCATGAGCTGAGTGGCAGCCCATCTTCTTTCTCTTGTCTATGGCTCCTCTGTGGCTAAACAGTGAGTTACCTTCCTTCTATTTCACACTGACAGGCAGGGCAGGCCATTGGCAAGATTTGAAGCCCCATTGTCTCATTTCCTGTGTCTTTCCCCTTTTGTGAGCTGTCATTCCAGACTTACGAGCAGCACGGTGGAATGGAAAGAATGGAAAGAAAGAGATGGACTTGAATCCTGTCTCCACCAAAAGCTCCCTCAAATTATTTAACCTCATTGAGCCTCAGTTTCCCCATCTAGCTAATCAGAATAACTGCAGAGCTTTGGTGAGGATGTGGTGGAATGGTGCACACACATGGTACATGGGTGCTGGGCTCAGAGCAGGTGCCCAAAGCAGGGCCTTTCCACCTTCTTTCCCTCAGACACCGCCATGTTTATCTCTGTTCCCTGCATATGCTGGGTGCCCTGATTCCTGGGAGAAGGAAATGCCATAAAAATGAAAATCTAGACAACCTTACATGGTGCTATGTAAAACTCAGTTCTCTGATCTCTGGTCATCTTTTTTTTTTAATGTTTATTTATTTGTTTTTGAGAGATAGAGTGCAAGCAGGGGAGGGGCAGAGGGAGAGAGAAAGAGAGAGAGAATCGTAAGCAGGATCCACGCTCAGACTGGATGCTGGCGACAGACAAGATGCCACGACCCTGGGATCATGGCCTGAGCCCAAGAGTCGGCTCACAACCGACTGAGCTACCCAGACGCTCTGAAACCTAGTCCCGTAAGTGCAACGACATATTGCTGGGTATGAGTCCCCGTAGTGGGGCTTAGGGTGGGCAGGGGCAAGTGGTTCGGTGAAGCTTCTTCAAGACAGCCATGGATGAACTGAATGTGGGGGGATGAATAGGTGTGTGACCAATAAGGGAGAAGACAGGAAAGGCTTTTTCTGCACAAGAATGTGACTGTGCAGGAGGTGAAGAGCCAGTGTTGTTTGCTGGTGGGACCAAAGAATCATTCCATGCAGAGTGTTGGGTGTAGAGTCATTGGCTTGTTCTGCAAAATGCGCCCGACTTAGCACAGTCTGAGAACACCGCAGGCCAAAGTGTTTGGGGAATGTTTCGTGGGTAATATGGGTCGCTGCTAAATTTGAGGTCACCTGGGGTGCCTGGGTGACTCAGTCGGTTAAGCTTCTGACTTCGGATCAGGTCATGATCTCATGGTTTGTGAGTTCAAGCCCTGCGTTGGGCTCTGTGCTGACAGCTTGGAACCTGGAGTCTGCTTCGGATTCTGTGTCTCCTCTCTCTGCCCCTCCCCTGCCCATGCTCTGTCTCTGTCTCTCAAAAATAAACATTACAAAAAAATTTAAATTAGAGATCACACCCTTTGCTCCCTCCCATCTCCAGTGATGATGCTGAGATGAGGTTTTACTGATTTGGCAAGTCTTTTCCCTCTACCCGCTTTTCCACAGATAGTATCATAGGGCAATTCATCTTTTGTTGAAAAAACAGGCTTTTAAAAAATAATTAAAACAATTTATTTTACCATTTATTTATTTTTGAAAGACAGAGAGAGACAGAGTGTGACCAGGGGGCGTGTCAGAGAAAGGGGGAGAGACACAGAATCTGAAACAGGCTCTAGGCTCTGAGCTGTCAGCACAGAGCCCGACGCAGGGCTCAAACCCACGAACTGTGAGATCATGACCTGAGCTGAAGCTGGATGCTCAACCAACTGAGTCACCCCAATGCCCTGAAAAACCAGTTTTTTTGATAGTTCCTGGGACATGCCGACAACATGTGTGTTGTCTCTCCGGAGCAGAAACCCATGAATATTTTTCTCAGCCCAGTAGGAGAGCGGATGTGAGAGCAGGTCATTGTAATGCCAGGAGTCCTCGCTAGAATAGGGGGCTGGAGGGCCAAACGGGAGCCCGCTTCTAGTGGTGCTCACAAGACTGAGCAGAGTCCTCATAGAGCTTTACTTGATTAAATTCAATTTATATGTTAATTGCCTTATCTAGTCACAAAATAAGTTTTTGTAAAAAAGAGGTGAGAAGGTTTCAGTGGGTGAGCGGAAGGTGGCATTTATTAAGTGCCATGGGTCCTCTTGGAGCTAGAATCTCATTTAGCAGCTCTGTGAGGTAGGCATTATTGGCTCTGATTTCTAGAAGAGGAACAGGAGACTCAGAGAGGGTAAGTGACTTGCCCAAGGTCACACAGCTAGTACTCTTCAGGGTACATTGTCAAGGTGGCCACCTCTCTAAACCCTCACCACCTGGGACTGTGACCACGAGCCCCATGTGACCACCAAGCAGTTGAAATGTGGCCAGTGTGAATGAATGACATTGTTACTTTTCTTGAATTTTAATTAATTTAAATTTAAAATAAAAAAACCCAGATACTCCATTCAGTTACTGGGGGTGTTTATGTGTGTTTGAAACAGCCTGAGTATTTGAATTCACTGTTTCAATGGTACATTTGACAAACTCTGAACACAGATGAAGTGTTTCTGATGAGAATTTAGTGTCCCCACTGAGAAGTGCTGCACATGTAAAATACACTCAGCACTGTGGAGATTATATGTTGAAGCGGTAATATTTTAGGTACATTGGATCGAATAAAAAATATTTTAAAGATTAATTTCAACTGTTTCTTTTTCACTTTTTAAATATGGCTATTAAGAAATTTAAATACATTTGGGCACCTGGCTGCCTCAGTCCGTGGACCATGTGGCTCTTAATCTTGGAGTTCTGAGTTGAGCCCTGTGGTGCTGTACAACCTACTGTAAAAAACAGAAAGAAAATTTACATATGTGGCTTGACCTCTATTTCTGTTGGACAGTCTGTTCTAGGAGGGTTTTAATATTTTTTAAACATGCTTAGTTATTTTTGAGAGAGAGAGTAAGGGAGAGAGTGAGGGAGGGGCAGAAAGGGAGGGGGACAGAGAATCCCAAGCAGGCTCTGTGCTGACAGCAGAAAGCCCGATGCAGGGCTCGAACTCACGAACCATGAGATCATGACCTGAGTGGAAGTCAGATGCTTAATCAACTGAGCCACCCCTTAAGTGAGTTTTAAATAAATGAGTGTGCTTTGTTAACTTGTCAGGATTGCTATATGCAGAACAAGATAGTAATAGTAATAAACCACATTCTAAAAGCATTCAGTTTCTCATCGCTTCGTTGACCTTGCTAGTCCTCCAGTTCCTCAGACTGGGGGGACCTTCCTGGAAGCAGAACAGCACCATTTCATGTGGGATTTCGAGAGCAGGCTGGTTAGTACAAGGCCCAGGTCCTTGGGACCCGGTGCAGAATAAGTTAGTGGGTAATCAGACCAGCAGTGACCCCAGGCACTGGGAGAGGCAGGGAGGGAGGGAAGCTGGTGGTCTCTGGCTGTGGTCCTGGACATAGTTGTTGGCAGTAGTTTCAAAAAACCAGATGATCTGTGCCTGCACACATGCGCGCGCCTGCACATGCGCGCGCACACACACACACACACACACACACACACACACACACACACACACCAGCCCAAATCAAAAGCCAGGAGGCCCTGCAGCTCTAACAGCATAACGGATTCCATAAACAATTTAGACTTCACTATTCTGGCCGATTTCGGGGCTTTATTTTTGTCTGAGTCCATTATTATAAAGGTTTTCTGTCTGACTTTTCCATTACTACTCTATTTGTGAAGCTCAGATTCAATATTTGAAGTCTGCATTTTCCCTTTGTACCAAACTTTACTGACAGAGTAATAGAGATCTATTTGAGGGCAGAAAGGGAAATAAAATGGGGTAAACTTCAGAGTTAATGAAGAAAACACAAATGATACTGAGTGAGAGTGAGTTATTTCGATAATTTGGGGAAAAAGGGTTATGATTGGTATTCTGATTTCTTCTTGATGCTGGTTTTTGGTACTTTTCTGACGGGCTTGCATCTCCAGCATTATTAAAGCTATTGCTCAGGATTTTAATGTCTGTACTTTAATAGTTTTTCTTTTGAGGCGGAGAGTGAGTGAGCGAGAGAGGAGAGAGAGAGGAGGAGTGTGGTAGATTAATTTTGGAGTGAACCCAGCCATGGCTGCAACAGCACTGCTCTCTTTGGACTTGGAGTTTTGTTTATTTTGGAATACATAATAATCTTCACTGAGTTTATATGTTTTTAAAAAATGTTTATTTATTTTTGTGAGAGAGACTGAATGCAAGCAACAGAGGGGCAGAGAGAGAGGAAGACACAGAATCAGAAACAGGCTCCAGGTTTGGAGTTGTCAGCACAGAGCCCAACATGGGGCTCAAACTCACAAGCTGTGAGATCATGACCTGAGCTGAAGTCAGACACTCAACTGACTGAGCCACCAGACACCCCTACACTAAGAGTTTATAAAGTTACTTAAGTGGGGCACTTGGGTGGCTCAGTTGGTTGAGCTCCTGACTTCGGCTCAGGTCATGGTCTCACAGTTCATGAGTTCAAGCCCCATGTCGGACTTTGCACTGACAGCGCTCTATATCTCCTTTGGATCCTGTGTCCCTCTTTCCCCTGCCTCTCCCCTACAGGTGCACCTGCACACATGCTCGCTCTCTCTGTCTCTCTCTCTCTCTTTCTCTCTCAAAAACAAGTAAACATTAAAAAAACCTACTTAAGTGTTTTAGCTAAACTTTGTGCATTTAATGGGGACCTTGTGCGCTATGCATATTCAGAAATTTGGGAATTATCAAATGTCTCACGATACCCTTGTGAACTTTGGTATCAGTTAGGTCTGGATGCTTCTGGGAAGGTCTGGATGGATACCATTGTTGTAGTAACTTCTGCATTGCTTCTCTAGCAAATTCCAGAGAAACTGTTGGCCAAATCCAAGGATAAGTGGTTCTGTAGAGTGTGAACTCCCAAACTGGGAAGAGTGTAAGGAAATAATCAAGGGTTGAGGTGGGACCTGAGTGGTCAAGACCTTGGTCAAGGCTTCTGCTGATCTGGCTCTGCCACCACCCACACCGTGTCTGGTTGGGTTTTGCAACTGGTCTTGACTAAGAGTGCATAAAACTGTCATCTGTCTACTGGCCATTTTCCCGATGGGCTTTCCTTGGTCATCACAATGCTGATGCTACTTTCTGCTCTGTTAAGTCTCTATAGTTCAGCTGTTCTAGACCTTTGCCACTCTGCTTATTCACTTGTTTAATTCATTTACATATTCATTTATTTATTCAACAAACATTTATTGATTTCCTACTGTGTGTTAGATCACTCAGCACACAGGGGTATCCAAAACATTTCTTGCTGGGTCTAGTTCTGAGGTTCTCACTTAATAAATAATTTAAAACACTCCATAGACGTGCACTGAGCACTTTCTGCAGTGCTAAGCCCCATGTAAAGCTTTGGGTTCTCTACTAGGTATAGCTTGGGTTTTGCTCTTCTTTTCCTACCTCCTCATTTAGTTCCCAAGGCATCAGTTAGTTGACTAGTCTTTAGTGTCATTGTTTTTAACTTTCAGTGTTAAAAATAGCCTGATTAGGAGGTAATGTTACAGGTCAAATACATAAAAAGAAAAAAATAGAAGTGAAAAAAAATGGAAGGGAGTGAAACCAGAGGAATGGTTCTTGCCCAAAATACACCCATGGGGCTCAGTGTCCTAAAGATGGACCCAAACAGTAGCTGTGTGTTTTTCTGAATGCCAGCTCAAGAGAAGACATGATCATTGACACTGTCAACTTCATAGGATTTATGGAATCTCATGAGAACCATCAGAAATGAGGGGCTCAGGAGAGGCACAGATAGATAGATAGTCTTGGCAAAAATATGGATTCTGCTCTAAGTTCCTGGGATGTTCCCTCCAAGGACCACATCATTAAAACCATCCTCACAAGAAAACAGAGTGCAGTGTCTTTTATAAGACTCATTGTCTTGTGTCTTTCATGTTGGCTTGAAGGTACACCATCTAAGCTCTGTTAAGTAAAGGCAAATTGACATGATACCGAAATGATGATGCCCAGTCATGGAGCAGTCTGGTCTTGAACTTAACTCTGAAGGTAGCATACAAGCATATCTGAAGTAGGAGGAATCCAAATCCAAATATCTTCAGGGTGTGACAGCTAGTAACTGTCTGCACCTAGAGTGTGACAACAGGGAGCAGTGGGAAGTACCACATCTGGGAAGGGCATTTCAGTCATACTTAAAAATACTGTGAAGACCAGGGGTGTCCACCTGGCTCAATTGGTTAAGCTTCTGATTTTGTGCTGACAGCTCAGAGCCTGGAGTCTGCTTCAGATTCTGTGTCTCTGCCTCTCACTGCCCCTCCCCCACATGTACTCTGTCTCTCTCTCTCTCAAAAATAAACAAGCATTAAAATTTTGTTTTAGATACCCTAGAGACCAAACACTCCTCGGGACCACCAATCTGAGCCTCGGGTTGCCAGGTTGTGACTTTTAATCTAGAAAAATAAGTGGATTAAAATTAGGTAAATGTTTCTAAATATTGTTTTCTACAGCTGAGACATCGGTAAAGATTAGGCAGAAAGAATTCAAGTTCTTGGCCTTTAATAAGTGCTGAGAAATCAGTGGGCAAATATAACCTTATGATTGATTAGTCCTTGAAGTGAATTTCACACACTGGGATCACATATGTTCTTGGCACAGTGTTATGCCCTGGAGATATACCATTCAAGATAAACTATAATTTCTGCTTTCATGAAGCTTCAAGACATATATGCCACGGTGGATGCATACAGTGGAGTGTGATATGTGCATAAGTATGTACACACAGGGATGCACAGAGGAGAGTGAGAGTAGCATCCAACTACTGTGTCTGGAGGTCAGTGGATCAGGGCCAGGCTCAGGGAAGTCATCATCCAGGAGGCAAAATAAACTACCACCACTCTGTAATTTGGTTCTAGTTGCTGTCCTGGATGCCAAGGAGGTGAGATGTGGTTGAGGAAAAGCCCTCTGGGGGCAGCTCAGGGCCTCTGCTAGTCATACACTGGGGAGGTGTGGAGAAGCCCTAGCAGTTCTAGGTGAGCCTTTGGGTGACCTTGGGGTCCATCAGATTGATCAGCACCTGCCCATGTTTGGGAGATTCCCCTACTCATGGGTCCCATCCCACCATCGAAACTGGAAATGGATTCTCAAGCTTCTGGTCCCCTTCACTACAGGGTGGGGCGTGGGACTTAGACCTCACAGGACAGGAGGCTCCCGGGCCCTGAATGGCAAGCAGGGACTGCTCAGGCCCCGTGGGTGGTGGGTGGAGACTGTGGGACTGTGGGTGGGGTAGCGGGGCCAATTTAGGGCTGTAATGAACTTGGGCTTCGCTTCTGGCTGCAACAGTTTCAGAGTGGCTCTCTGTCCCTTCTTGAGGGTCCATCAGTCACCCCACTTACTTCATCTTTTTTCCAGATGCGGTGCAAAATTTGTTCACAAAAGTTCACCAAAGTGCTGCAACTTGGAAGGGTATTTCAGAACATTCTAGTGGAACAAGTGAGAAATGACAAACTCCTAACTGGGAGCTGTATGAAGACAGCTGTCCTTAATCAAATTTAAATGTATTTATTTAAAAAAGGAGAGAAGATTCAGAGAAAACAATAGTGCGTGGAAAAATATGATAAAGATGAGCTATGAAAGCAATAGATTTTTTTCTGATATCAAAGCCATTTTGCATTTAAACCCAATTACTTTGAATAAACATGCTCTCTAAAGTGGTGAGGGTGTTTCTGTCACTTATAAGGAAGGACCATGGGTGATAGAGTCTCCTTCCTTGTGTAGAGGTGATGGTTGAATGGAGAGGAACTCAGTTTTCTCATTGTTAAATGGGGATGATAATCAGTGTGTCTGCCTTAGAACATGATCAGAAAGACAAAATGAGATAAAATATGGAAAGCTTGGAATGTGATTGTCACATAGTCAATAATGCAGGTTAACTATTATAAACAATCACTTCAGTTGTAAATTCAATCTACAAATACTCAAACCAGCCATTTAACGTCTCTGGCCTCACTTTTCCATTCTGTAAAATGGAAATAACACCTGCCATCTTTATTGCATGACAGATGTCAATGCTAGACAAATCAAAAGTGTAGAATTCCATGTGAGTAAAATACGTTTCTATTATTTTGACTAAGCTCATCACCTGATTCTCACTAACCCACCCTGATCCCCAGACACCCCCAGCTTGGGGGCCGAGGCTCATATTTATTTGATCTGATTTGTTAGTTGTGCTGAGAGGGAGAGAAGGGAAGTCAATCGGGAAAAAATAATAGAAAAATATTAAATTTTATGAACTTCAAAGTTTCACGATGCTTTTTTGTTCCTGTGAGTCCAAAAGGGAATCTGATATCCCATTTTGGAATCAGGACTTGTCTTGTTTTATTTGTCAAAAATGTTTAGAACACTTAAATCTGCCAAGACCCTGAGGGGGCCGTGAGCAGAACTTTGAAGAGGGTCATGTGCCTCTCTCCTTTCTTTTCTCTTACCAATCATGTCCCCAGCTTGAGAAGCAGCTGTTAGCTTTTGCCTGTTTGGTTTGTTTCAAGGTGTTCTCATGTGAGAAAGGTACCTTCAAGGAGCACGAGAGCCCACTGGAAAGGCAATCAGGGTGCCGGCAGGAGGTAATGTCTGAACTGGTGACTGGCCAGGCTGAGGAGGGGAGAAGAGTGTTCCAGGGAGAGAAGACAAGTCTGGAGGTGCCAAGCCAGCAGCATGTCCTGGGAACAGCAATTAGTGATTTAGAATTGCCCGGGTTTAAGTTGTAGAGAGTGGGGGGAAGGAGGACGAAGATGGGGGTTGAAGTGGGGTTCAGATAGTGCAAAGGGCTCACTCTTGAGGGTGATGGGGAACTGAGAAAGCGCTGTGACCACTTCTGTGTCTTCGAAAGAGTGACTGCAGCATGGAGGGCGCGCTACAGGGAAAAATGTGGGCGGCAGGAGGGCCAGTAGGAGCATGGTGCTCTCCTTCGATCGCAGATGGTGTAGACTGGCACGGGCACAGGACGGTCAGGGAATGGAGAGGAGGCTAAAGCCATGAGGACTCCGCACCAAGATGGCAGCCTGGGGGGCTGTGTACGCGATGGGGTCACAGAGGGAGGAGCCCAGCACGGCTTTGTTGAGTTGGAGGGCAGTGTGCCACCCACTGAAACGGGGCATATAGGAGGAGAGGCAGTTGTGGGGGAGGGGGAAGAGGGATGATGAAGACCAAAGGGAAACACCTCTAACATTGAAATTGTAGTAAGCATTACTGGTGCTGGGCTCTTCTCACTGTCCCTCAGAATATATTCTAGCTGTGACAGCCCACCAGACTCACGTGGACTGGCCCCGTGTTTTACCTCCTCTTCTTCCTCGCCTACCAGCCTGGCTTCACAGACCAGATTCTCAGGATACGATAGCTACTCGTCACATGGAATTCCCAGCACACATGTTGAAGCTCTTTTAGTCCAGGATTTCCCAAAGGATGTTCGGAGGAACCCCAGATCTGTAAGGGGAGAGGCTGAAAAGGAATTCTATGTTTAGTTTGGGGAATGCTGAGGTCCAAAGAGTTAAACAAAATCTCTTTACCACAGGACTTCTCAGAACCTTGAATATGTTCACATTTATGTGAATCCTCAAGATGGGAGGTTTATTTATTTATTTATTTATTTATTTATTTTTAATGTTTTTTAATTTATTTTTGAGAGACTGAGAGAGACAGCGTGAGCAGGGGAGGGTCAGAGAGAGAGGGAGACACAAAATCTGAAGCAAGCTCCAGGCTCTGAGCTGTCAGCACAGAGCCTGATGCGGGGCTTGAACCCACAAACCATGAGATCATGACCTGAGCCGAAGTCGGACACTTAACTGACTGAGCTGCCCAAGTGACCCAAGATGGGAGATTTAGAAGGCTGCCTTTGATGATGGAATCTCTTTGGGGGAACACCCATTGTAGTACTAGTTCACTGGAAATTCTCTGGGGAACGCTGATTAAGACTAAGCTTTCATTAAAAATATCATATGAATAGATAAAGGAGATGTGGTATATTTTTACACAATGAAGTATTGCTAGGTAATCAAAGAGAATGAATCTTGCCACTTGCAACTATGTGGATGGAGCTAAGTATTATGCTAAGTGAAATTAGTCAGAGAAAGGCAAATATCATGACTTTACTCATATGAGGACTTTAAGTTATAAAACAGATGAACATAAGGGAAGGGAAGCACAAATAAAATAAAAACAGGGAGGGGGACAAAACATAAAGACTCTTAAATATGGAGAACAAACAGAGGGTGGCTGGAGGGGTTGTGGGAGGTGGGATGGACTAAATGGGTAAGCAGCATTAAGGAATCTACTCCTGAAATCATTGTTGCACTATATGCTAACTTGCTTGGATGTAAATTAAAAAAAAATAAGTTAAAAAACAAAGAAAAATGTTACCATAAAATGTCTTAAAGAATTCAGGAAAACAGAGATGCTATAATAATTATATGCCCATCTTCCAGCTCTGATAAATTATACCATATGCCCCATTGACACAATAGACTTAAACAAATTTTTAAAACTTTACTTCTTTATTTTGAGAGAGAGAGAGAGAACAGGGGAGGGGCAGAGAAAGAATCCCAACCAGGCTCCACACCAGCAGCACTGAGCCCAGTATGGGGCTCAAACTCACAAACCATGAAATCATGACCTGAGCTGAAACTAAGAATCACATGCTTAACTACTCAACCAACTGAGCCACCCAGGAGGTCCTTAATTCAATGTCTTAAGAAATATAATCTTCCAGATGCAGTTACTTCCCCCGTTTCACCTCCTTGATCCTATCCTTTCTGTCTCACTCCTGATGTAAATCACACACCGAAGTTGGCATCTATGCATGTCTTACACACTTACTACACATCCGTGTATCACAGACGACAAACACTGCTGTTGGAAAATGTTAATGTTTAACATCTGAAGTGCTGCAAAATGATATCCTTCCCCACCTTGCTTTCCCCTTTCTACTGTAGTTGTGGGGATTCTCACTCTATGAATATACGACCAGCCATTTATCCATTCTTCTGTAGATAGACCTCTAGTGTGTTTTCAGCTTGTTACTATAAACAGAACTGCTGGCAACATTCTTGTCCACATGTCTCCTTGTACACATAAGTGAGAGTTTTTCCAAGGACTATTCCGGAAATGAGAATTCCCAGGATGCAACAGCTACTTGTTACCTGGAGTTCCCGTTCCTCCACATTCCCACTAACACTTGGGATTATCAGTTTCCCCCTCATGTTTCTTATTGTGGAATATTGCTGTTTGAATTTGCATTTTCCTGCTTACTCACCATCCTGATTACATCTTTTCAAATGTTTACTGGCCCTTCGGTTTCTTCTTCCATGACTGCCTTTTTTTTTGGAATCATGTTTTTTTAAAAAAATGATTTGTTTCCCCTGGTCTGTGACTTGGATTTTGATTTTGTTTATGACGTTCTTTGTTGTACAGAAGGTTAGAAAGTTTGATACGGTCAAGTTTACTAGTGTTCTATATGAATTGTGTTGTTTGTGGTCTCTTTATAAAGTTTGCCCTACTTAGGAGTTAAAAGATACCCGATATATATTTTTTTCTAGAAGCTTAAAATTTTGCTTTGCACATTTAGGTCTTCAGTTCTTCTGGGTTTAGTTTTGTGCAGTTTGAGACAGGAATCTGATTCTACCATTTTCCATTTTAATTATCAAAGATTCTGACACCATGTATTGAATGATCTGCCCTTTCCTTATTGATTTGCGAAGCCACATCCATCATAGGTTGGGCTTGCCCTCAATTGCCTTTCCCTGTTCGCCACACTACAGCTGAAGAAACGGAGTCCCTCGAAGAAGCATTCGGGTGGCGCAGTGGCCTGAGGAGGTGGCTGCAGGACAGGAGACCCGGTCACACTGCATGAGGTCTGGGGATTTCCCAACGGCTCCATGGAGAAGAACAAGTGTGCTCTCCTGATATTTTCCTGTCATCTTTCCTTTCTTCCCCCTTCCTCTCAACTTGTCTTCCCTTCCTTCCTTTTCTTCTTTATTGCAGGTGGCTTGTGTGTCTGCCTTGAAATGTATTTAAAAAAATCAATCAATTATTTTATTTGCATATAATTAACATACCACACTATATTAGCTGTGGGTGCACAATATAGAGCTTCAACAGTTCTACACATTTCTCAGCGTTCATCAGGATTAAGTGCACTTTTAATCCCCTACACCTATTTCACCCATCCTCCACCCCACCTCCCGTCCGGCAACTACCAGTTTGTTTTCTGTCTTGATTTATCAGTCTTTCTTTTTGTTTGTCTTTTTTTCTTTGTTTGTGTATTTGTTTTGTTTCTTAGATTCCGCATTTGGGACCTGTGTTTATGCATGACATAGCCATCAAAACACAACTATTCTTCAGGCCAATGATTTGTCAAAAATATGGCTGGGTAGATAACATTTCCTTTTCAGGAGTGGGGGCTGGTGGGGCTGACCTCTCTTCCATTCGGGAGAGATGGATGGTTGGGGCGATTACAATCTACAGCACTTTGCCTTGGCTCCTGGTGATTCATGGCTGCTAATCCCTGTGGATATATTTTTATTTTCTTGGATATATTGGATGTGCAGGTGGTATATATTGCAAAAGCCTGTTGTTTATTGATGTGAGCTCAGTAAAGACTCTGATTAATCTGGAAAATAAATAGAGAAAAGTGGAAGGTCACACTCTGGATCAAGAGCTCCGATTAGATCCCTGATCCCTGAGTTGTTTATTTCCAGTTGAGAGAAATTCTCCCAGCGGAGGTGTCAGGAGATGGATGAAGATGAACACATGAAGTGTGTGCAGGGCCTTCTTGTTCTCTTTGAAAGCTTTACTATCTGTACTGGTCAAACATGCTTCTCGGACTCACCATTTTGGAAAGAAATTCTGCATTTTCTCATATGATCCCATTGTCTTAGAGATGGCTGCTTGGAGATATTCCGTGCCTTCCCTATGCCCTTGAGGAACCCGGAGGTAAAGTTTTTGGGCTTCTCTGTGACCTCAGAGGATTGGATGTGCCTGGTGAGGTTCCCTTGAGGAATTCATGACTGTGTCCTGAGGGATGTTCAGGTCAGTGTCCCACATGTCTCATGGCCTCCAGCATTAGCAGGAGAGCAGTGCTGGCTGCGGGAGGGCTGCCATCTCTTGTGGAGCCAAGCCTGTGCACAAGAGAGTGGAACGGTGGAGGGAGTGTGAGCTAGGAAGTTGCTATTTTGAGATCTGAGACCAATCACCCAAGTCAGATTTGTACTCCTCCTCCCTCTCACCCTGGCATTATGGCTCTCTCATTCTGCCCCCTGCTCCTCTGTCCCACTGTTGTATTCTCTTCCTCCACAGGTGGAGTACGCCTTTGTCCCGAGAGTGGGAGGAAACTTCCTGCAAATTTCCCTGGCTCCCATCTCTCCTTCTGACAATTCACCCTCCGCATTGGCTGCCAAAAGGAATTTTGAAAACCCCAAATGAGTTGTATTATTTCTTTGGTTGAACCTTTCCAGAAAAGGGGCTGGTATTTTTTTTTAAATTTTAATGTTTATATTTATTTATGAGGCAGAGAGAGACAGAGCACAAGTGGGGGAAGGGAGACAGAGGGGGAGACACAGAATCCAAAGCAGCCTCCAGGATCTGAGCTGTCAGGACAGAGCCCATGCAGGGCTCAAACTCATCAACTGCAAGATCATGACCTGAGCCAAAGTCAGATGCTCAACCGACTGAGCCACCCAGGCACTAGGGGCTGTTTTTTTAAAAAATTGGGAGATGATCCAGAAGTTGCCAGATCACTCCTGTTTGCATTCTTCCACCTGAACTCAAGTCAGAGAGAGGCTGGGGAGTGTGGTGCTCACCTGTGCAGACATATGGCCAGCAATATGGTGGCACCTGGGAGAACAGAATGGGTTTGGTGGTCCACTAGCTGTCTCTGCCACAGCATGGGGCTATTTGACGCTCTGGTGATGTTGCCTCCCCTTCCCATCCAACTCCCTCTGGAGAACATCTCAATATCACTTCCTCCAGGAAGCCTTCCCTGGCTCCTCCTGTTGTCTAAGCCACCCTTCCCTTGGCACTCTGACAGCACCCCCTCATATGAACCCATGGCACTGAAATTCTCTTTCTTGTTTTGCTCCCCGGTACACTGTGAGTTCTTCTTGGACAGCAACTCTGTCTTCTTCCTACTTTTGTGCAGCAAAGAGGGCAGGGCACAAAATATGAGGTCAACAAGTGGAGTATAGATAGATGGACACTGCCATGTTGGGGCTCCCTTAGTGGTATGGGTGACAGGATGTATAAATCTCTCTCTTTTTTTTTAATAATAGTTTATAGTCAAATTAGTTTCCATATAACACCCAGTGCTTCTTTTTTAAAACATCAAAGAAAGATGCCAAATGGCAATCTTTGCCGTGACTGCGTATCTTTCTTCCCCTGGTGCAGGGCTTCTCAAACCCGGTTGGAGTTTTCGAATCACCCAAAAAGAGAGTGTGAGAAATAGAGTTTGTGGGGCCCTGGCTTCAGATGGTGTGCTGAGTAGATAGGAGTCAAGGGCTGGGGGAAAGTGTGCTAAAAGCAGAGATCTTCGGGGACAGTGCTGCAGTGAGTCTTGGGGAGAGGGGTGTAGAGTTGTAGGAGCACAGTGGAAACTGAATTATGGATGGACCCCGAGCTCTTTCCACAGGAGATGGGACAGAACTAACCTATTGCCTGCCTGACATTCTCGTCTCTCCCTCCCTTCCTTTATTTTCCCTCCCAGTGACCACTTTTATTACACTCAGTAGCTAAGGGCTGAGAAATTCTAATCAGAAATGTATCCACTTACCCCAAAGCTTCTTAACTCCATCCAGTCAGTCCCTGTAGATACAATCTGTGGTGATTACATTAATGAATTGCTAATGCCTTCGTGATCCCGAGTTTCACATGCCCTCTGGGATCTGAGCCAGCACGGAGGCTCCCTGCTCCCCAAGACTTCATGCTCTGAGGACTCTGGTGACTCTAGAGCTGGGACCCACCTGGGGCCTTTTGGAGGAGGTACAAGGAGGTGGGGGCTCCTCTTTTTATCGCATTTCAAAGCGACGAAGGCCAAATGGCCACTGTGTCTACCTGCAAAGCAGGACACAGAGAGGGCAGCCCCTCATGGGTTCTCATGACTTCCCTCAGAACGGTTACTGGAGTCCCTGGGAGACAGGGATAACTTTAGTGAAAAAATACATTTAGGAACGTATGCTGAAAAGCCAGATTGACAGAATATAAGGCCATTGCTTTCTTGAACTAGAAGCAGTCAGCAGGGATCATAAACTCTGAGGCTCCTGTGGCTGGACAGGTAACTTACTTGAGTGACTGAAGGTATTAGGGAAGAGTGGGGACTGTGGCAAACTAGAAAGTATCTACTCTAAGGAAATAGTGTGTCAGCCACGCCCAATGACCATGTTGTGAGATATTCCTACGGTCAACAGACTGTGGTGTCCACAGCACCAGAGTGCGAGTCCTGAGACCTAAGTGCAGGACACCTTTGTTTTCTCCTGTGTCCCATATTCCCACTGGTGGTAGGTGAAATCCAACACCCACTATTTATTCCATGGGAAAGGATCAAAGATCCTCCATTTTTAGCCACTTGGTGGTTAATTCACACTCTCAGGAGTTAGAAAGCAGCCAGTCCCTGCCTTAGCTTTAGCAAAGGTGCAGGGCTCACCGATGGCATTCAGGGAACTTAGCTAAAGGGACAGAGGTCCTATGGAAGAGTCGGGGATCAGGGGGCAACTGGAGATAGGAAGTGCTCATAGCTGTTCAGAAAGAGAGAGGCCAGAGGGAGTGGAACAGAGAGGGGTCTTCAGAGATGGGCTTGGGCTGGTCCCTGCCCAGGGGAAGGGGGGTTCGGATGGCTGACAGTAACAATGACAAGAGCTAGTAGTTTCTGAGCACTTGACCTGACATTTTGTCCTCACATCACCACAACGAACAGTTCTATTTCTTTTGTCTGCTTTGCCGTTGGGGCACATGACTCTTTAAAAAGTTGGCTACTCAACAGCTAGCACTTACTTACTGCCAGGTACTGTTTGAACACTGCATGTAGATTTACCTATTTAACCCCACGAAGTGGGGTTTATTATTATTTCCCTGTCTTACAGATGAGGAAACTGAGATGCAGGGAGAGTAAGAAACTTGCTGAGTAGTACCCTGCTGGTAAGGGGAAGATCTAGGATTTACACCCAGAAAGGCTGGCTCCCAAGTTCTTATTCTTAATTTCCGTCTTCACTCCCTAACTTGCCCGATACCACATGGTACTGAATGATGGAGCAGCGGCAAATTCCATCTCCTGAGCTGGGAGCTCTGGGTATGTTTCACTGAGCCCCAAAATGAGGGACTCAGCTAGAGTGTGAGCAAATGTGTTTTTAAAATAAGAGATTTAGTTTTGGGGCCCCTGGGTGGCCCCTTCAGTTAGGCATCCAACTCTTGATCTCAGCTCGGGTCATGATCTCACGGTTTTTTAATTGAGCCCCGCGTCAGGCTTATTGCTGACAGCACAGAAACTGCTTGGGCTTGTCTCTCCCTCTCTCTCGGTCTCTCTCTTGCTCGCGTTCGTGTGCACTTGCTCTCTCACTCTCAAAATAGATAAAAAAAGAGAGAGATTTAGTCCCAATTGTTTGTCCAATGCAAACTAGGTAGATAGTGTAGCTAATGCCAGGAAAGAAATAAAAGCAGGCATGGGTGGAGGTGCAGCCTTTGGACAAGTCAGGAGTCGGGTGGGTCCAGGTGGGACAGGTAGTAGGAGCCTACTAGGGTCTGAAGAGGAGGCAGGGCCAGGACAGCTGAAGTCCACGTAAGTTCATTTTGAAAACCGGCATCGGCTTCGTACGTTGATTACAGGCTGTTTGAAAATATGGTGTATTAAGAGAAAATTTGAGATACATCCAAAAGATCAGAAGATGACTGTCATGGAAAAGTTAGTATGTTTCTCCTAGTTCCCAGGAGGAGGGGGCTTTCAGCACCCACAGGGCACAGGGTTGGGTGGGAGGCAGGAGAGCACGGGAAATCAGGGGTGCGAGGTGCGAGCCTTGACTGATTTCTGAGGAAGGGGCCAGCCAGAGCCCGCAGGTTTACAATTGGCTCCTATGAATAATCTCAGTGGGGGTGGCCGTGGTTGTCTGGTGCCTGTCCTGAAGATGTTTCGGGCAGGAGGTAGTGGATCAGAGTGTGAGAGCCCTGTGAGAACCTTCTGGAAGGAGGTGCTGGGGGCGGGCTCTGGATTGGATGGCTTGTATTTGTAAAGTGCACTCACAGGCAAGTTTCTTATTTCAAGGGATGGGTCATTCCCGGGAGGGGCCATCCCTCCAGACCTGGCCTGGCTCCAGACGCCAAAGCATCAGACTACAGAAGATAAAAGCCACAGCTAATACGTGGTCCCTGGTTGGACTTCTCTCCAGAGTACAGTTTCCTTGCAGTTTTATGATCTCAACCTATGCAATGTTAATTTTTCCAGGACACTGTTTGCTTTTCCAAAGGTTGAGCATATCATGAGGACACCCCGTCTCCTCCCCATTTAATTATTCTTGGACTCAGCAGGGGTCTGGGCACACTGTGAAGGACACATGGCTTTGCCAACATTAAGATGCTGTACCATGTGCATGGCCCTTCTTGGTGTCTGCCGTGCCTGTCACTAGAGCCTGTCCTTTGGGATAAGGACGGGTCGTTACACAGTTGTGCAGGACATCCACTGCACAAGAGCTCCACACTTAAGGAGGTGCCATTCACTTGCTAGGTGTGGACATTTATTACACATTTCCAGCAGGTGGCAGTCAAGCATCTTAATCTAACACAGTCTACTAGGATGACTTTTCTGACAAATAGAAATAAAGTGCCGCTAAGTTGCACCTAGGTCCTGCGAAGGTCCACTGCCCAATGGTCCTTGTCTCACAGGCCATCCTGCTATTCTCTAACTCTGCAGGGACTCCAGTTATGTCCCGTCACCCAGCAATAGACAGGATTCTCTGTTAAGCCCCCATGGAAGTCCCTTTTGATTTTAAAACCCCCCAACTTTTGACTCTGCTACCAGAGCCCAAGGAGAGAGCAGAGAGGTCCCAGAAGATCAGAGAGGTAGCACACAATTCAAAGTGGTGGTATGTGATGTCTGGGGTCCTGACAGGTTTGGAGAGTGGGGGGGGGGCGGCTCTGGGACCCCGGGGCAGGAGGTGGAGGGCATTTGTGGTCAGAGAGAAGGGCAGGACATGACATCTGCATTCAAGGTGTAGGTCAAATGTTTAATAAGTTCTGTACTAGGGAGTGAGCAGGGTACTGAAGGATTAGTTCCAACTCCTTGGACACATGAAGTGAGGTGAGGTCAGGAAGGTACAGCCTTGGACTTGTGTTTTTCTCTGTGGGGGCATGGTTGGACTAGACTGGGCGGTGACAGACCCAGGCCAGAGTGTCTTACTGGCTCTTGCTCTGCTCTGTGCAGGACCAGCAGTTAGTTTATCATCCCTCTGTCCCTCCTGGGGAGAAACTGTCTTTGTTTTGCAGAAAAACTGCAAAACCTCCAAGGAAGAAGCTGAGACTCTGAGTGCGTGGTGATACAGGGATCTCAAGTCACACAACAGGATTTTGAGCTGCTCTGAGTGGGGCGATGAGAAAGATTTGTTTTATGTCCTTTGAGAAAGGAGGGAACAGGGAGGCAGAAGGTGGACAGAATGATGGCGGGCAAGGTGGTGAAGCCCTGAGTTCCAAGTGATTGGGGCTGGTCAGGGGAGGTGTCCCTGGGGAAGCGGTCATTGAGGGGGAACAGGAATGTGTGACACACAATTAGAGTTTATAGTATGGTTTGGTGTGGGAGCTGACTCCCCGGACCAGGCTTCAGTGAACTTTGAGGCACTCACTGATGTTTCATATGGAAGTTTTTGTGGTGTGTGTGCGTGTGTGTGTGTGTGTGCATGTGTGTGCGTGTGTGTGTGTGTGTGTGTGTGTGTGTGTGTGTGTATGCTCGCGTGTTTGAGAGAGAGAACTGGGGGAATAGAGGTCAGGTTCAGGCTTGGTCGAGCTGCTGTGGTGCTGAATAGTGAAGGTATGAGTGGAAGAAGATCTAGAAGGAGCAATGGCCATTTCCATGTAAGCCCCTAAGGACCAGCAAAATCTTGGTGAAAACTTTCAACCTCACAAACTGTGGACTTAGGGCTTTCATTCACTTCTGCTAGAAGTCTGATCCTAGACATCGGAGTCACATAAATTACCTTGTGTGTATCAGAGCTTTTAGGAGACTTCCTGATCCCCAGACACATGCACACCTTTAAATGTTCCTGACCCATGTAAACTATTCAAGGACACACCTTGTTCTATCAGAAGAATTTGTCTTTTCTCTGTCTCCTCAGATACAACTACATTGGGGAGAAGTGTTCGACAAATCCATTCTTTTCTTCAGCAGGTGTATCTTTTAAGAAATAAATTTGGAATGACTTTATTTTTGTTAATTCCTCCATTTGTTGATTCAACATCTGTTTATTAGCAGCCTAGTATGTGCTGGGGTATGTTTTTGGCACTGGGGAGCCACGGCGAAGGTGGCTGCCCTAAAGAGATTTTGGGATGCAAGTGGGATTGATCAGAATCACAAGAATATATAGCAACTCGTCACATTTTTAGCAGCTACTTTTAATTTGTTGACAAACAAGTTTTCTTGATGAACTATGGCAGGAAGGTCACTGGGTAGACATTAATCCATGCTAGAGAAAATTCAGATCCACTTTCTAGCATGGCCTGATACACTGACGATGTTTTTGTTGAGAGCAGGAAGGTGGACCTGACCCAAAGTAATCCTCGGCCAGGAATCTCAGGGATTTGGCCTCACCCACTCTGCCTTTCCATTACTGAGACTGTATGCATTCTTAGTCTCACGCTGGCTCTATAAAGGGCTTGCAAAGTGGTTCTGAAAGCTGAAGATAAAATTGCTTTGGAGGGCTCTCATTTTGGTCTCCTGGTGGGTTGTGAGCAAGCACATTCTTGAAAGCTGAGTAGTGATGAAGCCCAATTGTTTCAGGCCAGGAGGACTACATGGATGCCAAGCTTTGGGAGGCCCGGATGCCCATGGTTTACCAGGAGGTGCCATCTTGGGTGCTAAAGACAGAGCTGGGAGAGGTCTGACCCCACCTGGTCCCTGCCCTGGGGCAGAGGGGCTCAGTGCATGCTTGGTCAAGGGACAGAAAAGGATTTGATATACAATGCCAAAACCTTTAATGTCCCCACTCCTCTTTTCTCCACAGATATATGTGTTTTCCTATTTTAAAACTGAAATAAAATTCACCCTAGGGGGCCTGGGTGGCTCAGTTGGTTAAGTGTCTGACTTTGGCTAAGGTCATAATCTCATGGTCCGTGGGTTCAAGCCCCACGTCGGGCTCTGTGCTGACATCTCAGAGCCTGGAGCCTGCATTGGATTCTGTGTCTCCCTCTCTTTCTCCGACCCTCCCCTGCTCATGCTGTCTCTCCCTCTCAAAAATAAATAAAACATTAAAAAAATTCACCAAATTCACCCTTTTTAGTGCATCCTTCTGACAATTTTGAGAATAAGTATACAGCTGTGTAACCACACTTGGGAGGTGGAATGATCCCACATCCCCCCAAATTCCTCCACATCCCAGCTCCTGACAAACACTAATCGATTTGGTGTCCCTGTGGTTTTGTCTCAGCAAAATGTCACATAAATGACAGTATAAGTGTTAAACCTTTCATCTTGCCTTCCTTCATGTAGCATGATGGAGTTGCCATTTGGCCACGTCGTGGTGTGTATCAGTAGTTCATTCAGTTATTATCCACTGTGCGGTTGTGGCAGTTTGTTTATCCATTCACCAGCTGAGTGACTTTTGGGTCGCTTTTCATTTTTGGCAGTTGGGGAGAAGTCACAATAAACCTTTGTGTACAGGTTTTGGGTTTTCATTTCACTAAATCCAGAGAAGTGGGATTTCTGGTTCATATGTTAAGTATATCTTTAACTTTATAAGAAACTGTCACCCTGTTTCCCAAAGTATACCATTTTGCATTCCCATCAGCTGTGCATGAGAGCTTTAGTTGCACTGCATCCTTGTCAACACTAGGTATTGTCAGTAGAGCACCACCACCACCACCACCACCACCACCACCACCACCAATTTGTCATTCTAGTACATGTGCAAGAGTATCTCATTGTGGCTTTAATTACATTTCTCTAATGATGAATGACACTGAGCATCTTCTCATGTGCTTATTTGCCCTAGGTACATTGCTGATAATGTGTCTGTTTATACGGTTTCCTCATTTTTCAGTGGTTTATTTTCTTCTTATTCAGTTTGGAGAGTTCTTTATATATTCTGGATACAAATCCTTTGTTAGATATATACTTAGCAAAAATTTTTTTCCCAGTTTCTGGTTTAGCTTTTCATTCTCTTAACAATGTCTTTTAAATTATATAAGTTTTAAACTGATGCTTACCAGAAGGGAGGTGGGTAGGGGGAAGGATGAAATAGGTGGGGGGATTAATCAGTGCACTTCTTGCGATGAGCACTGGGATTTGTGGAATTGTTGAGTCACTATATTGTACACCTGTAACTAATATAACTATGTTAACTATACTGGAATTAAAATTAAAAAATAAAAAATAAATTATATAAATTCTTAATTTTGATAAAGTCCCATTTATCAATATATTTTTTAAAACTGTGCTTTTGGTGTCATGTTTACAAATTCTTTGCCTAACCTGTGATCATGGTGGTTTTGTCTTATGTTTTCTTTTTTCAAGTTTATTTATTTATTTGAGAGAGGGGTGGGGGAGAAAGCAGGCTCTACATTGTCAGTACAAAGCCTGACATGGAACTCAATCCCACAAACTGTGAGATCATGACTGGATCCTAAATTAAGAGTTAGATACTTAACTGAATGAGCCACTCAGGCACCCCCTGCCCCCACCATTTTTTCTTTTAAAAGTTTAGGTTTATATTTATGATCCATTTTGAGTTAATTTTTATGTTGGATGTTGAGTTTGGTCAAGTTTGTTCCTTCCTTCCTTCCTCCCTCCCTCTTTTTCTCTTTCTCTTTCTTTCTCTCTCTCTTTCTTTTTTTCTTTCTTTCTTCCTTGTGAATGTCTAATTGTTTTGATATTATTTGTTAAAATTTTTTACTCCAATGAATTTTCTTTGAATCTTTGTCAAAAATCAGTTTACCATATTTGTGTGAATCTATTTCTAGACTGTCTATTATGTTCTGTTGAACCATCTGTCTATTCCTTCACCAATATCACACTATCTTGATTACTGTACTTTTATAGTAGGTCTTAAAATTGAGGGGTTTGAATGTCATGACTTTATTCTTCTTTTTCAAAATTGTTTTGGCTATTTTAGTTTCTTTGCCCTTTCATATACATTTCATAGTAGTCTTGTCTGTATCTATGAAAAATCAGGCTTGGATTTTGGTAGATATTGCATTATAATAATTTGGAAAAAATTGACATCTTTATTATGTTGAGTCTTCCAATCCATGAATATAATATACCTCTCCATTTATTTAGGTGCTCTTCAGTTTCCTTCATCAATGGTTTATAATTTTCAGCATGCAGGTTCTATAAAGTTTTGTTAAAGATATACTTAAATATTTAATTTTCTTGGAGTTATTGTAAATGGTGTTATTTTTAATGATTTGTTTCCAAAGAGTATAATTGATTTTTAAAATGTTGACCTTCTAGCCTGTGACTTTGCAAAACTTACTAAAGATCTCCAGCCTGACATTCACTCATTTATTAATGTCATTTCTAGGTCTTTGTCTTTTTTTTTTTTTTTTTTGCTATTGTTCTTTGAAATTTTCTATGTAGATAGTTATGTTGTCTGTGAATATGAATAGTTTTCTTTCTTTCTTTTTAATATATATACTTCCCAGCCACCCCTTGTTATATGTTCTGGCTGGGGTTTCCAGCACATTTTTTTAAATGTTTATTTATTTTTGAGAGAGAGAAAGACAGAGAGACAGAGAGAGAGAGGGAGAGAATGAGAGCACACATGCGCATGAGTGGGGGAATGGCAGAGAGAGGGGAACACAGAATACGAAGCAGGCTCCAGGCTCTGAGCTGTCAACACAGATGCAGAAGCAGGCCTCAAACCCACAGACTGTGGGATCATGACCTGAGCCACCCAGGCACCCCCACAATTTTTAATAAGAGTGGAGAGAGTAGATACATTTGCCTTGCTCCCAATTTTAGGATGAAAATTTTTAGTCTTTCACCATTATGTATGATGTTGACTGTAGGTTTTTGTAGACATCCTTTTTTAGACTTAAGAGGTCTCTTCTATTGCTAGTACATGGAGACCTTTTGTCATAAAAGAATATTGAATTTTGTCAAGTGCTTTTTCTATATCAGTTGATTTGATCATGATAGTTTTCTTTTCTGGACTATTTAAAAAAATGTTTATTTATTTTTGAGAGAGACAAAGTGTGATCAGGGAAGGACAGAGAAGGGGGAGTGGAATACAGAATCTGACACAGGCTCCAGGCTCTGAGTTGTCAGCACAGAACTCAATCAACCACAAGATCATCACCTGAGCTGAAGTTGGATGCTTAACCAACTGAGCCACCCAGATGCCCCTAGTTCTATTGATTATTGAGAAAGGAGCACTGAAGCCTCAATGAAGGACAGATTCTAGAGTGGTGCCCAGTGATCCCTGCCTCTTGGTGTTCCCATTCTGTATAATCCCCTCCCCCTGAATGTGAGTGGGACCTCAGATTTGCTTCTAATCAATAGAAGATGGAAAAGATGATTGATGTTACTTACATGAGATTACATTATATAAGATTCCATCTCGAAGGGTGCCAAGAATACCCAAATGGGAAAGGGTAATTCCTTCAACAAATCATGTTGGGAAACCTGGATATTCACATATAAAAGTATAGAACTGGATACTTATATCATATACAAAAATCAACTCAAAATGGATTAAAAACTTCAATATATAACCTGAAACTATAATACTCCTATAAGTTCTAAAAACAGGGGAAAAGCTTCATGATATTGACCTTGGCAATGATTTCTTGGACATGACACCAGAAGCCCAAGCAACAAATCTCAAAGCGATTTCTGCACTACCATATGCATTGCATCATTGTTCACAATAGACAAGAGGTGGAAACAACCTAAATGTTGAATGGTGGATGAATGGATGAACCAAAGGTAGTATATGCATATAATTGAATATTATTTAGCCACAAAAAGAAGGAAATCTTGCTACTTGCGATGATACGGGCGAAACTTGAAGACTTTATGCTAAGTGAAAAAAGATAGTTACAACAGGGCAAATGCTACATGATTTCTCTTGCATTTGGGAGCTGTCAAAGCAGAAAGTAGAATGGTGGCTCCAGGGGCTGAAGTCGAGGCATGGAAAAGGGGACCTGTTGTTGAATGCGTATTAAGTTTCAGTCACACAAGATGATTAAGTTCCAGAGAGATCTACTGTACAATATCATGCTTATAGTTAACAATACTGAGTGGCGCCTGGGTGGCTCCATTAGTTAAACGTCTGACTTCAGCTTAGGTCATGATCTCATGGTTTATGGGTTCAAGCCCTGCATTGGGCTCTGTGCTGACAGCTCAGAGCCTGGAACCTGCTTCAGATTTTGTGTCTCCCTCTCTGCCCCTCCCTCACGCATGCTCTGTTTCTGTCTCAATAATAAATAAAAACATTAAAAAAAACCAATATTGCAATGTACACCTAAAATTTTTTTCAGAGGATAGATCTCATCTTTGGCAGTTTTTAACACACACACACACACACACACACACACACACACACACACACATACACACATGCACGCGCAAGACAGCAGGCAGAGGGAAGAGTTGAGTAGACAGCCAACAGAGTATACCACAGACTATGTACCAGTGTTAACCTACAAATCGAGCTTATCACTTAGATGTGGGACTTTGGGGGAAACTTTCACTTTCTTGGTATTGGTGTTTTCTACCTGATCATAGATGATTACATAAAAATAGGTGTTACTGTTTTGAGAAAAAGATTAAAAGGTTCTTGGCTTTTATTCCCTTCTCCAGGGAGCCTGCTATGGTGCTCAGGCTCTCTCTGCCTGCTCCCTTCTCTGAGTTACTGGAAGCACTCACGGCCAGTCTCATATAGTTTAGGATTTCAATCGAACCCACCTTGTTTTGTTTGTTGCCATGGCCTATGCATTTATTTATCTTCTATCCCCAGCTGGGTTGTAAGTTCTTGAAGGTCAGACATTTTTCTTCTGGATCTTTAAAGCATGTAAGGCCAAGAACTTGCATGGAGCACAAAACGTATTTTTAGGTGATTTGTGGGGTCGTCTGTAGGCAAGCTCAGGGAATGGGGCTAACCTGTAGTCATTTGCTACCAATTCCTGTATGAAGAAATGTGCTCACTTTTGTGTTTGGGTCCCAGAAGACAAGAGACAACTCAAAGAACTGAAGTTTTACCCTGAAGATCTAAGTGGGAAGCAAATGATTATTTCATCAAAACAATCCCTATTTAAGTGATTCTGCAGTGTTTCCATTGAGCAAGCCTGCTCCTTCAAGGACTTTTGTATGTTAATTAACCAGGTACTTTGGTTATCAAATGCTTCAATTTAGATTAAAAAATTCCTTGCTGGTGGTCTGCAGGATGTAAATTCAATAAATAACACCTGTATTACCCAAAGAATCCTCTATAAATTCTCCAATAATGCATCTTGAAAAAAACCTGAATGATGTTGTGTAGCTAAATACATTAAACCTTGGTTTGCAAGCATAGTTCTTTCTGGAAACACGCTTGGAATCCAAAGCACTTGTATATCAAAGCGAATTTTGAGAACCATTGGCTCAGTTGTGATCATGTGACATTCTGCATCACGTACTACTTGTATCACAAAACATGGCTCATTTATCAAGTTGAAATAGATTAGAAATGTTTGCTTCTCTTGCAGAACACTCGTGGAAGAAGTTACCTACGGTCCAAGGTTTTACTGTACATCTATTTACATGATCCCTCTCAGAGTCTCTTCACCTACATCAAAGAATGTGCCAAAGAAAAGTACCTTTGACACCATGACTCTCATCCCCTTAGATAGGCAGGGCCGCAGGCCCAAAGACAGAAAGCGCTTTTCTGGAATACATGGTTAATGACTGGCAGCCTTGGACTAGAATCCAGGAGGAATGATTCTCAGTTTTGAGAACAAATGGAGAACCGCTTTGCTTTGAAAATCTTGTGTCCTCGAAGGGTTACTGCTTGTTTTGGCCATTTAGCAGAGTTGTCAGGGAACGCTTGTCAATTAAGCAAGAATGTGAGGCAGATTAGTATGAACATGTATATATCTCACTGAAAATGACTAGATGCCTTCTGGAAAAGATGTTAGACAAAGAGTTGGAGGTGGTGAGCACTTGAGTTTGAGATACCAGAGCACAAGCCAAGAGGACAAAGGTGAAGGTAAGAGGATGGCCAAAGCTTGGAAGAAAAATACCGCCATTGCCACAGGCATGCTGCGTAAGCCCAGTGTTGGTGGCGGGCACTTTTCCCTGTATTATCTAGCTAAGATTGGCCCCATCTTCCGTCTCATGTCCTGTGGGAAGTCTAATGCCTTCACCAAGGTTTTCATGAATTCCTGTTTACACTTGTTTCTAGTTTCTCCTGGCTAGGATTCTGGCTTTGTCAAAATAGAATTTTGCTGGGCTTTTTGCAAGTGCTCCATTATTTCTGCCCTGGCCTTGACCCAAACGTGTGAAGCAGATCTATCTTATTTCTTTCCATGCAAACAAACTCTCGAAGACTATTGGGTTGTGTCAAAAGGGCTTCCTACTGGTTAAATGCAGGGCAATTTGACCATCAATAAAAATAATAACTACTATATTGAACACAGTAAATACATTTAAATACAGGAGTCCATAGTAATTATGATGATGATAATAACAAAAAGACCTCATTTATAACCTTTGGATTTGAGAAAAACTGTTCATTATTTCAAAAGTTGGCAAATAAAGGGAACCTAATAATATTTATCCCACTCTCATCATGCTAGCTGAGCCTCAGAGAAATCAAGTAGCTGACAGGAAGTTTCTCTTCATAGAAGCTAATAGATGCAGAAGGACCAATCAAATTAAAATAACATTTTTTTGCAACCGCTAATGAAATAATGGTGTGGGCAATGATCATCAATGGTATTGGTATCATGAAACAAGAAGCAGCTGGATATTACCTGTCTCCCAATGAAAGTTTTCAACACTATTGAGGAAATAGTCTTGCCAAGAGAAACCAAATTATCGAAAGGGTTGACTAGATTACAGCTTTATTTCTTTTTCCAAGACTACTTTATAAGTGGTGTTGAGTACCTCCATCAGGTAGGATTTGCTTCAAAATAGCCCAGGGAGGGTAAAAAAAAAATGGGTGCGGATAGAAGTGAACACGATGGTCCGTGGGTTGATAACAGTGGGTGCTGAGTGATGGCTACTTGGGGCTTTGTTGTCTTCCTCCAGGTATTTGAAAACTTCCATAATATGTATCTTTCCTTATTGTCCTAATGTAGCATAAGCAAAACACCCCGCATGCACAAGGTCCCTCTGTGTGGTACACGTTTATTGAAAACTCAGGGGTAGTAGTGAGGGAGGTGACACCAAGCTCCACATAATAGTTAATTAAATATTGAATATTAGACTTCCTTTTCTTAAAACTCAGAAACTCCACTTTTTCAATAATTCAACACCCAGTTGACTTCTGTGTTTGCTTTTCCCTCTGTGGACTACTGCCTTGCATCTCTGGCAATACCAGAAAGTGCTTCTACTTCATCATAGAGCAATTTAGTAGTCTCTACTCCCAAACTCAGATCCAGACCTTCCTCTGCAAACCCAGTGTTTCACTGATGTACTAGACAACAGGTTCTTTCTCCAGATTTCACAGCTTTTCTTTGTAGCTGATAGGGTAAAGGTGAAGCTGTTTTAACGAAGTAAGCCCTAACGCCTCATAAAAGGGAGAAAGTTATTTCTCTCTTCATAATGGCTCTGGGGTTCGGTAGTCCAACTCTACTCTATGAACTATTTCAGCAGCCCAAGCTTCCTGCCTTTGGTGCCCCAGCCCTGGTGCAGGGAATTGTCGGTGAGCACGATGAGGGAGTGCAGACAGGCTGCACACATCACTCTTGCTCACGTCCCTTCCACCAGCACCTGGTAGACAGGCTCCCCAGCTACACAGAGCCAGGGATGTAGCTTCTCTGGGATCTCATGTTTGGCCATGGGATTGCACCCATGGCAGGAGGGAGAAAGGATTTTGGAGTCCATCTCTCTGCTCTTGGGCTCTGCAAGGGGAGCAGAGAATGAGTCTCCATTAATACTGTCACCAGCATTTGGAAGGCATGTCTGCTGGGCCAATGCAGCTTTCTTTGTTTCCTGCTTGCTCCCGAAGGTGGCAAAGCGATGGTAATTTTGCCCTGCTCCTGGGTGCCACTCTGTCAGACCCATGCCTTCCCTGCCCAGTTTAGGGTAACAGACTGCCATATGGCTGCTTATGCCTCGGTTCTGTAATAAGAATGTCCAATCCAAGCCGGCAGCTCAGTTTGGAGGAGCATATTCTCTTCTTTCCCCACGTGGTCCTGTTTCAAGGGACACAAGTAGCTTTCTCTTAGCTTTTCTGCCTCTCCATATTCCAGTCTATTTTAGACACTCCTGAGCAGGAAGGCAGCTGTGCAGGTGGAGGAGGGGGAAATCCATCTCACTCCAGCTGGCTCCGCTGGGAGCTTCCTGCCCTCAGGGCCTGGCAGATGCAGGGAGCCGACCTGTGTTGGGATTTGCAGGGCTCTCCAGAGCTTCTTCAGCAGGTCTCTTGACTGGTGTTTTTGAGCAGGGCTTTGCTTTCTCTCTTCTGGATGGGCTGCTCCTGCAGCCTCAAGGAATGTTGTCTTCCCTCCGCCTTCTCACTGCAGAGATGTGTCCAGCACTCTAGGTGGTCTGAACGGCCCCATGGCATCCTGGCTGGCTTTCTCTCCCATGGGTCCCACATCTTTCCTTGGGGAGCACTCACGCATCCCTTGCTCTTTGGGAGGGGGGCTGATCTTCCACCTTGGATCTCTAGATTTACCCCCTGGATTCAGATCCCAGCCCTCCCCACGGTTCAGCTGTTGGGACCACATAGCAATCTCTCCATGAAGCCTGTTCCCCCCTCCCGCCCATAAAGTCCTTCCCCCCTCCCCACCCCTGCACTCACTCTTTGAGAGAGAAGTGGGATTCACATCACAGCTAGTTTAAAGATATGATGCCTTTTTATATTTATGGAGATGAGGGAGTTCTCAAGCTGTGAATGGGGCTCTCGTCTGACCTTTATAAATTCTGCATTTGGTGATCAGTCTCGTAGGCAATTTGGTATTGAACATCTATTGTCTTGGCGCTCAGCAGAGATGGAGGCAGGAGGGGCTCCATCCTATCATCCTGAGATAGAAATGAATCGTGCTGCCTGCACAAGGCAGGAACAGCCACCGTCAGCTTTGGTTTTAAATAACACTCTTTATCTTCCCACTACAGTTGGACACTTGATCCATGGTACAGCCCTTTCTACAAAAAGCAGACATGATAGGGAAGCCAGTGTGAATATCCTGCCCATGTGTCCCATGTCTTCCACTCCTGTTTGTGCCTGAGGGACCGTAATGATGGGGTGGGACAATGTCTTTGGGAAGGACTTTTATCCCTAGTTATTTTTTAGTCCTGTACCTCATTAAGAAAAATAACACTTTCATATTGGTATGACCCGTGGGTGTCTTCTTTAAATTCAGCAAAACAAATCCTTCAGATCCTGTGCACTTTTCCTGTCACATAAATTACAATTACTAGGTCAGTGGAAAGTGGCAGTAAGGGGGGAGCCCGAGGCTGTGTTTATTAGACCCAATTAGTGTAGACCTTGGATTAATATGTTTCCACCTCCATATGTCCGAGCCCTTTTCAAGGCTGAGAGGCAAATTTATGGTGAAGTAGGCAGGGGGCTGAGTCACAGCCCAGTCACCTGGAAACAGTGGTCTGTCCTTAGGCCAAGACATCTTTGAGTCTCAGAGCTTGAAGCTAAAGGGATCCATACCACACACTCTAGCCTACTGCATGCTGGGTGCTGGGTGCCAAGGGCACATCTTCGGGATGGAGAGGATAGTCTCTGATACCAAGGAGCTTGGAGCCAAATCATGGAGAGGAGGTGAGTAGAAACATACTGATGGTCAGTCACCCTGAAGGCCGGTCCTTCTAGGGCCCAAGTTGTGAGTACCCCCTTTGTCTGTGGGGTGCTCCTCACTTCTGGACTCACCCAGCACTGCCGTATTCACCTTCACCTCCAGGTGTGCCCCCCCACTTCACCTGGCCCTGGGGTTCCCTCCCCCTTGGCCTCCAAATTCATGCAGACCACCCTTCGCTGGTCCATCCACTGCCTATCCATCTCAGGGTCCCAAACTCTTCGCCTGTGAGTTCAGTCTTCACTTCTTATTATTCATGAAGGTTCCTGGCCTGGATCCAATAGCTTTGACCTCCATTCCATCCAGGCCATGTATTCTGGGGTGCCCCCACCATCACTGTGTCAGCTTATCACCTGCCACAGATACTCACCCAGCCCCAGGCTTCCCCATGATCATGGTTGAGCTGTGTTCTCTGGGGAAGAGGATGCAAATCTGAGATGTTAACCCCTGGAGGGGAAGGCTGGTCATGTAATACCAAATTCCATGGGCTTAATTCAACAGAAGCCTCCTACTTAATATCTGATTATTTAATTTGCCATCTCTCTTGGGTTGGGCTTGTTCTTGGAGAGTTGTGATCTTCCCCAAGGAACTACGGTGGTTTCTGGCTGACTTATTTTGCTTGGCATTAACACTCTCTAGCTCCATCTATGTCGTTGGAAATGACAAGATTTCATTCTTTCATCTGGCTGAGTAATATTCTATTGTATGTATGTATACCACGTTCAGCTCAACCCTTCACACCAGATTGGAGGGCTCCTCAATGGCCAAAATCTCACAGAGCTTGCATCTCACTTGGGACCTGCTTTCTGGTGGTATTATCACTGTAATATTGGAGTATTGCCCCCAAATGCCGCGCTTCTCCTCACCTCCAAGTCTTGGCCCCCAGTACTCCTTCCATCAGTGACAACGCTCTCCCTTGTATCTCAGGAGCTCCTAATGGTCTTCTGATGCCCAGATCTGAGTTCTTCCCCGACTGTTCAGGTTGATCTGATTCTGTTTTCCTTTTATGAAAATGGCATCTCCCATACACTGTATATTTACTCAGTCATAACTGTGAGTTTATAGTTCAGTTTTTCCGTGTAGAGCTTTCTTCCCCTGGAAATGACAAGTCCACCCCACTTAGGCACATTCCCTGATGAAGGAATGAAGGAAGGAGGGTGGCTGTGGGTGTGGAGATGCCGCCTGAGGGGGGCCAGAAGCCGCAAGACCAGGTCAGGGCTCTTTCTGAGTGAAGATTCTGGATGCTAAATCCTTTCAGGCAACACAGCTGTCCAAGGTCATGGTGGGACAGGGTCTCAAACTCAGCCCCCTCTGACCCAGACTGCAGAGAGACACTGGGCTGGTGAGTGTGTGGGGGGCTAGGTTGCTGAGAGCACATGTGTGGGGTCAGTGAGGGAAGGGGCAATAGGCCAGGCAGCCCAGGGCCTGGCCAGCAGGTGTCCTGTGAGCTACTCTGCAGAGAGAATGTGGGGGGAAAACCTGCTGGTCTCTGGGTTGGGCTTTTAGGCATTAACCAAGCAGAGATTGTGGTTTTGCCTCAGGAACAAGTGTCTCCTCCTGTAATCCCATTGCTGTGGAGAGACAGCCAAGGCTGAATTATAGTAGCCTTCTCCGGGAGGGGTCCAGAGATTTGTTCCCTGACCTACTCCATCTAAGCCAGTTACCACCACAAACGTTGAGGGATGCAGTGAATGGAATCCCCAGGTCAACAGCTGATAGGCAATGGATCAGCACTGTCCTCTCTCCAGTGTATATTCTTGGTTCCCTTGTCACAAATCAATTGATCATCTATGCTTGAGTTTATTTCTGGGCTCTTTATCCTATTGATCTATGGCATGACAGAATGACATGCTGTTTTCAGTACTATAGCTTTGTAAGGTAGCTTCAAATCAAGGAGCATGATGCCTCCAGTTTTGTATTTCTTTCTCAAGATTATTTTGGCTGTTTCAGGTCTTTGTGCTTCCGTATAAATTTTAAGATTGTTGGTTCTATTTCTGTGAAAAATTCTGGTTGCTTCTTTTTTTAAGTTTTAATTTGAATTCCAGTTAGTTAACATACAGTGTAATATTAGTTTCAGGTGTACAATATAGCAATTCAATACCTCCATACGTCACCCGGTGCTCATCACAACAAGCCTCCTCCTTATCTACCCACATCCCTTCTGGTAACCATCCATTTGTTCTTTATAGTTTAGAGTCTGTTTCTTGGTTTGCCTGTCTCTCTCTTTCCCCCCCCCCTTTCTTTTTTTTGTTTTGTTTCTTAAATTCCTCACATGAGTGAAATCATATGGTTTTGTCCTCCTCTGGCTGAATTATTTTGCTTAGACTAATACTCTAGCGCCATCCATGTCATTGGAAATGGCAAGATTTCATTCTTTTTTTTACGACTGAGTATTATTCCATTACACACATACACACACACACACACACACACACACACACACACACCGCATCTTCTTTGTCCATTCATCATCTGATGAACACTTGGGCTGTTTCCATAATTTGGCTATTGTAGATGATGTTGCTACACACATAGGGGTGCCTGTATCCCTTTGAATTAGCATGTGGTTGTTTCCTATATATCTAAATTTTTATATCTCCCTTTCTAATAGTTTGGGTTCCTTCGGCATCACAGAGATAGGATTCAAGAGCAAGTAGTTTATTCGGGAGGGCAGGAAAATGATACAAAAGAGAAGCTGGGAATGATTTCACCAAGGGGTGGAGGAGCTGGGGTATTTATGCACTATTTCTTGTCCGTGTTTGGATGAAGGTTATGAATTCCCAGATATTTCTGCCATGCAGGTAAACAGAGCAGACTCCCACGGTTCCAGAAGAGCATGTAGGTAGAGAGGTGCACATGCCAGCGGTTGGTAGCTATTTGAAGCACCTAAAGTGGTGATGTTTGAAGAACGTGGCATATTGGCAGTATCTGTTACAACCCAGATGGCCACGGGCCCTAGATTCTGGTCCTGATGCTGTCACTGACAAGCTGTTTGACTTTGGATAAGTAATGTGGCTACTGTGCCCCAGAGCAAAAATTGGGGATTAATAATTTCATCTCTCCAGGCAGAATATAAACTCCTTGAGACCAGAAACAACCCTTTGGACACCCTGTCCTGCAGGGAGGGAATGTGTGCCTCATCTTTCTGTTTCTTCTGTCAGACACTATGATTAAGATCTTCAGGACACTTGGAACATGCAGAATGACTTTCCAGAAGGAACGGCAATATTATCATGCATGTGGCTAGTTCTCTGACACTAAACATCCCTTGAAGTTTAAGACAACTCTGGAAGGAGGTAGAGCTGATGGTACTTGAATCATCCGACAGAAAGAAAAAGAGGGGCGCACAGCTCTATATGCACTGGGCGCTCAGAAATGGTAGGCACAGCCACGGACCGGATAGTTTTAGCTGTTTGGCAAGTGCTGGATCATAGATTTCTGTGTAAACGTAACTTTGAATGGACACATATTCTCAGCTGTCACCCGCAGCCATTAGGTATGCAGAGGCTCTCCTTGGTATAGACCATTAACTACCATTTATGAACTGGTTTAAATCTTGCGAATGGTGCACCCAGGGATGACCTTGGCTCGGATGTCAGTAAATTATGCTGCACAGCGTTTTGCTTCATGCCACAGCCCCTGGTCTGAAGGTGGCTAATTACTACACAGTCAGTAGGCATGTCCTTTCTATATTCATGGGGTTTCCACTTCTTGGTTGTCTGCTCATTTCCAAGTACTTTCGGAATTAGTCTCTGGATCTTTTCTGACTTCTATGAAATGTGTGGGTTAATTTCCATCAAGAAGCACCCATGTTTATAAATAACCTCTGGAGTGACTCTTTGTTCAAGCTATGTAAAGTTATTTTTGAAGCTTTAGTTTCTCTTTACTATAGCTCCTACTTTGCACTAAGAGTGTATCATAGCATACATGATTTAAAAGATTTGCTCTTTTTTGGTGTGTGGATGGCTCAGTTGGTTACACATTGGACTTTGGCTCAAGTCATGATGTGCGGTTTGTGAGTTCCAGCCCCGAGTCAGGCTCTGTGCTCATGGCTCAGAGCCTGGAACCTGCTTTGGATTCTGTGTCTCTCTCTCCCTCTGCTCCCTCCCCCACTATGCTCTGTCTCTCTGTCTCTGTCTCTCTCTCAAAAATAAACTTTAAATAAATGTGCTCCTTCTGATATCCTCGCTCCCCACTCTCTACAGCCCTCTCCCAAGAAGAGTATGTGGTGGTCTCTTTGTGTGTGTATGTATATGTATGTGTGTATATATATTCAACTAGATAAAAAAAAGATGAAGACATTGAAGTCATGGCAAAATGAAGGTATACAGATAAAATAAATCCAGGGCCAGGCTGGTACACAAATGCTGGTCCTAAGGTTTTGGACAAACCTGGCCCTGAACTTCTTAGCAGCCAGGGGAAAAAACACTATGCACAAAACTGTCTGTGTCATTAGAAAAATAAAATCAATTACTTAGCAAAACTCAGTGTTTCCTTTTTTAAAAAAGTGTTTGTTTATTTTTGAGAGAGCCCACGTAGGAGAGGGGCAGAGAGAGAGGGAGACAGAGGGTCCGAAGTGGGCTTCACACTGACAACACAGAGCCCAGTGTGGGACTTAAACTCTCGAACCACGAGATCATGGCCTGAGCTGAAGTCAGATGCTCAACTGACTGACCTACCTAGGCTCCCGAAAACTCAGAGTTTCTTATTACTGATGTCAGTGGTTTTCACAAAAGAGCAGAGTATCACAGCACCCTTGACGTAGCTATGAGGAAACTGTGATGGTGTGTGCTCACGAGCTGTGCTTCCGTGTGCAGCCACCATGTGTCTGTGTGTTGGGATGTGGCAGCCCTGGGTGGTCTGTAGGGAGCCGACGCTCCGTGGGACCCTAGCGGGTTCCCAGGCTGTACCTGGGTGTCTCTGTGTAGCTGATATTGGAGGAGGACCTTGGAGACCGCCTCCCTGCCCAGGCCAGCTTGGACATCTGAACAGGCTCCAAAGAGGGTTCCTTGTCCACAGGGACCCCTCAGAGGGCACATTTGCCAGGGCCCAGTGTGAGCCCCTTCTTGACTACCATAGGTCCCCCTCATCTTCTTTGCCTTGTATGACCTGGAGGAGTTCCAGAGCTTCCCTTGCACCCAGAGGACTAACCCAAGGGGCCCTAGAAGGAGGGGAACTGGTGACCAGGGCTGTCTTCACGGCCACACTGCCTTGGACCCTCTGTGGTAAGGAGAGAAGCAGGCACCAGGCAGCCCAGGGAGGTGATGCAGAATCAGCTGTGTCCACATGCTGGTAACGTTGGTTTAAAGATGCACCCAGCACGTGAAGTAATGATGCTCCGTCTCTCTTTTCAGCCACAGAGATGGAGCCCACAGTCTGACAATCACTCGTGAAGCAGATAGGTCTCAAGATCTTTGGCCCTCCTGGGGTGTGTGTGCATGAAAGTCCCTCCCCCCAAGGCCAGAGAGCCTTGTTTCCTCTCTGACATCCCTCCGCCAGCTGTTTCTCCTTTGCTCTGATCATCTACCTCGGATTGTTTCCAGTTTCCAGCGATGGTTTCTTGAGATTGTCTGTCGGCTCCTGGCGCTGTGGGTAAGCACTCCTTTCTGTCTGGGGCTGGGGAGCCTTCACGGTCATGTGTTTTGTGGACCGCCCATGGCTAAGACTTGCGTGATTGCTGCGGTCCCCTGGAGCTTTCAAAAGCAGCGGTTACAAAAACTTCTGGTTCAGAGAGACATCTCAAACTCAGAGACGATTTCTCTGCAGAAGCCATCAGGCACTAAGATGCAAAAGGAGCTTATTGGATGGTTGCTGGGTACATTCTGGGCATTTCAGAGCATTTTTCTTCACTTAACTCTCACCCCGCCTCTGTGAGGCAGTCTGTCAGTTAGTGTGTGTCTGGTTCCAAGTGCACTGTCTCATTTGTGTAACTAACATGCTCATGAGTAGTCTGTGTTCAGGTGAAGCTTGATCTAGGGCTTTAAAGGTATCCCCGGGGCCAGGTACCCCTCTTGTCCCTACTCTGCCTTCCTGGCATGAGCTTCATCCCAAGATTTTTTTTTTTCTCTCCATAATATTTTATTGTCAAATTGTTTTCCATACAACACCCAGCGCTCTTCCCCTTAAGTGCCCTCCACCATCACCACCACCTCTTTTCCCCCC